>NW_028274807.1:158938424-159241454 GCF_037043125.1 Eumetopias jubatus
GACTCCTCAGTGACCCTCTGCAGCACCCACCTTGTGGAGTGAAGTTGGATAGAAATCTACAGCAGCACTATCTGCTAGAACTTCCTGTGATGGAGGAAATGCTCCATGTATCCCTGTTGTCCAATAAGGCCATGCAGCTGGTGGCCACCACCCTGGGCAGTGCACACCAGAGCTCTACACAGAGTGTGGAGAGGATGTAGTGCAATGCCCCCCACCCCACCACCCCCACTCCCTGCCATGGACTGGCTGCAGTCTGCTGAAATCAGGTAGACAATTGTCACAGCCCTGACACACAAGCCAGGCCAGAAGGTGGAGGAGGCCTTCAAACCCCTGCTCTTGGCCCCCTCAGGGAGGGTCACATTGAGGAGTCATGTCACAGTGGAAGCAGGACCGATAACAGTGGCCAGCCCTCCTGCGTCATCCAATTCCTGCTGACGCCCACCACTACAGATGAGCGGATGAAGACTGTATCTACCTCATAGCAAGGGGTCGCAAGCAGCCTGACCAGTCCCAGGCTGCTAATGAGGCGGGCAGGGACAGAGCTTGGACTGACCATGTGCCAGGCCCTTGCTGGATACTTCACAGCTATGTGCTCTGAGACAGGCGGAAGAGGGGAGGGTCTGCTGCGTGTCCCCGTGCAGTGCTGTGACACAGACAACAGCTGGTACGTCTTGACTCTTCCCATTTTACAGAAAAGAAAGTTGAGGCCAGAGAGGTGGAGCAATTCACCCAAGGTCCACAGCAAACACAGTGGCAAAGACAAAACAGAACTGAGACCTACCTCACCCTTTTTCTCTCTCCCAGACTGCTAAGCCCGGCTCCAGGACACCGTATGCATTTCTGCTTCATCCTGCCACTCCTCGCAGCCAGCCCCACCACTCAGAGATGATCTCTCCGTAAGGAATCAGGATGGAGCCAGAACAGCTGGATGCCGCAGAGATGGGGCCCCATCTCAGACCTCACACCAGCCTGCAGGCCCCTGCGATCAGCAGTACTAACCAGACCACCGAAGCTCTTGGTGCTGCCTGTACACCAGAACGGGGAAGTATCATCGTCCAAGCTGGCTGCTGGCCCAGCAAGTCAGGAGAAAAGGAAGACTTCCTCTTGGGGACACCCTGAAACTCTGCACAGGGTACAACTTAATGGGCCCTTTGGTGGAAAGAGCAGGAGCCCCCTGGGCAAAAGTCAAGTGGGCAAGGGGAGGGCAGGGAAGTGTGTCCGGCACTGTGTTAATCTCTTTAAACAGATGACTTTATTTAATCCCCATCACTCCCCTCCTTCCAGGTCCATTTTACAGATGGGGAGACAGAGGCATGGAGAGGTCCCTCACTAGAGCTCACGCAGCCAGCAGTGGGTGGTGCCCGGCTTCCAACCCAGAAGAGAACAAGGTAATAGGAATTTGGGAGGTATCCTCAGCTTCCCGGAGAAGGCCTTGAGACCCTAGGATGGGGAGGTAGGAGAAGGGTCTGGAGAAAGGGCCCCCCAACAAGGTGTGAGGTGGGAGCTTGTAGGGGATAGGTTGGGGCATGGAGGCGCCCAGCAATTCCTGGGGCAGGACACGGCTGAAGCACACCTCTGGCATGACCCCTGGCATTGACCACTTCAGTGTCTTCTGTCACTCGATCCTTACTGTCCTTACACCTACACCTCTGGAAGATCCCGCTGCACGCAGGCCTAGGGGAGCAAGGAACAAAGGTCATGGCTCTGGAGGCCCAAGTTGTGACCAGCAGCCAAGTGGGCACAGGCCTGGGGTGGAGCCAAGCATGCCAGCCCACTGTGGGGGGAGGGTGGTCAGGACAAAGATGTAACACTGGCTCAGAGACTCAAAATGGCAGTGTTGTAAATAAGAGAGGAGTCCATCTTGTGCCCATACACCGGCCCGAGCTGCTGACTGCCAGGGCTGCTGCAGCAGGCATCTCAGGACCGGGGCCCAGGCTCCACTGCCGGGCACCACCCTCTCCCACATGACGACTCACAGCACATACAGGCTCCAGATCATGGGAAGGGGAAAGAAGAAGGCGGGGGGGGGGGGGCATGCCCCTGCCCTTTTAGTCCACCACACAGAGGGGACTACGGTCACTGGAGAAACCAAGGTTGGGGTGTGAGCTGTGTGGCCAGGTTTGGGTCTCTCTGCCAGTGGGGCTGGGAACCCAGACACCTGGAGTTCCATCCTGTCTCTAACCAGCTGCAGAGATCAGAGCAAGTCACTACAATCTGTGGGTCCATTTTTCCCTCTGTACCAAAAGTGTAGCCAAAATAACCTGAGAGGTGTCCTGAGAGGAGGACTCTGAACCCATAGTCTTCTGAGGCAGTTGAGCACAGCCCTGGGGAAGGAAAGGTGAAATCAGGCTGTGGCTAGTTCCCTCAACTGTGCTGTGAGGCAGGTGGCAAGCAATGCACCCCGAGCCATTGACACAGCCCCCAGACTTTCAAGCTTTCTTGGAAAAGCTTCTACGGACCGGTGCTAGTACATCAGGTAACTTTTATTAAGTGCCTGTTGTATACCAGGCATGGAGATAAGGACTAGCATTTATGAGTGTTTTCTATATGCCAGGCACTATTTAAGTGCCTTACAACTTCTACTTCACTTACGCCATGCAACTTCTCTGTGATACAAGCCTGTTGTTATCACTGTGGGAATAGTGAACAAGAAACAAGAACCAACCACTATGTAAAAGGAGCACTCAGAGAACAAGAAAGAATGTTTGAAAATGTAATAATAGTGTTCATGAAAACCCAACCAAGACCGAGTAGCAGAACATCCTGAGAACAAAATCAAAACAACAGACGGAAATTCTAAGAGAAAAATTCCATAGCCAAGGTTTCAATGGAAGGAATTGAATTCACATTCAGAAATGAAGACCGATCAAGATCACCTTCCCACAGTTTGGCTATTGTGGACATTGCTGCTATAAACATCGGGGTGCACGTACCCCTTCAGATCCCTACATTTGTATCTTTGTGGTAAATACCCAGTAGTGCAATTGCTGGATCGTATAGTAGCTCTATTTTCAACTGTTTGAGGAACCTCCATACTGTTTTCCAGAGTGGTTGCACCAGCTTGCATTCCCACCAACAGTGTAGGCGGGTTCCCCTTTCTCCGCATCCCCGCCAACATCTGTCGTTTCCTGACTTGTTAATTTTAGCCATTCTGACTGGTGTGAGGTGGTATCTCATTGAACTGTGGAAAGAGCCAAGATGTCCATCAACAGATGAATGGATAAAGAAGATGTGGTATATATACACAATGGAATATTATGCAGCCATCAAAAGGAATGAGATCTTGCCATTTGCAACGACGTGGATGGAACTGGAGGGTGTTATGCTGAGTGAAATAAGTCAATCAGAGAAAGACATGTATCATATGACCTTGCTGATATGAGGAATTCTTAATCTCAGAAACAAACTGAGGGTTGCTGGAGTGACGGGGGTTGGGAGGGATGGGGTGGCTGGGTGATAGACACTGGGGAGGGTATGTGCTATGGTGAGTGCTGTGAATTGTGCAAGACTGTTGAATCACAGATCTGTACCTCTGAAACAAATAATGCAACATATGTTAAGAAAAAAGAAAAAGAAGAAGATAGCAGGAGGGGAAGAATGAAGGGGAGTAAGTTGGAGGGGGAGACGAATCATGAGAGATGATGGACTCTGAAAAACAAACATGGTTCTAGAGGGGAGGAGGGTAGGGGCATGGGTTAGCCTGGTGATGGGTATTAAAGAGGGCACGTTCTGCGTGGGGCACTGGGTGTTATGCACAAACAATGAATCATGGAACACTACATCAAAAACTAATGATGTAATGTATGGTGATTAACATAATAAAAAATTTAAAAAAAAATCACCTTCCCAGTGAAATCTGGCTCCTCCTCGCTCCGGCTGGCAGATGTTGATGTTGATGGCTAACAGGGAGTTACTGAGTCATTCCTGCCTGGTTAAAGTCCTCAAGGTTTAATATGTTTTTCAGGCCAACCTTGAGCCTGAGGTTCCCATCCCCTTTCTCCAGGGTGTGTGTCCCATTAGTCCAGGGCATCACTAGCTATCACCAGCTCCAAGCAAATGGCAAGGAACCAGCAGTGGGGCTGGGAAGTGACCGCTGATCGGCACCCACAGGGCAGGCTCCACAGGTGTGCGGGGGGTGGGGGCGGTCTGTGCAAGGATCCTGGACTTAACATGAAGACACGAGTGCAGAGGGCTGGCACCACACCAGCTGGACACTAGCCATTTGCCAGATTCAAGGGGAAATTCCTCATTTCAAGTTTTAACACTGGTGTAAAGAGGTACATTTGCAGAAAGCAAAACAACCTTGCAATATACACATCACTTTTCAGTCTGTAAGTCTACTTGTAGAAACTGATCACAAAGAAATGATCATATCTGTAGGCAGATTTATATATAGGCTTGCTCTTCCCAGCATCGCTTACAGCTGAGAAAACTTAGAAACCACTGAATGTCCAACCATAGGAGAGTGATAATGAACAACACCCCATCTGTGCAATGGAATATCATTTATCAATTTAAATCGGGTTTTCACAAGACTATTGATAAAAGTTAAAGAAAAGCGGATGCAAAATTTATATGGGAATTATTCTATATACGATTATGTAAAGAAAAACAGGCTTATAGAAAACATTAGAAATACATAGAGAAGTATTCACATCCATGATTTTTAAAAGTATTTACATTGAGTAATGGGATTGCAAGAGATCTCTTTTTAGGGGCACCTGGGTGACTCAGATGGTTAAGCTTTTGGCTCAGGTCATGACCTCAGTATCATGATCTCTGTCCTGAGATCGAGCCCCACAATGGGCTCTAGGCTCAGTGATCTTTTTTTAGCATTCTATTTTTTACTTTTCCAGATTTTCTACAATGAATGTATACTACTTTTATAACCAGAAAAAAATATGATCTGATTGTGCAGCTTCTTCATATGTTATTTTTTCATAGTTTTTGTATTCATATAATAGTAATGTTCTCACTGCCCCAAAATCAGAAAATAGACAGGTATAAAAAAAAAAGTCATTCATAATCCCATCATTGTTAACATTTTCTTGCTTATTACAAAAATGGGAACACAGCATATATACTATCTTACAGACTTTTTAAAAATTGTGGCTACAAAACCATAACATAAAATCGATCCTCCTAACCCTTTAAGTGTTTAGTTCTGCGGCATTAAGTAAATTCACACTGTTGTGCAGCCATCCCCCTGTCTCTTTCCAAAATTTCTCATCTCCCCAAACTGAAACTCCATCCCCATTAAACACAAACTCCTCAGTCCCCTCCCCCAGCCCCTGGCAGCCACCACCCTACTTTCTGTCTCTGTGAGTCTGGTGACTCTAGGGACCTCATGTGAGTGGAATCATGCAGGATTTGTTCTCTTGTGACTGGCTTCTTTCAGGAACTGTAATGTCCTCAAGGTTGATCCATGTTGTAGCCTGTGACAGATTTTCCTTCCTTTTAAAGGCTGAACCATATTCCATCACATTTTGCTTGTCCATTCATCCATCGATGGACATTGGGTTGCTTCTGGAGACTTTTTCAAACAGAACAATAGATTGTGTACTTTCTGTGCCAATGAGGGTAGATTAATAGCAGTTACTTTTACAAGTTGCCTAGTACTCTATATTTATTTAGCAAAAATTTTTTTTTACAAATAATGCATCTTTATTTTTTTATTGAAGTATAGTTGACACATGTTATATGAGTTTCAGGGTACAAGACAGCGATCCTCCAATTTTTCATTATCATATACAAAACTGCAATACATCTTTGTGTACTTATCCTATTTCTTTTTTTTAAGATTTTATGTATTTATTTGAGAGAGAGCTAGCGAGGGAGAGCACAAGCAGGGGAGAGAGAGAAGTAGGGTCTCTGCTGAGCAGAGAGCTGACGTGGGCTCGATCTGAGTCCTGAGATCATGACCTGAACTGAAGGCAGATGCTTAACCGACTGAGCCACACAGGGACCCTTATCCTACAATTTCTTAAGGATAAATTTGAAAAGTGAGATTTCTGAATGAAAGGGTATTTTTAGTTTTAATACCTTTTGACCCACTTGTCCTCCAAAAATTATATTAATCTAGATCCCCACCATCAGTGAACCCCAATCCCCGTTTTCCATATCCTTGTCAGTACTGAGTATTGGCACTTTATAAAAAGTGACAAAATGTTGGGCAGTTTTTGCCAGTGTGGCAGGTTTAAAAAAAGTGCCATTGTTTGCATTTGTATCTCTTGGATTATTGGTGAAGTTGAATTTTTTCCTATGTTTATAGCTTACTGGTGGTTTGTGTGTCTTTGTGAAGTGCCTATTTCTATCCTCCACTTCGTCTGGTGATACTGATCTTTCTCTTCCTTGAATTCTGTGCACCATGGATGTGGCCAACCACATTCTTGGAGTTACAAGATTCGTTAAGATTGATGTAACCAAATGCAGTTACAGATTCTAGAAGTCTTTGGTGTCATGTTTAGCAAATTCCTCTCTTCCAGGGTTCCATATGGCGTAGGCACATTTTATCCTGCTGCATACTGACACATCACCTTCTAGCACTGCCACAGTTCCATGTTCTCAGTAGCTTCTTGAGGTCAGTTGGAACTTACTCGGATGGGTGTGTGCTGAGACTAAAAGTCAAGGCCGGCCATCCCTGGAGGCCTGTCCTTCCTGGCATGCTCTCCCTGCTTCAGCACTTTCTCCTGTCCTGTGCTGGCCTTTTACACAACCCCCACCTTCAAGAAGAGAAAAACTCTCTTCTGTGAAGCCAAGCGCCATTGCTCAGCTTTCCCAGAGGCATCTGCTTACACAGAAGAGGATTCGGAAGAAGTTACCAGGTGAGGGGGCCCAGACCATGGCCTTTCAGGAACCACCACCAACATGTAATGGGTAGCCATCGTGGGACAAGGAGATCCTTCTTCAGCTGGCCAGACTGGCGGGCACCCACTCTGCCCACAATTTGGAATGATTTATTATCAGGGTCAAACTGCACACCAGTCTTTCAGTGGGCCGGCTGCAGAGCACATTGCCTCACTCAGTCCTCACAATAAGGAGTACTTCCCATCTTGATTTCTCATCTGAGGGGCCGGGCTGCAAAGAGGTCTGGTGTCTGGTGACAGCCTGCAAGTTGCAGAGGCAGGACGGAGGCTCTCCTGGTGCATGTCCTCGAGCTTTCTGCCACATGAAGGGACCTGACCCCTGGAGCAGGGACCTGTAGGGTGCTCCGGCTGTTAGATCAGGGCAGTGACTCTAGGCTGTCAGCGCTGACACAAGCATGGCCCAGGGCAGACAAGGGGCCGGAGGTCCGAGGCTCAAGGGCCCACAGCCACCCGCACCTGCACCCACTCTTCTGAGTCCCAGCCACCACCCAGTGTGGTCAAACATGCAAGGCATCCTGGGATATGCTTCCCTGAAACCTCCCTGTTCTCAGCTACAGAAGCAGTTCATCCACTCATTCACTTGGCAGGCATTTATTGAGCCCTTACTGAGTGCCATGCACTGGTCTAGGGATACAGCAGTTAGCAAGAGGCAAGGACCTACCTTCTGGGAGCTTCTATTCTAGTGGGGATAAGCAAGGAGACAAGGAACCTACTCATGAGAATAAGTGCTGGGAACAGTTAATAGTACTCACCCAACAGCTTTTCATGTTCTGAGATTCTAACGCACCCATGTCCCAGGATGGCGACAGACAGAGGGAAGCTGCTTCAGGTGGGCCAACCCAAGAGGGCCTCTCTGAGGAGGTGACATTGGTGTGAGAAGGAATTCTTGGGAAGAACTAAGGGAAGGGCAATCCTGGCCAAAGGAACAGCAAATGCCAAGGCCCCTAGCTGGAAAGAGCCTGTGGGTTTGCGGCACTGACAAGAAGTGGAGGCTGGGAGCCAGAGAGATGTGGGGATGAGGCCAAGGTGTGGAGAGGAGATAAAGGAAGGCTGGGGATTCCAACATTTGGCACCACAACCCACAGGGAGACATCACCTTCTGGCTCAACCAGTTTGCATGTTACCAAAACAAAAGTCTCACACCATCACCTAACCCGGGCTCCCTACAGTGAGCGCTGGTGTTTTGTATTCGGTCTACTCTGCCCTCATGTCATTAAACCGAGGAGAAAAAAGAAAGGGAAGAAATGCAACCCATGCAATTAACCTCCTGACCCGCTAAGGGCCCGCAACTGGCAATTTAACGGACACTATTGTTGATGGTAATAAAGATTTGTGTTTGTATTCTCAGAACAATGGGAGTCCACTGAAGTGCTCAGGGGAGAGAGAGACTGGACCAGATTTAGGTTTTAAAAAGACTGTTCTGCTGTTGTATGCAAAAGGGAGCGTATGGGGCGTATCAGTCCGCCAGTGTCCCCGAGGGACAAGACAATGCACTCAAACGGATGATACTGAATCAACGATAGGGCTCTTGACAGAGGTGGGGCAGGTGCGGGGCAGTGCAGCAAACAGTGACTCCCACCGACGCCAGAAGGAGCCGGAGGACTGGAGTGGGAAGGCAGGGGCCAGCAGCAGGTCAGAACCCTGGCGCGGTGCGGGGCGGGCTGAAGCTCCTTAACCCCTCTCTGCTCCCGCCTCCCATTGCCTGCAGCGCCTCCTATTGGCCGAACCACACAGGCGCCCCGGTGAGGTGCAAGGTCAGCCTCCAGGACGCGGCAGATAGCAGAGAAGGGGGTGGAGAGTGGCCATGGAGGAGGAGACAGTTGGGAGTGGAGGAGCCCAGCGGGAGATGGTGCTGGCTCTGACCAAGTAGTGGCAGAGGAAATGCAAATGGCTTTAGGAATAAGGGTGGTGGAACCTCAGGACTAGCCAGGGATTGGATTGGGCTCCAGTAAGGAAAAGGTTCTTGTTTCCTCTTTGAAGGCTCATGGAAGAACAGAAGATGAAAAACTGTGGTGGAGGGAACAGGGTGGGGTGGAGTGGAGAGAGCAGATGTCAAGGCACAAGGCCTGAAGCTGAGCCCTGCTCAACACAGGCATTGAGGGCAGGGAGGACACTCACAGTATCTGCCCCCTGGAGGGTGCAGGCTGCCACTGGTCAGAATGCCAGGGCAGAGCTGGCTGTGTGAGGTGCCCCCCTCTGTTACTGGGCCACAGGCAGCCCAGGGCAGAGGCGTGGCTGGGAGCAGGGGACCCCTGGGGGTCGGGACAGGGCAGCTCACCCACTGTTGAATATTTTCCTTGTTGGTCCATCCATTCCAGGGCATCCTGGGTGTGTCACCACCTAGGTGTGTCATTTCGGTTAAGGGGGATCATGCTGGAATATTCTGAAGGCAAAGGCAAACAACAACGGCGGCAAAGCTCAGCCTGGGATGGCATTTGGGGTGGGGGGCCCAACCCAACCCAGCGGGATGAAGGAAGATGTATGACATTCCATTATCTCCCATTATATGCTCAGGCAAGGGGCACGTGCTCAGGGAAGGGGAAGGGGCAGGGACAGAGGCAGGCCTGCATGGCACACCTTCCCTCCACGGTCGTTTGCAGGCATCTTTATCCCTCTGTCCAGCTACAAGTTAGAACCCAGTCGTGGGTCATGGGATCCCTTCAGTAAAGTGTAATCAGTGTTGTTAAGAACAAAAACCAAACAAAAGGATACTATCAAAAGGGAAAGGAAAGAAAAGGTGTGTGTGGTAGCTACTAAGCGCAGGCTGTGTGCTGGGTGCTGAGGAGAAGGTAGCAGACAAGACCCACATAGCCCATGCTCCAGGCACTTACATAACTACCTGTCAGGAAGGGAGCCTCCCTGTAATGTGGATGAAGAAAATCAGCCGTAGACGGAGGCAGAAAAAAAGGGGAGCAGGAGGTATAGTGATACTGCCATATCAAGACAGGCTTCTTTTGGGGCATTTACATGGAAGCACCCAGCCAGGCTCAGAGTCACACAAGAGCATTGCTAGCCAAGAGCTCAGCACGTGCTAAGGCACTGAGGTGAGACAGACTGAGAGAAGGCCAGTGTGTCCGTAGCATGATGAGCACAGGTAGTGAAGCGGAGGTAAGCAGGCCAGCTGGAGAGGCTTGCTTCCAGCCAAGGGCAGTGGGAAGTTGTGCAGGGCCCTTCCTATCCTGCCATCAGCCCTGGATCCAAGGTCCTGGGCTCACCTGGCCCAGGACTGCCGCATTCTCTCAGCCTGCTTCCCAATGACTTAGAAGTGGGCTCTCCCGGGTTCAAAACAGAACGCACCACGTGCCCGCCCTGAACTGAGGCCCGAGTAGGGCACTAAGGGAATGGAAGTCTGGTACGGTGGGTGAAAGCGTGCCCAGCGTGCCCACTGCTGGGACCATAGCCACATATGTTTGTTTTCAGTGTAGCAGATTCTTCTATGTAATTTACCCGCACAGCAAATAAGCCAAAAGGTAGAAAATAGTGTTCAGTGAAGAGCCAGTGTCCCTCTTACTGCCACCCCCTTCCACAGCGACCTTCCCAGAGGCCACCCTGTGGCCATTTCTACGGATACGTTCAGCAGAAAAGGATGGCCATCTTTAATACACAACGTGGATTCTACCACACACACACACATGCGCACGCATACACACCCTCCTTAATAATCTCCCTGAGGCTGCTCCATATGGACACAGGGGACATTCCCTGACATCTCAGACAGTTCCACTGTGCATATGACTCACCATTCATGGTCAGCCCCTCCTGTAGCATAATGGGCTGGGCAGGGTAAGGGGAGTAGGGGGGGGGTCAGGTCAAGGGTATTTGTATTTTTTAAAAGATTTTTTAATTTATTCTAGAGAGAGAAAGAGCATGAGGCGGGAGGGGCAGAGGGAGAGAATCCTCAAGCAAGACTCCCTGCTGAGTGTGGACCCCGACATAGGGCTCAATCCCAGGACCCCGAGATCACCACCCGAGCCAAAATCAAGAGTCGGACACTCAACGAACCGAGCCACCCAGGTGCCCCAAGGGTATTTGCATTTTTAAAGTTGGATTAATATCTGCAAGTTATCTCATTGACTTTAGATAAGAGAATCAAAGAGGCAGGGGCTCCTGGGTGGCTCGGTCTGTTAAACCTCCGACTCTTGATCTCAGCTCAGGTCTTGATCTCAAGGTCGTGAGTTCAAGCCCCACGCTGGGCTCCGTGCTGGCCACGGAGCCTACTTAAATTTAAAAAAGATGGGGGGAGGCAGAATTGGGTTAACAGATTCCTAACCCTTTTGCCCACCATCAGTCCTCCCGGCTCCCATTCGTCTTGTGGGCCAGGGGGGGGATCAGTGTCTCACCCCTGCAGGGCCCAGCCTCTATATTTGGGGTAACTGGAGGCCTCTTCCAGGGCATCCAGTCTCCAAATCTTCTGACATCTTCTTCTCCCACCTACCCCCACCCAACCTCAGGCCATCCTCCATCCTCAGGATCAAGACCTCTTCAGCTGCCTGAAAATGGGTCTTTAGCTGGTCCTGGTCCTCGCTGGGACTTCTTTCCATGCCTCTGGCCACTTCTTGCAAAAGCAAATGTTTCCCATACAGCACTGGGCGTGTAGCCAGGAAAATTCAGGGGCACGAACAGCTAGGGCCACAGAAGTCTGATTCAGATTGTGGTCTGGGCACATGGCAGTCAGGCAGTGTGGGGTCTGAGGTGCAGGCCTCCCCCTTCCATGCAAGGACACTCAAGAACATCCCCAGTTCCGTCAGCATTACTCATCCCTGCTGGATGTCAGCTACTCTCTGGGCATTTGAGTCACATTAGCAAACACATAGGCAAAGATTTCTGTCCTCGAGGAGCTTGTAGTCTATCGGAGGAAGATAGAAAACAGACAGCAGAAAGACTCAGACAGAAAATGATAGAGAGGGTCAGAAGAGAGACATACTGTGGAGAAATAAGAAGTGGAGCCAAGTGATGTATTTAGGCCGGAAATGCAGGCTGCAATGTGGAACAGGCCAGTAGGACTGGGGCTTGTTGAGAAGGTGACAGCAGTCTCGAAGGTGAAGGGAAGAGGAAACAGTGCAAAGGTCCTGAGGCAGCTGGCCTGGTGTAGTTGAGAAATCAAGGAGGCCAGTGTGGCCACAGCAACACGGGGAGAATCAAAGGAGAGAGGTGAGGTTGGGTGAGGTAGAAGCCAGGAGACCACCTGGAGACTCTTTCTGTAAACTGGATAAGGATGTCTGAGGCTGAGCGTCAGCCACGGTGTGAAGCCAGCAGGACTCTCAGTGGGACCAAGAGCTTAGCCTGGGCCACGCTTTGTTCCAAGCGCTTTGCCAGTATTAATCCATTTAATGCTCACATGGCCATATAGAGCAGGGGCACTCATGGTCCTGTTGTATAGAAAAGGATACCAACGCACAGAGAAGTAGAGGAACTCACCCCAGGTCACACAGCTCAAAGATGGCAGAGACCAGATTTGAACCCAAGTCACCTGAAGCCAGAGCCCAGGCTCTCGAAGAGCCACAAGTTTTGGACAAAAAAGTCACAACCCTCACCCTGAGGGAAGACGTTTGTAAAGAAAATAGAACATGGAGCCCTTGTCAGAGGTGAGCCAGCAGATGGGCAAGAGGTCAGGCTTGGGTCTGATCCCAGGCAGTCCCACCTGCACCTTCACTGGAAGTGGAAACTCAAGCAAGCCCCTCGACTTCCCTGAGTTGCCATCCCACCTTGTGAGGAATGGGAGCCGTGATGATAGCTGCCTGGCACAGAGCATGGCTCGATGAGGGGGTGGAAGCGTTGTTATCCCCTGGGGGTGGCACCGGCTGCCGACCAGAGTGGGCAGGCAGGGCTGGACAGGGGACCAGAGGTATGGGGAGCCTGGCTCCCAGGGCCTGGGAGGGGCCATTGACAGGAGTAAAGAGCAGTGGTCACCAGAAGGATGCTGGGTCACACAGTGGGGCCTGCATTAAGGGCCTCTAGGGGATACTGACCACCAGGGAAGGCAGAACGATGTAGGGGACAAGGCCCCAGACACACAGACCTGCCAGCTGTGTGGCCTTCACATGTCTGGCCCTCTCTGGGCCTCAGTTTCCTCACCTGTGAAATGGAGAAGGAAAACGCCAATGCCAAGAGAAGCCCTCTTGGCCCAGGGGCAGCTGGCTAAGACAGAGCCACAGCTGCAGGCCGCAGAAGTTCCCTGTCGGGACATGGCTCAAGCTGGTCATAAAATCCTTTTGTCTTATTCTTCCCCCTGGAGGGTTTCTGTCACTCAGGACTGTTTCTCAGGAGTACATTTTGAAGCTCATGTCTTTTAAGTAATTTCTATTTTCGGCCGGGAAGCTTCTGGGGGCTTGGCATGGTTCTGCAATTACGTACAAATGTCCCGGCTGTATGTGGCTGCTGAGTTTTCAGGTTTGTCTAGTTTAGTTTATTAGTGGGTAGACTCTAATCCACACACACGGGTTTCCATCCTGCCTTGCTTCTTCCTCTGCTCCGGGCCATTGGCTTGTGCATCGCAGCTCTGTGTCTTGCCCTGAAGAGAAACTCTGCTGTTTGTGCACGGGTCGCCAAGCTTCTGACGCCCGCCTTCTGGAGGCTTGTCAAGTACTCTCCTGTGCCCACAGACCCACCACTGTTCTGGTATCACGGCTTGGTTGTGTAGATTCTTCTTTTCTTTTCATCCTCCTTGCCCACGGGCCATGGATTTGAGGCCTTCTTTATCTCATCAGCAATGCAATCAGCCATTTTCTTATACTCCTGTGTCAAGCAGCCTATTTATTCTGAGGGGAGGAACTTTTTTCTTTCCCTCTCATCAAAATTTAACAAACCTTCAGAATCATACTACGCCCTGGGATCAGCCTTTTCCCGGTGACTCCATCTATGTGTGCGGCTTGTATTCCATCTTTTTGCCAGTGACTTTCAAATTTCTATCTCCTGCTGGGATCTCTCCCCTGAATTCCAGTCTTTTGAATCCAGTCACCTGTCTGCATCTCCACGTGAGTGTCTCTGAGACACCACCAGCCCTTGGTTATTCCTCTCCCCGACCCCAGCAGGCTCACCCCTAATATTTGTGAAACTCAGGGTGAGAGGGAAATGGAGGCACCATCCACCTGCTTCTCCTCCCTTCCTGGCTCCATCCAGAGTCTCAGCGTCTAGCGCACTCATGCATGCCTGGACACCGGGGCCCAAGCTCTGCCCACACCCACACCCGCCTCCACAAATAGCACCCTTCCCCTCCTAGGCCTAACGGGGCATATGCCTGTGATGCAGTGTCCCTTTGGGAGGGTCAGGCCTGGGAGCAGGCTCCAAGTCATCTGGGCAGGGAACTCTGGGGTCCAGATCCTGAAAGGTCACCCCCAACACCCTCTTCCCGGCCCCACAGCTGACCATCACTTAGTCCTGTAGATTCTCTTTCTGCCTCTCCATCCCCAGTCCCTGGGGCTTTGTCCATACCACCTGCCTCTCATCCACAAGGCCTCTTCACACATCTATTCTTGTCTGCTCCAATCCATCCCCACTTTGGAAAGATGTTCATGAGAGTAAGTCCCTAGTTAAGAGGTTTCCCCTTGCACAACACAGACTCTGCCCCTGCCGCCACCCCACACCCCTCCTCGCTCTTGAGTCCAGCCCACTGACCACAGCAGGTACAACGACATCCCTCCAGGTCCTCCTGTCGGACAGGGAGTGCTTCTTCATCCTTTGAGTCTGGGCTGGGCTCCTACTCACCCTGTTCCATGGAAAGTGGCAGCAGTGACGTTGCGCGGCTCTGAGCCCGGGCGTCCTAGGCCTTGCAGCTTGCACTCACACCCCTGTCCAGCTGCCACTGGACAGGCCCAGGTTAGCCCATAGGGGAGCACTGGGGAGCCCTCTCTCACCCAGGGCCCCCGAAACCCCCGGCTCCAACAACCTGCCCACTGACCTCAGACACACATGTGAGCCCAGCCAAGCGCAGGTGGAAGACCACTCAGCAGAGCCCAGCCCAAGCTGCTGATCCTCAGAATCACCAGCAAAATCAGAGGCTGTGGTTTTAAGCACTACATTTTAGGGTGGTTTGTTACAGAGCAAAAGCTGACTGACACTTCAGGGTAGTTCCTGGAGCTCGCCAGGGCCTTCTTGACCTCTGGTCTCTCACACGGGCCATACCCCTCTGGGTCTTGCTTCACCCTGACCTACCACCTGGGCTCCTTTTCGGCCTTTCGACTTGGTCTTCAACAACTGCACTGCAAGAAGGCTGCTTGGACCGCCCTGCCCTCCATGTAAGCTCCCAGGTGTCCCCGTCCCTGCTCCTCTGATCCTCCTGGTCTGTCATCCCTATCACGTCTCTGCCTCTTCCTCACTGCCTCGCCCTCTCCAGCTCGCACTGGCCTGCCTCCTGGTGGAGTGGAGGGGCCTCCCTCTGGTGCTTCTCCTGTCCCATGAAGCCCTTTGCTTACTCCCTGTGCCCATCTTCACCTGATCCACATCTCTCTGCTCCGAAGGGCTGTGCGCTCCGTGGGGACAGAGACCACCACAGACTTCCAGCTCCTACCATGTGTCCGGCACATAGCAGGAACTCAATAAATGTTTGCTGAGAGAATAAATGACTGAACAAATGATTCCCATCTGAGTCAGCTTTCTCTCCCACACTGCTGACAGCAGTAAATATGAGCTCAGGGTGGGAATGCAGTGATGAGCTGCGGTGCAGCTGAGTGCCGGGCCAGCCCAGGCGGGGAGTGAGAACTCCTCCATCAACCAGAGGTCACTCACCAGGTGCTCAGGCCAAAATCAGGTCCTCCCTGGCTTCTCTGTCTCATGACCAGCACCCAGCAACGTGTTCACAGTGTATCCAGGACCCTACCCCTCTATCTCTTCCCAATGCAGCAGCCACAAGGACTCTCCTAAAGCATGAGTCATCACACATCTTCCTCTGTCCAGAGCGCACCAATGGCTTCCCACCTCACCTGGGGAGGTGAAAGCCCAGGCAATGAGCTGCAAGGCCCTGCCGCCACCCTCCCTCTCGCTTGCTCTGCACCCTAAGCACTGCCCATCCTCCCTCCACTCCTCCATCATGCTCCCCCTCAGGGTTTGCCCACACTGGCCCTCTCCTGGACTCAGGTCTCCCAGGAAGAGGTTGAGTCATGCCAGCACCGTCTTCAGGTCGCTGTGCCAAAGTCCCCTTTCCCGGAAGGCCCCTGAGGACCACTCGGTACAAAGTAGCAACTCCCCACCTCCACCAGTCCTCCCCAGTCCCCTCACCAGGGTTGTTCCTCGCCATTGTCTCTTCTTCATGTGGCCTGCTGCCTGTTGGGCTGCTTATGCATCGTCTCTCTTTCTCCATGAGAAGGTTAGCTCTTTGAGGGGAGGAATTTTCACTTCTTTTGTTCTTTGCTGCATTCCCATCGTGCCTGGCGGTGATGAACGCTCAGTAAGTTTTTCTTGAATGATTGAAGGAATAATGTCACACTGCTCAGCCTGGGGCCACCCCCAGGGGTCATTCCAAGGCCTCATCTCAACCCTCAGCCCAAGCACCAGCGCCTGCCTGGCTCCAACCCACTGCCTACAACCAGGGCAGAGAAGGCCCCGGCTCTCAGGAGCTCAATGCCTTGCATGCTTCCGGACGGGGGGTTTCCTATGCCCCTATGCCCCATTCTAGCTTCACTAGGGCTCCCTGCACAGCAGCCACACTCTTCCCTAAGGGGACCTCCCCCTTCTGCTTCATCTGTGGTAGGAGTGACTGCGGGGAACAACGGCTTTTCTGGCTGTCGCTAAGCTGCCCTGGTTCCAGAGCCCAGAATCTCTGCCTGCCGCGCACGTCGGAACCCTGCCTCCTGAAGTCTTAGGAGCGTGGCTTTCTAGCCCAGTTCAACAGACCTTTCCTAAATTCCTGCTCCAGTCCACGCTTAGGAGGGAAGAGCTCTGCTTGCTTATGGCCCCCTCGGGTGCCAGACTTGGAGTGGATGGAGGGGAGGCACGTACTTGGCCACCGTACTGCAGAGGGGCCACACGGGCAACAGTGTTGCAACGCATCGCTCTCCTACTTCTTGTCACCTCCTCATCACTAGCAAAATCTGGTCCAACTTCCTCGGAGAAGCAAACCTACACCTGGGCCTTCTACTCTTCGGTAGGGCAATGTGCTGCCGAGTCTGAGTACACTGCTGTAAACAGGAACAAATGTCATAGCACTGGGGCTTATGTGGGTTACTCACTCTCTCTTCCATGAAGTTTAAAATTTTTTAAATTGAATTGAATATATTATGATCTCCTTAGGTGCAGGGAATAGCCTGCTTACCTTCACATCCTCTGGGCCTGCTTAGCCAGGAGCTGGCATACAGAAAGGAATTCTGGTTGCATTGGCTACATAACAAATAGCCCAAAACTTAGTGGCTTAAAACAATGACCACATTTATTTTGCTCAGAAATCTTCAATTTGAGTAGGCCTTGGTGGGGATAGTACACTTCTGCTCCACTTGGCATCAGCTGGGGTGATTCAAAGTCTGGGGGCTGAAATGATCTGAAAGATTACTCATCATATTGCTGGGAATTGATGCAAATTCTTGGCTGAAGTCTTAGCTGAAGTCTTAGCTGGCTACCAGCCAGGACACCCACACATGGCCAGGACTTCCTCAGCACATGGATGCTGGTTTCCAGGTCTGAGCGCCCTGAAAAGAGAGCCAGGAAGAAACACTATCATCTTTTATGATGGAACCTGGAAAATCATACAGGCTTACTCCGGCCAGATTTGTCAAGGCAGCTGCGCAGTCCCCGAGGCTCAGGGGTTAAGAAATGTTGTCTGTATCCTGATAGACAGTTGCCAGGTTCTAGAAGTGCATGTGGGACTAGACACATTGCTCTGGCTATTTTGGGGAAATATTATCTGTCTCAAGGGGCTACAAAATGCCTTTCAGCATCCCAGAAGGAAAAAATCATTTCCACCTAGAATTCTGTACCCAGCAAAACTATCGATCAGGTGAATGTCTGGAAATTCTCAAAAGTTTACATCCTGTGACTTTCTCTCAGAGAGTGTCCATTAGGAAATGATATTTAGAGTGGTTGCAAAGGGTTTGTTATCATGACATATAGAATGGAACAGATGACAGAAAGATCGATTGAATAAAATAAAGCCTGAACACGGGCCTATGTGCAAACAGACACTGTCTGGCCATGAAACAGTGCAGATCAGACTGGCAGAAATTTAAAAGCCTGATAATACAGAGTGTTGGCAAGGAAACAGATCAAAGGGAACTTAAATTCCCTGTTCATGGAGTGTAAATTGGTGCAACCACTTTGGAAAACAATTTGGTATTACCCAGGAAAATGGAACAAATGCACATCTTCTGACCCAGCAATTCACTCCTCAGTGTGCACCCAAGAAAAACTCTCATATCTGCATCAAGAGACATAGACCAAATTGGTTTTAGAAGCATTGTTTGTAAAAGAAAAAAACTGGACACAGCCCAATGTCCACAACAGTAAAATAGATGAACTGCATTATGTTCTTACAATGAAATGCTTACTGTGTACCCATGAAAATGAATGGGCTACATGCACGTGAGCAGAGGTGGACGAATCTCCCAATGCTGAGCAAAAAAGCAAGTCCCCAAAGAAGGGTAAATGTCCCATTTCTATGTTCACCACCAAGCAAGACTAAACAAGCTGATGTCTAAGGACATGCACATGGATGATAAAACTAAACAAACCAGGCAAAGCACATCACAGAAGTCAGGGTGAGGACCCCTAGGGATTTCTAAGAGACTGGAAAAGTTCTGGTTCTTAGCCTGGATATTTGTTCTTTTTTTTAAATAAAATTATTCTTGGGGCGCCTGGTGGCTCAGTCAGTTGGGCATCCGATTCTTGGTTTCGGCTCAGGTCATGATCTCAGGGTCCTGCAATCGGCCCACATCTTGCTCCACGCTCAGTGGGGAATCTGTTTGAGATTCTCTCCCTCGCCCTCTGCCCCTCCCCCTACTCTCTCTCAAAATAAATAAATCTTTAGAAAATAAATAAATAAAATAAAATGATGCATTCTTCTAAATGATTCCTGTATTTCATAATTTAAAAAATGGATAAAACTAAGAAGGTGGAAAACAAAGTGTTTAATTTCAGGGAGAATAGCAAACATTGTACAAGGAAGTGTCAGAAGGGAGCTACACTAATGTAGTCATAATAGAACAAAGAAACATGGGTACTCAAACCCTGAGTCAACCACACTGCGAAGCCGAGGAACAGAACCCAGGGTTGCATGGGATGTTCAATCTTCACCTCCCGTGACAGGAAGTCGACTGATATTTATCTACAATTCAATCAAGAGACCAAAGTTTAAACATATTATTTACAAAAATGAAGACATATACCAGAAGAAACAGCCAGAAGAGTTGAGAAGAGGGGAGGGGCGTCATGGGGCAGGGAAGTGCTGGTTTTTATCAAATGGCTCAAATAAATGTCGATTAATATTTAATAAATAGTTGTTGGGGGAAGTTGCAGTTAAGTCCTTCAAAAATGCAAATTTAAATACTTGGGATTTTTCTCCCCATCAAATTGGCAAAAAAGAGAAAGAGTGATAATACTTGGCATTGGTAAATGTTGAGGTAGCTAGCACTTTCCTACACCACCACGTGGGTGGAAGTGAATTGGCACTGACAATGTATTGTGCATTTGTCTATTTCTTCAGTGTTTTGAAGCATCTATGAATCCACGGTGGGTTTTGGAGGTGGTTCATATTAAGTTTTATTACTATTGGTTTAAAGGGTGCTCTGATTAGTCAGAAGATGGGGGTTTGGGGTTTGGAATGGGGTTTGCCCTAAAAGGTCCAGCAAAGGTGGGGTAAAGACTCCTTGGGTTAGTGTCTGGGGAGGATCAAAATGTGAGCCTGAATCAGGATCTGGAATAAATTAAGATTCTGATGGAGCCAAGGCTAGGATGAACAGCGCTGGGTTGGAGTTTGCTAGGATGTAGATTTCCCATTAGGTCTGAAGTCAGACGGCTTAGGATAATCGCATGTGGGCAAAAGGAACTGCATAGGCTTTGAGACATCCCGCCTGCCCCAACATCTCCCTGCGACTTTGTGCAGCAATTCAAGGCAGGCGTCTTCGGGGTCCCCAACCGGGACGCTGTGGCCCGGCAAGGGGTGGATGCGTTCTCGTCTGTGACTGCGCAGGAACAGGAAGCAGGACTCCTGTCCCCAAGCTCAGCTCACACTCGCTCTGGGAACAGCCGAACACGGCCTCAGGCGACCGAGCCAAGGTCGAGGTGGCACTGTTTGCGCGGTCCCGCTTGACGTGAGCCTGCAGGGCAGCATCTTTTCAACTTGTTTACAAGCCTGCGTCACCCGGGAACCTTTCACCGCTACCTAGGACAAAAGGTTCCTCTTTTGTAAGTCCCCTTTGGGCAGAAAGGGCATTCACCAGGACCCGGGATTCAAACTGGTGCAGGGCGCCACCCCGTGGTAGACTCGGACAGCGTGCACACACCCATCTGCCCATTC
Organism: Eumetopias jubatus; assembly: GCF_037043125.1. Lineage (NCBI taxonomy): Eukaryota > Metazoa > Chordata > Mammalia > Carnivora > Otariidae > Eumetopias > Eumetopias jubatus. The sequence continues at coordinate 158,958,729 of NW_028274807.1, forward strand.
CTCCTTTTGCCCATCTATACCCACCCGACAATATACCCACCATACATCATCACCTATCCATACCACCCATCCACCCACCCATTCATCCACCTCTCTACTCCTCCATGCAGCCATTGCATACCCACCCATCAATACACCACCCACCCATCCACCTCCGTATGTATAACTCAGCCACACATATATTCTCTCTCCATCCATCCACCCATCCACTCATTCATCTCCAAGAATTTTCATTCTTTCATGTAAATATTTATTTTTCCACTCATATCCACTCACCATCCACTATCCATTGACATTTCACAAAATATTTATGGAACACCTTCTGTGGGCTAGGTACTGTGCAAAGCATGGGGGTCAAGGGGTCACAGGGCATAGTTCTTGTCCTCATGGGACCTACAGGACAACAGAAAAGACACCCTCATTGCTTGAAGGGCACTCTAAGAGTGTATCAGCCCAGACTTGGGAACCAGGGATAGCTGGGCTGACAAACAACTTCTAAGTTGAGGTTTAAAGAATAGCTAGCGGTAAGCCAGGCAGAGAGGACTAGGAGGCCAGCGGCTAGTGCCCTGGCACAGGCTGACACAGAGGTAAGGGCCTGGAAGCCAAGTAGGGTCTGAACAGAGGGGGTGGAAGATATTTTGGCATGTGTGCAATACATGGAGATCTCTCCGTGCATCCATGGGAGAGCCTGCACTGGGCCTCTCGGTGCTGGATGAATCCCACCCCACCCCCGTCTCCTTGCTGACACAATTGATGGGGTCCAGGCATGTGCCCTCTTCCCCCGGGGCCATATGCCCCAGGGCCGGATCTCCCACAGAGTTCCCATTTTCCATTCTAGGACTGTTTTAGGCATATGTGAAAAATCTTTTTTGCTAAGGAGATGTGACAAGTGTTCTGTGGGGCTTCTCATTGTGTGAGATGATACTGCCTTCTTATTTAAGTCATTTTCTCATGAAGCTTTCTGTTTCTTGAAGCAAAATGAAACTTAAATGATGTCAGGAACTATTACTAAGAATCTCCTTATCCTGGGTTCCTGAAGATAAATGACACGCTCTTGTGGGGCACAGCCCAGGAAGTGACACCCTGCTGCCTCAAATCTCCTGGTCACAAAGAAAGAATGTCCTCCCCCACCTTAGCTGCACACCACCACCGCCCCTACCTCATCAGCACCATCGTCCGCCATCTTGTCCTCCTTCTCCTCTCCCCCCCCCTCTGTCTTGCTTCCTCTGCGCCCTCAAGCCTGGTCTAGTTTCAGCCCCTCTTCCTGGATGACCACAATCCCTGTGACCAACTGGGACCTGCACCCCAGCCCACCCCCAAAGCCTGTGAAGACCAGGCACTGGAGCACCATCTTTGATCCAGAATGATGCCGTTGCAACTTTCCCAGCCAGCACACAGACTCTCCTGAGCCTTGGCCGGCCAACTCCTGAGCTGTGTCACCGGGTCTGCCTCTGATGACCTCCGCTCCAGCAGAGCTGCAGGGAAGAGCTTGGTCAGGTGTCCCAGTCCCACTGTGGGTCAGTGCCAGCCCTGCCCTCAAAAGGCAAGATAAGGCCTCGGCCAAGACCCTTGTTTCTCCTCCTTCCTCACCCATTAGTTAACGCCTAGTATTTCCTGAAACTACTCTCACCCAGGCCACTGACATTCTCCTATTTGACAAATCCAATGAACACTTTTCAATCTGCTAGTCACTCAAGAACATTTCTTCTTCTTTTTTAACACCCTCCAAGGTGCTCAAGCCAACTGAATCTTACCCTGGGCTTCAAGACCTTCCTTATCATCCCACGTAACACTGTAGTCAAATGTGGATGCCAAGTCCACCCTGTTTTCTCCCCAGATGCCAATGAAATCATCTGTCCATCTGAGCTGGCAGGAAAGCAGTCTGACGACCATGACATAGAAAACATGCCAGGCCAGAGCACCCCCAAGGGCAGGTGAGGGCAGTGGGGTAGGAGGGGTCCCCAAGAGGGAAGTGGCCTGGTGCTTCAGACTCACTGGCCAGGACTTGGCAGCTTCCCCTGATACACAGCAGATGGAGGTCCTGCAGACCACAGCCTGAACTGGGGCGATGGCCTCGTGCAGCTTGTAAAGTGGAAACAGCACACACGGTCAGTCATGCCCGTTGAAGCTGACATACCGTGAAGCAGATTAGACACAGTTCAGTCTCTTTCCATATCCTGCAATGTCAGAGGCTGAAGGAAGAAACAAAAGGAAATCCAAATGCAAGGTGCCCAGGCGAGTAAGGCATCTTACGGCTAAGGTATGGACCCAGTCCTGGCTGGGAGGTCAACCGAAATCTTCCCATGTGTCCACCTGCTGCAGGTGTATTCCCTTCTGCGTCACAGTAAGCCTCCAGACTTGCAAGAGCTATCAGTGGATGTGTTGCATGTTGTCTAGAGCTCTTGACTGTGGTGGGTGGCACCACGCCTAGGAAAGAGGTTCTAAAGTCAGCTTGAATTATTTGGGGCCAGGGGTCAAACTACCCAAGACAGACAATTGCAGGCAACGCTGGGACAGGACACTGCCTGGCTGAGCAAGCAGCCGAGTCCAGCCCCAGCCCCAGCCCCAGGCCCCAGTCCCGAGGCCCTGGTCCTCCCCAGCCGGCTGAGCGCTGCCTCTTCTCAGGCCAGTGGGAAGAGACACGTGGTGGCCCTTCATAGCCTGGGCTAGGGAGTCCGACTGCCTGGGTTTGAGTCCCAGTTCTGCCACTTAGAGGCTGTGTAGCCTTGGGCAAATGGCTTCTCGTCTCCCACCCTCAGCTTTGTCACAGAGATCACAACAACCTGGCTGGGATGCCCTATATGCACACAGGACCAGGCCTGTAGATGGACCTTCTCAGTCAGACACAGCCTTCAGATCCTACTATAATATTGGCACACAAGTATTATTTGAGGCCCAACTAGGTGCCAGGTTCTGTGCTAACCACACAATATTCTCCCAGGTCATTATTATCATTCCCACTTTTTAGAGGGGGAAACTGAGGCCCAGAGCACTAAGTAACTTGCCCAATGCCACAGAGCCAGTGAGCAACAGAGCCAGGATCTGGACCCCACCTGGACTGATGCCACAGCCCCTTCCTCTTGGCCACCGTTCTCTCCTGCCTCTGTTTAATGGGTCCAGAAAACAGAAGCCCTCGAAGGCTTTCAAAGGAGGGAATTTAATACAGGGAATTGATTACACACATGATGGAAGTAAATAGATGCCAAAATGGGAATGGTGAGGCCATCAGAAATTAGCAAGAGCAGACCCCAGGCTGAGGGGGGAGGTGGTGTTTTGGGGCCCAGGACCCAGGGCTCCCAACTAGGGCTAGAACCACAACAGGCCCTCCTGAGGTAGCCACAGCCTGAGGAGTCACAGGAAGCAGAGGGAGGGGACAGATGTCCTGGCTCCCTCATATCTCCTGCCCTCCGCTCTCCTCCCCACCGGACCTGCCCAGCCACCAGAGGCACAAAATGTCTGGGGATGGATCTAGAGGAGGCAGGCTGTGGCCCCACAGAAAGCCACACTGGTGAGCTTCAGGGATGCTTCCCAGGAAGGCAACCCCTGACTTGAGTCTTGAAAAATGAGTAGGAATTTACCAGCAGAATAAAGGACATCCCCCCAAAAAAGGAAAGGTTAGGGGGGAAAAAATGCATAGAGTTGGTGATACGGGGACAACCTGAGACTTGGTGCCATGCAGAACAGACACAGGTGCTTGTCCTTCTGGTTTAAAGGTGCCACGTGCACCTTTAAACACCCTTCTTGGGTTGGGCACTCCCCACTTTAGAAGCCTCCACCTCCCACCATAGAAGCTCTCTCTCCCAGCCTCCCTTTCAGCCGGGGTGGAGGCAGGGACCCTTAGGCTCCTTCCTATGAGACAGAAGGTGTTGGCAGGTGACCCAGATTCTGACAGGCAGACTCCCACAGCCACACTCTGCATTACAGCCTTAGTGTCTCCGCCGGGACACAGCTGCTGCCAGGTTTGGGCTCCACTGGCCACAGCATCTCCCTGCCTGGCCCTGCCCCCTGCAGGCTCCAGGAACCCCTCTTCTCCCCCCTTCCTCTAAGCTGTTCTAGTTGACGTCTGATACCAAGAACCCTGACTGATACACTTCCTTGAGAAGGGAAGTAGGAAAACAGGAATACAATTTCTCCTTGAAGAAGATCCTCAGCTTTTCCCCAAATATTTTATTATGAAAAACTTCAAACTTCAACATATAGAAATAATTGAAATTTGTAATGAACACTCACATACCCGCCACTTAGATTCTACAACTAACCCATCTCTGTCTTTATCACCTATCCATCTATGTATGTCTCCATCAATGTGTCTAATTTTTTTAGATTAGCTTTTAATCTACAAATTGTGTCTATAGTTAGGTTTTTTAGGCTAAAATTATAAGTTAGGAAAGAAGACCACATTTTCTAGGGAGTTCTCTAATCTTCTAAACAACCGACAAGCCAAAGCAAAGACAGGAACACACACATTAGGTAGAGAATGTGTCTTTATTATGAGGTACACCTTTGGGTAGAATCACGAAGCAGGAGCATGCTGGGTGCATTTTAGGAAGCACATCTTTGGACTTTTTGGGCTTTTGCAAGGTGTATGCATCATTGCTTTGGATAATTGCATAGAATTATAAAACAATGCCTGGTAAGAGCCAGTATGTGTCCGGTTAAGAGCAAAGACAAAATTCCACTGCAGGTAAACCCTGTCTCTGGTGCTCCCTGGCTCTGCTGGGCGGGTTTCTTAATCTCACAGTGATCCAATCTCCCCACTGATAGTGAGTCTAATAACAGGGGCCGACTTCACTGGCTGGCAGTCTGCATTAAATGGGCACAGAGAACAGTGCCAGGCACCCAGAAACATTCTGTAAAGGTTCACAGATAATTCACAATAGTTCATAAATGTACCTGCTAATAACAATGAATTGATAGTATGCTCAGTAGCTTTTCCCTCTTTGGGTCACCTATTTTCGAGAGTCCTAAAAGTCTCATTAGAACTCCAAGTATTTGCAATAAACCACTTTGGAACTCTTTGCTTTCCTACCTCAGTCATTAATTAATACAGTGCCTCTGGCGTTTGCTGATACCTGACTCCAATCAATGCCTAGCTCCTTGTTCTTGAACTGCAGAGACAGGCAGGGGCTAAACATTTAGACCTTTAAATGACAGTGGAAAGAGCCTCTATCCTGGGGCTCAAGGGAAACCACTTGTCTGTTCAGGTACAGCTAGCCGCAGTAGCAAACAGTCCCCCCAAATACATGTGGGTGCGCACACACACACTCATGCACAAATCACGTATATGGCTTTTGACATAATAAAACTGTCCTTCCTCCCTTGTACAAAGCCAGCTGTAGATATTGCCAGTGGGATGCTGTCCTCCAGTGCTGATTCAGGGATCCCCACCTCTTCCATCGCAGAGAGCCCCTCCACATTCCCTGGCACTGGTCTCCTACCCACCACACCAGCCTTGGGCAGAGCGGGAGCTGCTGGGATTCTCACCGGCACTCACTTGCTTACAGACTGCTCCAGAGCACAGAGTATCGCTAGAAAGACAGGGCCCTGACTGTGCCCCAGCTCCAAGCAGCCTTTGTCAATCTGCAAATTCCCTAGATGCGTGGGACAATCTGGTGACCATGGTGGGAACTCCAGGAGCGGTTCTCCTGTTTTGGAGGAGCTAGGGACCCGAGCTGGGGAGGCAGAGGGCACAACCTAAAGCCCATTGCCCCATCAGCTGATGAATCTGGGCTGTCTAAACTGGATCCCTGCTCTTTATCACCCCGTCCCTCCCCTGTCTACTGATAGCCCTTGTCATTCTGTGTCTTTATTATAAGTCTCATTCACTCTCTGGAGTAGTGATTCTCAAGCCTTAGCCAGCATTGTATTCACGAGGAGGGCTGGTTACCACCCAGGTTGCACGGCTCCGCCCCCCAGACTTTCTGCTTCAGGGGCGGGACAACTTTTGCTTTTCTAACGAGTTCCCGGCATTATCTACTGCTGCTGGCCGCGGGACCATACTTTTAAAGAACCGCCCCTCTAGAAAGTGAGGTCGACTCGGCATAAAGGACAGGTCTGTGTTTGCACCACATGCATCCCGAGGTGCACACTGAATAAATGAATTGGGGAACGAAAGGAAAAGAGCAGGAGGCGTGCGGAATAAGGAATGACGGAGTTAGGAAACTCCTGTGCCCCAGGCTCCATCCCAGACGCTGTCCAGGAGGCGCCCCGACCTCCGACGGCCGGGCTCCCTGCCTCTCCTCAGCGGTGGGACCTGGCCGCCCGCAGGCCCCACCCCCACGCAGCCGGGGCTCTTCGGCTTTGTGACGTCACCGCCCTAGCGGGCGGGGAGAATGGTTGCCTTGGCGACGTAAACCGAACGCCCGGGCGCTGGGAGCCGGGAACTGCGGTGCGGAGGCTTCGGAGCTGGCCTGGGCGCGCGGGGCAGGTGGGTGCGCGCGACGTCGGGTCAGGGGTGCGCGAGGCCTGGGGCGGGTAAGGCCCCTTTGCGAGGCTGCCCGCCCTTCCTTACTACCTACCCATCCCTCTATCCTTCCTTGCCTTGTGCACCCCTGCTGTATGGCCCACGGCGCATCCCCGCCGAGTTGGGGCGCTGGGAGACGGGGCGCTGCTAACTAATGCCTCCTCAGTACCGGGATTCCTTTCCTCCTGGGTTGTAGCAGAATGTTGCTGGAAGGGCGCAGGCTTTGGAGTCAAGGAATCTTGGGCTGGAATCCCAGCTATGGTCCTTCCTTGCTGTATGACTTTGGACACCTCGCTTAATCTCTCCTTTACTTCCTCCTTTGCAAAATGAAAAATTCATTCGATGAATAATTAAGAAGCTCCAAGGCTATGCCAGGCACCTTGATGAGCGCATTGGCTCCAAATGAGAAAATACCTTGGAGTATTTTCTTGGAGTTCTCTTGGAGCTTACATTCAAGGGGGTAATAGGCAATGCACCGATTTTTTTAAGTGACAAATCAGATAGTGATAATTGCAGAGAAGAAAGTAAAGTGAGGTCCTATGGAGTTGGGGAGAAAGAAACCATTTTGGATGGAGTGATGAGAGAAGGTGTCTCTGAAGTGGGTGACCTGAGCTCAGAGCTGAAGGGAGAGAACCCTCTGCCCCAGCTGGGTGTGAGTGAACATTTTTTGGCTAAGGAGGTGGTATATGCAAAGGTTCTGAGACAGGCCGAGGTTGGCATGTTCTAGAAACAGGAAGATTAGGCAGGGCAACTAGAACTAAGTCAAGGAGGGGAGAGAGGATGAAGGCAGAGGGAGGCAGGGAGCTATGGGTGTTGGCCACATGGCAGGACCTCAGTAAATGCCAAGTGTTCTCAGCCACCTGGGGGCAAGGGGAGCTGAGGGCCTGGGGATCATCTGGCTCAAGCACTGTGTCACTCCTCAGGTTGGAATCGCCTTTAGCCAAAATCAAGCTTCACAACAAGCCTTTGTTCCTCTGCCCAGATGCCCAAGATCGTGTCTACTGTGGTCTCCAAGGGTATGACTTACAACAGTAAGTATGGGGCTGGTGTGGGCTCAGAGTCAAAGACAGCCTCGGGAGCCTGGGACAGTGACATCCAGACTTAATTGAGGGTTAAGGTGATTCTAAATCAGGCCATGAGGCAGAGATCATAGGTGTGCCAGGTTCTCTAGAAACTCCATGGTTTATTTCCTAGGGCCGCTGTAAAAAAAGTGCCACCACCCAGTGGTGGCTTTAACATCAAAAATTTATTGTCTCACTGTTCTGGAGACTGAAGTCCAAGATATAGGTATCATTGACAGGGTTGGTTCCTTCTGAGGGCCGAGAGGAAGAGTCTGTTCAGGCTCTCTCCCAGGAAGCTTCTGGTTGTTTGCTGGCTATCTTTGGTGTTCCTTGGACGGAACGTGTCATTGGACGGAACGTGTCATTGCTATCTCTGCCTTCATCGTCGCATGGCGTTCTGCCTGTGTGCATGCCTGTTGTAAATCTCCCCTTTTAATTCGGGTCAGGAGTCATATAGGATTAGGCGCCCACACTACTCCAGCATGACCTCATCTAAGTTACGGCGGCAATGACCCTGTTTCTTAACAGGGTCACCTTGTGAGGTGCTGGAAGTTAGGCTTTCAAGTCTTCAAAACCCTTAACTGGGTGGGGGGCGGGGGACACAATTCACCACATAACGTTGTGGAAGGCACCACAGTGGAAGTGGGTCTCTCCCAGCCTCTCTGCAGCTAAGGTCACTGGGCAGGATGTCTCCCACAAGGGCTTCTGGTACCAGCTGGCCCCAGGCCCTTGTGGGAGACGTCCTGCCTCCTCCAAATGCCACGTCTGCAGCCAGGTGCCCCCGCTGGGCAGCATGGAGGGAAGCTGCTGGCGCACCTCTGGGGGCCATGGGGGCTGAGGTGGGCAGGCTGGGCACTACTGCCTACTGGCACCTTTGTGCTCTTTACCGCCATCAGCTTTTAATGTGATTTGTTTTTGAATAGGTAAAGGATTCCTATGGTTCAACATTCAAAAAGTGTTCCAAGCCCCTTCTTGTGAAAGGCCCCTCCTGTCCCCAGATACCCAGTACCCCCTCCTCTGAGATGGCCAGTGGCACGAGTCTCGCACCTCCTGCTCCACGCGCTCCGCGCACATGCTCTGTGCACACAGGCAAATAAGGATATGGTTTGCACAGTTTGTTTTTTTCTCACACAAACGGTTACACAAGAAACAGGCTTTCTGCACCTCGCTTTTTCCACTAACCCCGACATTGTGGAGACTCTTCCTTATCAATACATCACAAGTTCCCTTAGACTTTTAGTGTTGTGAGCAGAACAGTGATCCCACAGTGTGAATGTAGTATAGTTTACTTAACCAATCCATGTGAATGGGCACTGAGCTGGTTTCAAACACGTGCGCTCTCAACACTTGTCCCCACTGTTGAGACTGTGCACTCACTCACTCTGCGCAGAACAAACTGAAAAATGAAGAAAGTCTGAAACGGAGTTACAAAAAAAAAAAAAAAAGATAGCTTTGAAATGTTTGCAGATAACAAATTAACTTTAGACACACACACATAAAACAATGCAACTGGCACAAGACAGTTGAAGGCTTTATAAACTATACTGTGGTATAGTTTCATCCTGTGGTACCAGGAGGATAGTTAATGGGGGCATATCCTGTGACACTCGAGATTGGGTATATCACTTCCCTTGGCAGTGACATGCAAACAGGAGGCCCCCCCCCAAGCTGATCTTCATGGTCTGGGTTGAGGGTTCTGTGCCTTTGGGAGGAAACCAGGCCAGGCAGGCACGGCCAAGTAGACAGACCCATGGCATTTGCAGGCCAGGCCAGGCAGGGGCGCCCAGCCAGGCAGGCACATGAAGTCAGCCTGGATGGGGGCACATCGACCAGAGGCTCAGGCCAGGAGAACAGTTGAGCCTGACATCCTGGGTTCAGCTGCAGGAGCTGGGGACTAAGGTAGGGGTCAGAAAGACTCTGAGGGAGAGGGGCCTCCTGGGGGAGAAGGGCCTGGGAACACTGAGCTCTGAGCCTGGGCCAGGTACAGATAGGGTTTCTGGAGCCCAGCCGAGAATGCCCCAGCTGAGGGCAGGAACACTGGGGTCAGACATGCACGGTGGAGTACAGCACTTCTCTGGGCCTCAGCTGCCTCATCTGTGGAATGGGAGCAATCCCTAGTGTGAGCTGTAAGGGGAGACACGTGTCAAGGGCTCAGCTCTTTGATACTGCTATTATTAGTGTCTCCACTCACTATTACGACACCCACCACCCCACCTTTAGGGTTTTGGCTAGTCTCCTAATGTGTGAAGTCCGATTCAGAAGAAGATACTCGGGGAGCACAAGTGGAGGGGCAGTTAAGGAGTCTGGTCAAAGACTTAGCTGGAATTTGACATCAGAGAAGTGAGCTCTGGGTTTGGTCTTCATTCACAAATCCTTATTAAGTGCCACCCAAATGTGGGCTTGTGTTCTAAGCACTGGGGATTCAGGGGTGAATAAAACCTTCCCCCTCGTGGGACTTACATTGTGACGAGGGAGGCAGGCATTGCAAAGCAAACAGCCAGTCTATATTTACAACAGCCAAGAAGCAGTAGAAAGGAAACCTACTGGAAGCTTTGGGCAGGGGGCAGGGTTTACTTTAAATGGGAGAGGTAGTCAGGGAAGGCCTCTCAGAGGAGGTGACATTTGATACCTATCCATAACAATCCTGAAGGATGAAAGAGGGAGAAGGGCATTCTAGGCAGTGGGGAAAGGCCAGCAAAGGCGGAGGCTGGTACGAGCTTGCAGCCCTAGAGCAAGAGACAGAAGGCCAGTCTGAAAACACTTGGGTAGGGCCTTATGGACCATGGGGAGGACTATTCAGTTCTGTTAAGATGCTGAGAGGGGTTGAAGCAGGGAGGTTGCAGTTTCTGGGTTTGATGACTTTTATGAGTAGAGATGCCAATGTCTATGACACGGGCAGAGGGGCTGGTTCTGCAGAGCCTCCCTGGAGACCCTGGGCAAGGCCTCACCCCTGGTGCAGAGGGTGGAGGACACTTGATAGAGACCTTGGCAAGAGGGGCCAGTGAAAGTCCAGACTAGACCCAAGACTTCCCAGTCAAGGCTTGTGGGGTGGGGTTTGCTGGAACAGAACGTGCAGACAGTTGGAGAGAAAAGCAATAAACAGCTCCCCTCTCGGGGCTACTCTAAACCTGCCACTCAGCTGCCCATGTTCCTTGGCCAGGCCAAGGACACTCCCCTCAGTGTCTTGGCACTGCTGTCCCTCTGCCCAGAATGCACTCCCCCTAGATCTCCCTGTGGCTCCCTCCTCCACCTCCTTTAGGATTTATTCAAATGTCACCTTCTGCTTTATTTTTCTTGATACCGCTTTCTACCTCCCACCTGCGTCCCCGTTTCTTACTTGTTTCTCTCTCCCAGTAGAATGTAAGCTCCACCCAGGCAGGGGTGTTTGTCTGTCTTGCATGCTGCTGTCTCCCCAGAGCCTGGCATGTAACAGGTCCTCAATAAAATTCTGTCAGCCTGAAAGCTTTCCTCTGAAGGTCAGGAATAAGGCCAGGATGTCTGTTTTCACTGCTATTCAACACTGTGTGCTGGAAGTTCTAGCCAGAGCATGCATGCATGCATTTATTTATTTATTTATTTATTTATTTATTTATTTATGATTGTATTTTTTTATTTTTTTAAAGATTTTATTTATTCATTCATGAGAGACAGAGAAAGAAAGAGGCAGAGGCAGAGAGAGAAGCAGGCTCCCCACCGAGCAGGGAGCCCGATGCGAGACTCGATCCCAGGACCCTGGGACCACGACCCGAGCCGAAGGCAGATGCCCAACCATCCGAGCCACCCAGGTGCCTAAGATTTTATTTTTAAGGAATCTCTATATCCAACGTGAGGCTCAAACTTACAATTCCAAGATCAAGAGTCACACGCTCTACTGACTGAGCCAGCCATGTATCCCTGGCCAGAGCATTTAGACAAGAAAAAGAATGCAAAGATACCCAAATTGGAAAGGAAGAAGTGAAACTATCTTATTCATGGATGACACGATCCTATATAGAAATAATCCCCCGGAACCCACAAGAAAGTCACTAGTGCTAATAAATGAATTCAGCCAGGTTGCAGGGTGCAAGATCAAAACATCAGTATTAGTTGTGTTCCTACACACCAGCACTGAGCAATCCAATGGGGAAATTAAGAAAGCAACTCCATTTACAATGACATCTAAAAAGGAAAATATGCACATATGAGGTGGCATCGTGGGAGATGTTAGAGTAGGAAGCTCCGGGAATCAGGCTCCCCACCTAACAACTGCAGAGCTTGCAGGTGCTCTCAGACTCCAAAATCGGTACTCTGGAGCTTAGATGAACACATGCAGTTTCCAGGGCAGAGCTTGAGGGAGAGGCTGGGAAATGTCGGTGAAGTGTGGCATTTTGTGGAGCGGCCTCCAGGCCAGCAACAATGGGGCAGGCAGCCCACATTCCTGGCGTGGCTTGCTGGTGCCACAGTGCCCCATAAAGGCCTTTTCCTCCCCAAACCCAGCTGAGTGCTTGGTTGCTGAGAAGCCAGTACTGAGGGTGGCCATGCTTCCAACCCCGGGAGGTGGGGTGACTTCCCAGCCAGCTCTGTCAATAGGGATTTAAAGAGACAGGACCTTCCCTCTCAGCCTTTCCAGACCCAGACATTGAAGGAAATCTTTGACAAAAGATTAATACCCAGAATGTATAGAGAATTCCTAAAAACAACAACAAAAACGACCAACCCCACTTAAAAACGGGCAAAGGAGTTGATAGACATTTCTCCAAAGGAGATCTTCAAAAGAGCCAATAAGTACATGACATGATGCTCACACTATTATCAGTCATTAGGAAAATGAGATATCACATCACACTAGTAGGATAGCTATTAAAAAAAATCCAAAGTAACAAGTGCTGGCAAGGATGTAGAGAAACGGACCCGTGTGCCCTGCTGGTGAGAAGTAAATAGGTACACAGCTGTGGAAAATGGTAGGGTGGTCCCTCAGAAAAGTATGCAGAGAATGATATGTCCCAGCAATTCCATGTCTGGGTACACACACAAAATTATTGGAAGCCCAACACTCTGTCTTATTTGTGTTTGTCACCTGTCTAGAATGTAGGCTCTGAGGAGGCTTGCCTGCACCGACCGTAGCACCTCGCAGTTAGAATGCCCATAAACATTGGCCAGCAGACACTGAGTGAGCGACGGTCTCACCCTGTCCTCCCCCCGCCCCACTCCTGCCAGCTCTCAGAGACCACCCGAGAGTTCCCAGCACCAGCCCAGACACTGCTCTAAAGCCCACCTTCAGAGACCCAGCTGCCTTCTTGATAATCATCGTAGATCTGGTGCTGGGAACTGGGGATGGACAGGCATGGTTCCTGTTGTTTTAAAATGTAGATTTCACGTTTTTCTAGATAGTTCTCCTGAGGCAAGGGAAACAAAAGCAAAAAACTATTGGGACTACATCAAAATAAAAAGCTTCTGCACAGCCAAGGAAACAATCAACAAAACTAAAGGCAACCTACGGAATGGGAGAAGCTAAATAGCAAATGACATATCCAATAAGGGGTTCGTATCCACAATATATAAAGAACTTGTAAAACTCAACATCCAAAAACCAAATAATCCAATTTAAAAATGGGCAGAAGACATGAACAGACACTTCTCCAAAAAAGATGTACAGATGGCCAACAAACACATGAAAAGATGCTCATCATCACTCATCGTCAGGGAAATGCAAATCAACAATACGATGGGATATCATTTCACACCTGTCAGAATGGCTAAAATCGGCAAGAAACAACAGGTGTTGGTGAAGATGTAGAGAAAAAGAAACACTCATGCTCTGTTGGTGGGAATGCAAACTGGGGCAGCCACTGTGGGAAACAGTATGGAGTTGCCTCAAAAAGCTTAAAATAGAATTACCCTATGAACCAGCAATTGCACTACTAGGAATTTATCCAAAGAATACAAAAATACTAATTCAAAGGGATGCACGTACCCTGAACTTTATAGTGGCGTTATCTACAATGGCCAAGATAAGGAAGCAGCCCTCGTGTCCGTCGACTGATGAATGGGTAAAGAAGATGCGGTGTATATACAATGGAATATTACTCAGCCATACGAAATAATGAAATCTTGCCATTGCAACAACATGGATGGAGCTAGAGTGCATTATGCAAAGCAAAATATACCAGTCGGAGTAAGACAAATACCATAGGATTTCACTCATATGTGGAATTCAAGAAACAAAACAAACAAGCAAAGGGGGGAAAAAAGAGAGAAAGACAAAGCAAGAAGTCGATTCTTAACCATAGAGAACACACTGATAGTTACCAGATGGGAGGTGGGTGGGGATGGGTGAAACAGGTGATGGGGATAAAGGAGGGCACTTGTCATCATGGGGTGATGTGTGGAAGTGTTGACTCACTGTATTGTTCACCTGAAACTAATAAAACACTGTATGTTAACTAAAAAAAGAAAAAGAAAAAAAGCAATCATGAATACACCACGTAGATAGATCAATGTAACAAGAAAGAACATTGAAATGTAAAGGCATAATATAGATGTTAAAATTGACATACAAATAAAAAAATAAAAAAGTAAAGTGTAGGTTTCATTACTACTCAGGTATGACAAGATCTGTAGACTTCCAATGGATGGCTGCCATTGGAAAGGTAGTCTGTGATCTTCCCAGATCCCTAGAAATAGGAGGCTGGGCCACACAGGGAAGGACCAGGGTGGGTCAGAGGCAGACGGAGCGGGGGAACTGTGAGCAGGAGCCTTTGTTGTGACTTACATGGGAAGGAGTGGGTGACATAGGGTGTGCGGGCTTAGGGTTGACTGGTTTAAGTATGTCAGGACTCTGTGGCATGGGGCTGTTCTGAGTTGTCTGGGACCTGGCCCTGGACGATTGGAGAAGGGGCCAGTGGCCCCTGGGTATGAGAGCCTGGCAGTGGAGATGGGAGCTGGGCATGTGGGCTCTGGATTAGTGGGTTTGCATTTGTAAAGCACGCTCTCGGGCACCTCCTTTACTTTCTCTAGGGATTGGCCAACTTCAGTGTGAAGAGGTAGGGACAGTCCCTGTGGGGTCAGTAAGACCCAGATGCTAGAGCATCGGGTACAGAAAGTACAAGACAGCATTAATGCACCAGTCCTGGAGCAGTTTCCCATCTTGTGAAGGAAGGTGACCCCTACATAATAGCAGATGTGACACGTGCTAGAGAGGGGAGGGCCATCTCTGGGAGAACATGAGGTGGGCCCCTCTGTCCTGGATGAGGAGGTGAGGAGGCCTTCCAGGGTCAAAAACAGATGAGGGAGATGTTGGCTTGGGAGAGGGGGCTTGGACCCCAGTGGGGTAAAAAAAGCAAAGGGGACAGCACGTGGTATTGCCTGTGGGAGGGTCCCTGAGAGTCTTTGAGTGGCCAGAGGGTAGTGAGGGGGGTGAGGCTGGTAGCAAGATGAGAAGCTGCAGAGGTCGCTATATGAGATCATGCAGGGTCTCCCAAACCCTGTGGATTGGGGTCCTGGACCTACCGAACCTGGGATGCCCCCAAAAGTGCGCTGGATCTCTACTGCTGTGTAACAAATTACCCCAAAACTTAGTGGCTTCAAACAACAGTTAACATGTATTTATTAGTTCAGTTTCTTTGGGTCAAGAGCTCATGAGGGGCTTGGCTTGGGGACTCTGGCCCAGAGGGTCTCCTCCGCAGTCATCTGAAGGCTTGACCAGGGCTGGAGGATCAGCTCCGAGCAGGCTCAGTCATATGGCCGTGGGCTGGGGCTGACCTCCTCCAGAGCAGGTGATCCCAGAGAGGCAAGGCAGGGCCCAAATGTCCTTTCTGACCTCACTTCAGAAGTCACACACTGTCCCTTCCACAGCTGGCCACATAAACCAACCACGATCCAGTGCTGGTGGGGGTACTAAAGGGTGTGAGTGCCTAGAGCCCAGGGATGCTGGTGGCTGTTTCAGGGGCTGGCCGCTGCAAAGGATGTAAACACAGGATTGGTTTTGTGAATTGTGTTTTAAAATGGTCTGCCTGGGGGCATCTGGGTGGCTCAGTTGGTTAAGTTTCCAACTCTTAATTTTGGCTCAGGTCCTGATCTCAGGGTTGTGAGATCGAGCCCTGCCTCGGGCTCCGTGCGGGGCGTGGAGTCGGCTTGGGATTCTCTCTCTTCCTCTGCTCCTCCCCTCTCTCTCTTTCTCTCTCTCTCAAAAAAAAAAAAAAAAAGGCCTGCCAGGCTGTTCAGTGTGCTCAAGACTCTTCATACAGCTTCCTCTTTGGGTTCTGGACTGTGTCTCTGCTTTACCCTCTCATGCCGACGGATGGGCAAGGCTCCTGCCGTGAAAAGCGCTGAATTGCCCCTCTTTGCTTCTTGTACCCCTCAAATCACTCCACCTATGTTAACCTTCTGTGTCCTGCTGGGATTCCAGTGGTGGCCCTTCCCCAGCTGCATGGTCTCTTCTGCCTGTGCACCTCCCCCCCCCCCATTCACAGCCACCCGTTGAGAGCTGGCCAAACCTACCATGTCCACTTGCCTCCCCTCCCTAACCCTGGGGGATCTTGGCTTCTGCCCCCTCACCCCACGCTGCCGATCTCACTCTGGGGCCGTGGCTAGGGCCTCTCCTAGGGCACCTCCCTCAGACACTCCCTCCTTCTCCCACCCTCTTCCCGGGGCTCTGGCCCTCTCTGGCCTGTACATCTGCTCTGCAGGCCTCCTTGCCAAGCCCCTCTACTGTCAGGGTTCCTCGGGCTGCCCTGGGCCGTCCTCTTCTCGACCATGAGCACGGCCTGTTTCCATCTATTCGCCAGGGACGCATTTCCATCCTCTAGTCTCCTAGTCCCCAGACCTCCATCAGGAGAGTCCAGGTTGGCGGTCCCCACGGGTGCCCGAACCCAGCACCTCGGCCTGAGCTCCAGGCCTCTCGCCGCCCCCCCCCCGAGCCCCCTCCTGCTCTTCTCTGCCACCTCAGCAAGCAGCACCTGATGCACAGGTGTTTATACCTAAGGGATGCAGTTATCCCCGGTGTTCCCTTCTCTCCCGAGCCCACATTCAGTCAGGCACCAAGCCCCAAGGGCTCTCCTGAAAAACACTGCCTCCACACCTCCCTCCCACCCCTTACTCACACCCTCATCGAAGCCACCAGGCCTTTTCTGTGGAGGAGTGGGAGGGGACTGGCAGCAGGAGGACAGGCTTGCCAGTGTGCTGGGGAGGCGCTGAGCGAGTCCCAGAGTGAAGGAGGGAGATGGCTGGGAACTGGGACCCAAGGTGGTGGCCCATCCCTCTTGTACCTGGAGTGCAGAGAAGGTGGCTCAGGGGAGTAGATGGAGAGAGAACCCTGGCTGCTGGAGGGGAGCAGGTCAGCCGATGGCTTCCCCAGGGAGCTGGCCTCCCCTCTCCCTGCCACACTGCTGAGGTGCTGCCGGAGGCGGGAGGATCTTCTGATGGCCGGAGCCCACACCCAGGCTTCCACTGGGACCACCCTGGAACAGGGTGCTAAAATTTTATCACTTTTTTTTTTTTTAAAGATTTTATTTATTTATTCATGAGAGACAGAGAGAGAAAGAGAGAGAGAGAGAGAGAGGCAGAGGGAGAAGCAGGCTCCCAAGGAGCAGGGAGCCCGATGCGGGACTCGATCCCAGGACCCTGGGATCATGACCTGAGCTGAAGGCAGACACTTAACCATCTGAGCCACCCAGGCGCCCAAAATTTTATCACTTTTTATGAGGACATTTTGTACCCAGTTCACCTCCCTCTGTTTCTCCTGGAGAATTTTTCTAAAAGTAGGCTTACATTTTTAAAACTTTTTAATTTGGGGCACCTGGGTGGCTCAATCGGTTGAGCTTCTGCCTTCGGCTCAGGTCATGATCCCAGGGTCCTGGGATGGAGCCCCGCATCGGGCTCCCTGCTCAGCAGGAAGCCTGCTTCTCCCTCTCCCACTCCCCCTGCTTGTGTTCCCTCTCTCGCCGTGTCTCTCTTTGTCAAATAAATAAATAAAATCTTAAAAAAAGAAAAAAGATGAATTTTATTAGAGTTTGGGTTTGTTTGGTTCGGGTTTTGGTCTATTTAAATAATAGTGATATCTTCTGATTTTTATGATATGGTTGGTTACATGTTGCTACCTGGAAATTGAACCCCAGAGTCACTAAGTTAGAAAATACGGACTGAACGGCTTGTGCTCCTGGACTCTCCATAAGCCTCACCACTCCCTACCACCTCCCCTTTCCTTACATTACATATGCAGCTTGACCTGCAGGCATCAGAGTTTTCAGCCACATGCCCTTGACCTTCCTGCCAGTGCCACAGGAGAGCTCTCCTCCTCATTCACCCCACACCTCATCACCCAGCTGCTCAGGGTCTGCCCCTCAGTATCACCTCCCCCATCTTGTGAGCCCTGCCTTTCCCTCATCATCCCAGGTCTCCTCCTCCAAGCTGGTCCAAAAGGACTGGCTACTTGAGCTCCCCACCAAAGCACACCCCCAGGCTCTCCAGCAGCCCCTACTCCCTCTGCCCCTGGCTGGCTGCCCTCCCCGACTGGCATAGACTGGAATCTCCAAGCTACAGATGATTTCTGAGCTGGAGTAGGAGGAAGTATCAGGCCCAATGCCCCCTTCCCTGTGGGTATCCATGGAAGGGAGGACACCGAAGAAATGGGTGTCTCTGAATCTTCTGTTGCAGTCCTGAGGGAAACCCTGGAAGGCTCACGGCAAAAGTGTGGGCAGTGCCATGAGGCAGCGGGCTTGGGTCTGTGACTTCCCCATAAAATGGTCCTGCACTCCTCTTAAGGAGCAAATGGAAGGATGCCAAAAGGAAGGCACAAAATATGTTCTGTGTGCCAGGTACATGTACACGTGGGCCCTTTTCTTGCACAGTTAATCACAACTCGCCAGCAAAGTCAGCATAATCATCTCAGATGTGGAAACAGAAGCTCAGAGAAGCTGAGCGACTTGCCAGGGCCACTCAGCAGGCAGGTGAGGATGCTGGCACCAGAGCCTCTCCCCAGCCTCACACTGTGTTCACAGCTTTGCTTTTGTTTCTCCCCAGAGAACAGTCTGGAGTCCCCGGACAACAGTTCTTCTTCATTCATTGAAGAAAAAAAGGAGAAACATGGGAAAAAAGGTAAACATAGCCCTCATGGTGGGAGTCAAACATCTCCCCTCGTCGATGTAGTCTCCAGTGTCAGTGGCAAAGGGAAATGCATTACTGAGACCTGAAATAATAGTAACATGAACAAAGTAGGATTTGTTTTTCCTCAAGTAATGGGAAATATGGGAGGCGGTCCAGAACTCCATGAGGCTCTACAAACAGCAGTTCTAAGAAATCACTCAGGTGACCGGTTTCCAAGTCTTTCTGCTCTACCAATTTTAGCCTTAGGGTTTTCAACTGCAAAGTTATCATGTGGTCACAAAATGGCTGCTGAAGCTCCGCGCCATTACATCAGAGTTCAGACAGGGAGAAGGGGTAAAGGGAAGAGCAAAACTGCCCACCAGCCAACTCAGCCCTCCCTGGAAAAAGAGCCTTCCCAGGAGCCCCACCCAGCAATTTCTGTCTACATTCCATAGTCTAGAAATTTGTCATGTGGCCATCAGTATCTGCAAGGGAGGCTGAGAAGTATAACTGTTCAACGAGGCACATAGCTGCCACCTGTTAAGAAGAGGAAGGGTAGGCAGCCAGCTGCTCATACTGCTTCCTCTGAGCCCCTGCATTCCTGCTCTGCCCCCGGGGCTTGCTACCCAGTCTGATCCTTCTCCAGAGGGGCGCAGATGTGAGCATGTTCCCTGAGCCTATCTCTCCCAGGCTGAGTCCCCTCTTGTCAAGCCTCCCCGCCTTGTGTTCCCTCTTGCTTTTAATTATGACAATCCAAACCTGCCCAGAAGCACAGACTAAAATGCAGTGAACGCAGGTGCCCATCACCAGACTGGACAGTAAAGATTTGGCCACATTTGTTGCTTTTTTTTTTCTTTTTTTGTCTTTGCCAGAATATTTTTTTAATTTTAATTTTTAAATTTTAATTATAGTGTAGTTAACATATAGTGTTATATTAGTTTCAGGTGTACAATATAGTGAGTCAGCACTTCCATACATCACCCTGTGCTCATCATAAGTGCCCTCCTTAATCCCCATCACCTATTTCACCCATTCCCCCACCCCTGCCCTCTGTCCATCAGTGTGTTCTCCGTAGTTAAGAACTTGTTTCTTAGTTTGCCTCCTTTTCTCCCCCTTTGTTCATCTGTTTTATTTCTTCAATCCCACATATGAGTGAAATCATATGGTATTTCTTTCTATGACTGACTTATTTCGTTTAGCATAATACTTTTTAGCTCCATCCACATTGTTGCAAATGGCAAGATTTCCTTCTTTTTATGGCTAAGTAATATTCCTGTGTGTGTGTGTGTTTGTGTGTGTGTGTCTGTCTGTCTGTGTGTATCATGTCTTCCTTATCCATTCATCTATCAATGCACACAGCTGGGTTGCTTCCAGACTTTGCCAGAATATTTTATAGTAAAATCCGGGCATGTTATTTCATCCTTATATCCCACAATATTCATTTTTCAAAAATAGGGATGTTTCCCTGCAAGGCCACAATGAAGTCTCCCAATTATCTCAGAAATGCCTTCCTATAGAATATTTGTTCTAATTAGGATTCAAATGAGATCTGATCATCTTCACTCTCTTTAAATCTAGCAGAGTCCCTCCCCATGTCCTTTGTCCTTTCATTTTCTGTGTCTTGACTTACTGAGAAATGGTGTTAATTATCCTGTAGAATGTCCCCTGTTCTGTATGTGTCTGTTTGCTTCCTGGTCATTGTCATTGTTATTGAAACTGTTCCTCTGTTCCTCATATTTCCTTTAATTGGAAATAACCCTACATGCTTGATATTCCATTTTGTCCACGAGAATCCTTCCTACCACCTCTCACAAGAAACTCATGCATCCAGCTGTCTCGATGGTGGCCATGCCACGCTCAGTGGGTTCAGGTGGTGACCGCCTGGCCCTCTGTCAGATTCCCATCAGCCATTCACCCAACAGCTGCTTCTACCTATGGATGCCTATGCTTAAATTGACCGCTACATTAAGGGTGAGGAGTCTGGGTTTGGGTTTGGTTTGGTTTCTTCTCTAAGGTAGAATTCATATAAGGTGAAATGCACAAATCTTAGTATACAGTTTGATAAGTTTCAATAAATGTATACAACTTTGTAGCTTCCACCCCATTCACCATCTAGAACATTTCCGTCTGCCCAGACATTCCCTTTCCCCCAGAGACAGCATTGTTCCGCTATCATCAGAGAATCACTTTATCCATTCCCAAACCTGTATAAATGGAGTCACATTCTGTGCTCTTGCAGTCCTGATCCTGTTCACTCAGCATCACATCTATGGAATGCCAGTCACAGGACTCCCTTCTTTGTTGTGGCCGTGTGTATCCTATTGTGTGCATATGTCAACAGTGTATTATTCTTTCTGGAGTGGATGGACATTTGGGTTGTTTCTGGGTTTTCGATATTACAAATAATACTGCAGTGAACATTCTTGTACATGCCATTTAGGGAAAGAAGCACTCATTTCTTCTGGGTGTATATGAAGGAGTGGAACCGCTGGTAGTATGTTTAACCCTAGTAGATACCAATGAGTTTTCCAGAACAATTGTACCACCAACAGGTGTGAGCATTCCAGATGCCTCACATCCTCTCCAACAGTTGGCACACTGTCAATGCTGGCCTTCTGGATATGTATTAGCATCTCATATTCCCTGTGACCAATGAGGGTGATTACCTTTCTACACGTTCACTGATGACTCTGTTATAAAGTGCCTGTCCCTGCCTCTGCTCACTTTTCTATTGGGGTGTCCTTTTGTTTTAATGATTTCTAGGAGCTCTTTACATATTCTGGAAACAAATAATTCACCAGTTCTAAGTATGCAAATACCTTCTCTCACTCGGTAGATTGCTTTTTCCTTTTACCAATCATTTTCATATCGTTGGTACTTTTTGTGTCCTGGCCATGAAGATACTGTATCTTATACAAGTTTTGTGTTCACTTTACAATCAGACCTACAAATCGTCTCTAATCTAATTGTAACTACTTTGTAGATTCTTTGGATATTCTCCTCTACAATCACATCACCTTGAAATAACATTATTTGCTCTCCCTTTCCAATCCTGTACTTTTTATTTCTTTTTCTTGCCTAACTACAACATTGCAAAGAAGTGCAAAGATAGGTATCCATGCCTTGTTCCTGATCCTGGAGGGGAAACATGCAATATTCCCCTAGAAGTTTCTTACTTATAGGTTGAGCGGCTTACCTCTCTGTCCCTCTGTTCCTCCTCACCGGGAGTAACAACAATCCCCACCTCAGGGTCGTTATGAACGTTCAGTCAGGCAGTCTGTGGTCTGACCGTGGTAAGTGCTCATTCTTGTTAACTAGCATAATTAATCTCTTTGATGGGGACATGGGACACGCAGCCCACGCATGCTACCAGCACGTAGTTTGGGGACATCAAGACTAACTTTTCCCTGCCTCTCTCACCCAAGCTCAGTCCTCACTATTCTGAATTTAGGGACCCTGCCTGGGGTTGCTGGACAAGCACAGGGAGTGAGAGAGAGTGGGATGATGACATGAGGAGGGGGAAAGCTGTGGCACTTCTGTACAGGCCTCTCAGGCCCCCATTTCTGCGCCCGGAGCTGTCACTTCCTGAATACCTTCCTCCCCACAACCCAGCGTGGTTGAGCCATACTTCCCCACTTCACCCCATCCCTACCCGCCCCTTTGCCTCTTCCAACTTTCCCTGGCAGCTCCCTCCTCCCCCGCCCCAAGTCATCCCTTCTTGTCCAGAGCTGTATGCAATCTCTGAATGTACATTACATCATTTCTGGGGTGTGGGGTTGGCCTGGTGGGGGAGGCAAGCCATGTACCCAGGTCACCATTTGCACCTGCCTCCCCAGCCTCCCGATGCGGACAGAGAGGCCCTTTGGCAGTCCCTTCTGGAGCCTCTCTATCAGCAGCAAAGTCAGTGTGTAAAAAAAAGTCATGATTAGGCATGGGACGAGAGCCTAAGCTTCAACCCAACCCGCACCAGCCCCATGCCACTTCTGTCCCTCCTGTCCACAGGTCCCTGATGGTCCTGGGGTCAGCACCACCCCTGTGACCTCTCCCTGTCTTGGGCCACCTCCTTCCACATGTTCCCCTCTCCAGAAGCCAGGCTGAGACCTGCTGGAGGCCCCTGCGGGCTTCCTCCCCTCAGCAGGACCCAGGAGTAGATCATCTTTCTTTACTCTTCTCACTGAGATTCGTAAACTATTTTGACAGGATTTAATTCTTAGAGAAAAGTTGAAAGAATAGTACAGAGATGTCATAGACTTGGAGATTTTCCATCCCCTCTGCATGATGGGTGCAGGCAAAGCATCCTGGTGGGACCACCTGAGTGACTGCTGGGGTCGCACTGGCCAGAGAAGGCCCACTCCTCTCACTTCTGCTCTAGCTTACTCTGAAGGCCTGAGCAGGATGGAGTCGGCCAGCTTCTCTACTCTTGGTCATTAATAAGTACGGATCTTGTGCGGAGGTATTTTGAGACCCTCGGTGTATAACTTCAAATCCCCTTCGCGGGGGATTTCCACTGGTGAGGGTATAAAATGGGACAGACCACCAGGAAGGCAGGTCGGCATAAGACTCTGAAGCTTGGAAATGCTCACAGCCCCTGGCCCCTGTTCTCCCTTTGGAAAATCAATTGCCAAGAGCCAGCCTATGGTGGCGCCCTGGAGAAGCCATGCCTTACTGCACCCCATTATAATTGCACGCAGGGCTTGCAAAGAATTAGTAATTTCGCAGGCATTTGCTGAAGGTGTAGTGTTTTTTTTTTAAGATGTGAAATTATTAAAAATAGGTGTTGGAAATTACTAGAAGAAAATACCTCCAGAATGTCACCAGCAGTTGTTTCAAAGTGGGGGAGTTATTTTGTTATCATACTCTTTTACTTCCAAGAATTTTTTGTTTTGTTTTGTTCTGTCTTACAACGAACCCCTTTTCCTCTAAATCGAGGATAGGGGGAGAAGGCATCCATATTTTTAAGCCCTTAGTTTGGTGCCTCCTGGATTCTGTCCCTGCTGAGCTGAGCAGCAAGAACCTCTTCCTTACCCACAGGGGTAGGGGGAGCAGCAGAGCCAGGGTCCTTGACAGCCCCCATCTCCCAAATTCCTGCCTGACCCCCACCCCCCTGGCCTTGGGTGCTTTGCCTCACTTGCCCACAAACTCAGCCTTCTCCTGGGAGGCTCCTGGAGAATCCTGCAGACAAGGCATGTTCACCCAGTGTGCCCACTGCCCACTACCCTCTGCAGGCAGGTGCCTCTGCTCTGGAGTGGGCTGACCTCCCACCAGCTGGCCCCATCACCTCCCCGCTCTTGCTTTTCTCCTCTAAGGAACAGGGGTTCCTGAGACTTTAAATGAGAGGGGCCAGAGGTCTGAGACACAGGTGGGGCTGTGTTCACCAGGTCTCTTTCAGATGCCAGGGACAGAAGCCCACATCCAACTAGATTAAACCAGACAGGTGAGTTTATGGAGTTGGAAGGTCCAGGGTTGGACTTCAGGCACAGCTGGATCCAAGAGAACATTTGCCACTAGCTTGTGCTTTCGAGTTCTTCATGCTGGGCTGGGAGGGCACCAGGACTCCCGAGGCACAGGCCACCGTTTGGAAGAGCTGGCTCATCTCTCCAATGAAGTATCTCCCTCTCCAGTGGCCGTGATTGTTCCTGACCGTTCAGCAAATCCTTTCCACATGTCTGGAGATGTGGATTTCTTCTTGCTCAGAGAACAGGAGCGGAATAAGTCTCGTGCAGTGAGTATCTAGGACTGGTCTGTCCACAATTCTTCCCTCCCTCACACATGCAGAGCCAGATTGCCCTTCTCAGAAGAGTACTTTCTTTGGGTCACTCTCTCACTCTAGAATAGTCAATGCCTATTTTGTTAAAGATTTTGTTTATTTATTTAGAGAGAGTGCAAGTGGCAGGGCAGAGGGAGAAGGAGAGAAATAAACTCAAGCAGACTCTAAGTTGAGCACAGAGCCTGATGGGGGCTCCATCTGACGACCCTGAGATCATGACCTGAGCTGAAATCAAGAGTCAGACACTTAACTGACTGAGCCACCCAGGTGCCCCAATGGCTCACCGTTTAAAAAAAAAAAAATCAATTAAAAAACCTGACTAGCTCTCCAGTATCTGATCTGTCCCACTGTTCCTACACAGTTTTATCCCTACTCTTCCTGAGTCTTGTCAGAGTGGGATGTTGGAAGCTGCTGTGGCCTAGCCTCAGCACCAGGCTTTGCTTCTGCTTCTCTTGTATGAGAGGCCATCCGCTCCTGAGACTCTCTCTGTCCTGCAAGGCCCATCTCAGACCTCAGGGACTCTCACACCTCCCCCAGGAGACCACAGCCCTTGCAACTGCTCCAGCTGTGCACAGTCCCCCTCGTTGGAATTCTTGGAGGCCAGATACTGCACACATGCGCACACACAGACACGCATGCCCCCTCAGCGATACATGGGAGTCCTGGAGCCAGCCCCAACCCCTAGCCCATGCCTTGTCTGCACCCCAGCGTAGTCTGTCTTGCCTCCCCATCCAAGAGCCCATCTGTCCATTCCCACCCCCTGTGGCATGGCCGGAGCAAGCAAGCATCCCTGCAGCCAGGCTCAGGGAGGACTCACCCAGGAGCATCTTCATTGAGAAGTGGTCAGCATAGGCCATGTTTCTGGGACACACTCTCGGGGGCAAAGGCATGGCCAAGTGTGTTCCAGGCTCCCTTCTGCGCTGACTCTGTCTGCCCCAACTCAGGGCTCAGTATCTGGGATTCCTTGGAAAAGTGGTTCCCACTGAGACCCAACCAGTGAACAAAGACACATAAGGAAATGCACATTTTCCAGCCTCACCCCAGACCTCCCCACTAGAAGCTCTGGGTGGCCCACCATGAGTGTTTTCCCCACCTTACTGCCATGCTGTGAACCTCCTCATGCCCTGGAAGGAGGCACTCACACAAAGCCATACTGAACAACACACACTTCTCAGAGGCCTCTAAGCGGGGAAACACGGCAGACACACAAAACTTTCTCTGACGTTGACCTAAGAGAACTTTCTCTTTCTGCAGTGTAGGATTGGATTTTCTTCTCCCAGCCTGGCCCTGCTTCTAGGGTCACCTCCGCCTTCTTAAATCAAACAAAACTGATAGCCCTCCCCACACCCCAGCAGAACCCCCCAGTCTCACATTGACCCCAAGCAGCTGCCCAATTTCTTCTAAGCACAGACCTTCTGCCATTGGGATTCTAGCAGGTGGTATTTCCCCCACTTTGTTCTTCTCCACAGACATGCAAGCTAGTGGCCTCAGGCTGAATCCCCTCACAGATGAGGTTTCCCTAAACAGCCTTCTTTCGAGGCTGAATGGGTTGTTTCACTTGGCAGGGCCAGGAGGAAATAGAAATGCCCCAGGAAAGGCCAAATGAAGAGGATTCGTGAAGGCCTATCTGATTCTGTGGGCTAGGGTGCCTAGCCGTGGAAGGATGGGGAGACCCCCAGGGCTTGGGCAGCTGGCGGGGCTGGGCACCCCTGCAGCCAAAACCTGAACTAGGCCTCAGGGAAGAAAAGCCCCCACCCCCACGCCATCCTGGGATCCTCCCAAGTGAAGGGCAGGGAAGGGGAGCAACCCTGAGGCAGACTTGAGGCCAGGCAGGGTGGGGAGGAGCTGGTGGGGGCAGATCCCCGGCAACACAGTCACTGCCAACACTGACTGCTGAGCTTGCAGATCAAACTCAGGATTTCAAGTTTCTTCTTTTTTTTTCTTAAGATTTTATTTATTTATTTATTTGAAATAGAGCCAGAGCAAGAGAGAGAGCATGAGCTGGGGTGAGGGGAGAGGCAGAGGGAGAGAGAGAGGGAGAAGCAAGCTCCCCACTTATCAGGGAACCCCACGAAGGGCTTGATCCCAGGACCCTGGGATCATGACCTGAGCCGAAGGCAGACCCTTAACTGACTGAGCCACCGAGGCGCCCCATGGATTTCGAGTTTCTTTTGGAAACTTAGAAGATCTAGTTTCCCTGAACCTTGGAGTGTCAGATTTAGCAAATCACAGTAAGTGTGAATTTCAGATAAAGGAGGAATCCCTCTGTTAGTATGTCCCTGCACTATTGAATGCACATCTCACTGGGCATCCTGTACTTCACCTGGCGACCCCCCCTTCACCCCGCTCTCTAGAAGCGCTTCCTGCCCAATTTCCTCTCGACCAGGGAGCTGTGCTTAGGAACTGCCCCCCCAGGCGCTCCCACAAGCACACACAGCTCCACAGCCTTCTCCACGCGCAGCGAGTGCGCACCCCGGACCAGGTGTGCACCTCGGGCCCCCGCTCCGCAAGTGCATTCCCTCAAGGCCGTGCGACCCTGGTTCGCGTGGTGACGCCCAGGGAAGGAGGCTCGTCCCAGGCTTGGTGGGGAGGGGGTAGAAATAGATGCTGACCCCACCCGACTCCGCCTGGCCACGACCACCAGGAGCGGGAGCAGAAGATGACCCTGCAGGTGCACCAAAAGATGACGTACTCGTCCAAAGTGTCGGCCAAGCACACCAGCCTGCGTTGGGAGCTGCAGCTGGAGGACGAGATGCAGGACCAGGAGATGCGCGCGGAGGCAGAGCGGCTGCGCGCCTTCCACGACAACACGGCGTGGAAGCTCCACATGACCAAAGGTGCCCCCTTTTCCGGGAGTCAGGTCTTGCCCTTCGTGCATGGGCAGTACTTTTAAATTGCTTGGAGAGTCAGGGCTGTGGTGCAGTGGGGAAGGGGGAGGGGTCTTTTCTGTGTCTGACCCTGCCTCCGGCCATCACACAGATTAATTCCAGACGGACTGCAAATCTAAAAGCCTTTGAATCCCAGTATTGCATGCATTCGGAACGTTACGGTGCCCGTGAATGCAGACTGCACACATGTAAAATATAGTCCCTTAACTTGACGGTAAAGGGTGTCAGTCTGGAACTAAGTTCCCCGAGTTCAGATCTCAGCTTCAGCATTGAGTGACCTTGCCATCCTGGGCCGGCTCTTCAAATCCTTTGCACAGCAGTTTCCTCTCCTGGCCAACGACAGTGCCGACCTCGTGGGTTGTGTGATTCAACGTCTTTTGATGCTACATATAATGAGAAGGAACTGTGTGTGTGGGTGTGTGTGAGCTGTTATTAATTTTATGACCCAGTAGGAAATCTTAAGTACTGAATATACATTAACATTCTACCAGCCCAGATGATAAAGTCCTGGAACCCAACTGGACTGCAGGTGTACTGAATGGGAACATTAATCAAAGAGACCCCCAGCCTCCACCCCTGACCCCATGGTGTGGTTTTGGGTGGAGAGCCCTGAGCTCACTTTGACACTTCCTGTGCTCTGCTCTGCAGAGAGCCACATGGTTCCACAGCCCGTTCCTGGCCTCTCCAAAGTCAGGGAGCTTCTAGGCCTTTCTCTCCAGAAAGAGAAGGGAAGGAGGCTCCCGTGGCCCTTAGCCCCAGCTGCATTGCCTCTCTGTTTGCCCTCCAGAAGGTGTTCCAGATGCCCACTTTAATTTCCTTCCACCTGGCTTAAACCCTGGTGTGTCGACTTAGCTCCTACCTAAATTGGATCCTGGGGGCTTAGAGTACCCCAAAGAGAGATCATGCTGCCGCATTTTTCTCTCACCACCCCAATGCAGGTCCTGGCCTAATAAGTCTTTTGTTATTAGGTCCAGCTGGATGAAATGTTCAGGGCAGGGATGTCCAGAGTCTCACTCCAGGTGAGAAGAGTACTACAGCAAGAGAGGCTCAAGTCAGACATAGGAAAGGACTTCCCACCTGGCCCAGTCTCCAGCCAGGCAGAGTGTAATATATAAACAGAGCCTTCTCTCCTTTTGCTAGAGACAGAGCTCAATCTCCCAGAGTCCCTGTAATAACCTGGACCTCCCAGCAGAGCATATGCCAGGAGTGGCATCCTTGGCCAAGCTCGGGTCTCTCGCACTGCCCACCCCGCGGCCCAGAGACCTCCCTCCTCTCTTTGCAGAAAGGAAGATGGAATCCGATAACATGGACAACTACCTTAATCAGAAGCGGCAGATGTTTCTTATCCAGGTTGGCCCAGCTGCAGTGCGCAGGGGGCCCGGGAGGGGGCTCCCCCAGCCAGGAGCCTGACCCCCGCTCGGGTGGCCCTCAGCACGCCCTGCACAGGAAGCGGAGCGAGATCCAGCGGCTAGAGATGCTGGCGGCCAAGGAGGAAGCGCAGTTGGAGCAGGCTGAGAAGTCCCTGGAGAAGGACGCAGCCTTGTTCGACGAGTTTCTCCGGGAGAATGACCGCAGCTCCGTTCAGGCCCTGAGAGCGTGAGCCCTAGCGAAGGGGCAGCCCGCGCGCCGCCGCCCCCTACCCCCGTGCCCCCCGGGGACTGTGCACCTGCGCCCAACCTGCCCAGCCCCCCTCCGCTCCCTCCCCCGACCCGGCCCCTGGCAGCTCCCCACCCCCACACGCCCCCTTTAACAGTCTGCGATTGGCTCCCGCCCCCACCCCCACCGCCAGGGCTGAGAAGGAGACCAAAGCAAAGGTGGAGAAGATCCTTGAGATACGCGACCTGACCACCCAGATCATGAACATCAAAAGGTGAGCTCAAAGGGCAAGCCTGCGGATCCTGGTCTGCTGCCTGGTCTGCTGCCGCTTCCCTCCGCCCCTCTCCCGTAGCCAAAGGGAGCCCCTGCACAGCACAAACCTCATCGCCTCACCTCTCAAACCTAAATAGCTTAGGGACTCAAAGCCCTGCAGGATGCAGCTGCCCATTTTTCAGATGAGGTGACAGAGGCCAAGAAGAGATTCAGTGACTTTTCCAAGGCCACACCAGGAGGCAGGGCTCACTTGGCACACAGAGAGGGTTCCCAGGGTCCACTGCAACTCCAAAGTCACAGACAGCTGTGACTGTGGAGGTGTGACCCACATTGGTCCCCAGCGGGGCAGTGTTCTCTCCCCAGCACAACAGTGCTGCTGGGCCTGTCCCCAGGAGAACAAGGAGCATGCCAGGCTTGGCCAGGCTCCAGGGGCAGTCCCCTCTGCAGGGGTGTACCAGGAGGCAGAACCTGACCTCACCAGCCCTTCCCCGGGTCTAGTGAAATCTCCAAATTTGAAGACACTCTGCAACATTACAAGATCTACAAGGACTTCCTATACAAGCTGTCGCCCAAGGAGTGGCTGGAAGGAAAGGAGAAGAAGCACCTGGATCTCCAAAAGACAAAGGAGGGCACCGAGCCCCCGAAAGAGAACATTTTATTCTCCACAATAGGGGACAAAGGTAGCAGAAAAGAGAAAGTGGGTCCCTGGGTCCATCTAGACCCTGGGCCCAGCTGGCAGTGGCTTTGGAGGGGTCCAGGCCACAGGCTGGGCCCCTTCCAGGCCTCACAAAGCCCCAGCCAGAGGCAGCAGGTGCCCCTTAGGGCCTCATGGCTCGGCCCACACATCCACTCGGGGAAGATAGGGCCTGCTCTAACTCAGACCCCAGGGGCTTTCCTCCCACGCATGTCTTTCTGAAACAGGGGAAGAGGGTTGGGAGGGTCCTGGGGAACCCTGTGCCCTCAAGCAGTGTTGCTGAAGGTCTGGCTCCAGCCGAAGCCATCTGGAACCCTCCCTTGCTTCCTGTAGGACCAGGGAACAAGGGCAAAACAAGCTCCAGAGGTACGTGGCTGCCCCAAGCTGGAGGTGTCCTGCCCTGGGCTAGGGTGCATGGAAACAATTCCTCTGCTTCCTCCAGATGGGCAAGGCCCAAAGAAACCCTGGAAGTTCCCGCAGGTGGCCCGGCCAGGGCGGCTCCTATCCAGCACCATGAGCCTCCAGCATAGCAGCCAGCCCAGCATGAGTAGTGGGCTAGACCCCAAAGGGTGAGTGGGTCTAGGGTAGGGCAATGAGGTGGCTGGGGCCTGGTAGGGAGTACTCCCCAGTGGCTCCAGGCCAGGTGGCCCTAGGACAAGCCCAGCCTCTCCGGGAAGGGTGAGACCATGAGGAGGGGCTGTTCCCAACATGGAGGGTGTAGAGTCGGACTTAAGCACCAAAATCAAGATGTTTTCTAAACAGTTTTATTTCTGTCCAATTCAATCAACTTATGCCTGAGGTGGTCCACTCGGGTGCTAACAGGACAGTCAAATATAAACGGGTGCAGGCAGCCAAGTTGGGCACATTGAACGGGAGGGCACGTGCCGCCTGCCAAGGAGGCCAGAGCTCCAGAGCCTTTCGACAGAAGCCAGAGTCTGGATTTTTACAAAAATTACCCAGATTTAAGTGTGATAGTTACTTTCAAATCTTGTTAAAAACGTGCGAGGGACAAACAGAAACCCCAAACAGATCCATGAGCCAATGCAGACCTGTCCCCACCCCCACTTAAAAACCCCTCTGCCTACAAGGCCAGAGCCTTACCCCCCACCTCCCCTTGCTGCTGGGTCACCCCCAGTTTCTCCTCCTCCCTCACTGAAAATTTGTTTAGTTTTGGGGGTTCTCTAAGTAATACATTCAGAAAAATCACAACTCTATAGAAAGGTATAAGCTGAGAAGACTTACAGCCCCCCCTACCCCGTCCCGGTGCCCCTCCTTCCAGCCCCTCCCCACCCAGACTGTTGGGCCAAGAAGCCACAGGTGGTATTGCAGTGAGATTTGTTATCTACTGCAAACCCTTCCAGCCGTCTTGGTTTTTTTTTTTTTAAAGATTGATTTATTTAGTTGATAGAGCATGTGCGTGTGAGCCAGGGCGGGGGTGGGCAGGGACAGAGGGAGAGGGAGAGAGAATCCTAAGCAGACTCCCCACGGAGCCTGAGCTCATGACCACACTCAACCCACTGAGCCACCCAGGCGCCCCTTTCCAGCCATTTTTATGTTAACAGTACATTGAACCGTATGAAGTTGCTGTTCTGTAGCTCAAATGAATACCGGCATTTCCCCATGATTCAACCTAAATACAGGCAAAGGTGATTTTCTTACACCCATCCTTCCTTTTACTGGAGAGCTGACCCTGCACATCTCCCTGTCTGTCCGTTACCCACACAGCCAGGGGTGCCTCCGGAGGCAGTCCTTCTCAGCTTCCCCTGTCTAGCCCCTGGCCTCTTGGCGCTGTTGGGGCGATATTCATGATATGTGACTGTGGGGAGGGACACTGACCACAGCCTCAGATGGCTATCAGGTGCTCGCCTTCACAGCTCCAGGGGCCACTGCCAGGGTGCTCACCTGTCCCATGAAATGACCCCGCCCCCCTCGAGCCAGCATGGCAAGACTGGAGAGCCAAGGCAGGTCACTGGCAGGTGGAGACCCAGGGAAGAAGAGCTGCTGCTGCAGCGTGAGTCTGAAGGCAGTGAGCGGGCAGAATTCCCTCTTCTTTGTGGGAGGTCAGTCTTTTGCTCTCCCGGCCTTCAACTGATTGGACGAGGCCCACCCACATTATGAAGGGTCATCTGCTTTACTCAAAGTCTACTGATTTGTTCATCTCATCTAATAAACATCTTCACAGAAACATCTAGAATAACGTTGGACCTAGGGAAGTTGACACGAAATCCACTGTCCCAGGGGACACAGGGCTGGGTCTGCTGGTCATGCAGAGTCGTTCCAGTGTCTGACAGCTCTCTCAGTCATCCTGGATGCTCCAGCTGAAGGCCCTGCCTCCTCCTGGGACCAGGTTCCAACTCCAGGGACTCTTGCCCCTTAGCCCCTCCAGCACCCGCCTCTGGGACCACTAAGCACCTCTTACACACCTCTTGGATTTCTTCCTGCAGTGCCCAGCACCTCACATATACCCACCAGTGTTCTCCAGCCATGACCAGTGACCACAAGACAGACCTCCTCCTGCCCCAGCCCCCCTGCCTCCCTCCCTGCTCCCTACCCCATTGCTACTCCAGTCAGCCACCCCAAGCCCCACCACCTCCTGGAAGGCAGGTGAGAAAACTGGGGCATATGCAGCCAGGTGGAGTTGACACCCTCAGGTCCAGAGCCTACAGGAGCTGGGAAGCTTCAGCAAAGCAGTGACATGATCAGACTCAGGTCTTCTTTTATTTTTTTCTCTCATACTGATGCTATCAAGAGATCACAAGATGAACAAATCTTAATTGAACAGCACTTGAATTTTTACACACATACGTACCCGTGTAATCACACCCAGGTCCAGACATAGAACATTCCCGATGTCCAGAACTCCCTCAGGCCCTCCTCAGTCAGACCCCACACCAGTGAGTTCACACTATTTTTGCCTTTGTTGCCCTGGGCCACTCTCCCTGTTCTGAAACTCAGTGCACTAAGAACAGCACCAGTGTGCTCTCTGGGCCCGGCGTGTCTTCGCTGTGTGTCTGCGTGGTTGTGTGCAGCAGCAGGCTGTTCTTGGCCATTGCTGCTTAGTGTCTCACCTCGTGAAGAAGCCCCATTCTTTGGGTCCTCTATTCGATTGGGAGCCTTTTGGGTTGTTCCTAATTCTTGGCTATTCTGATTAAAACTGCTGCAAACATTCCTGTACTTTTCTGTAGAAGCACTCTTTTGCATGAGCACTATTTTTGTTGGAAGTAAGAGTGGGATTGCTGGGTCACGAAGTGAGTCTCTGTTAAGCGTTAGCAGCTTCTGCCAAACAGACCCCGGTTCTGGCTGCCACATTATCCCCTCCGGCCAGCAAGCAAGAGGGTTCCAAAGGCCCCAGGTCCCGCCTGGTCAGGTCAGATCCTGGGATTCAGCTATGTAGGTCCCTGTCAGTCTCAGTATTCTGGCGGGGTTATTTGAAAATAGTGTCTTAATAGAAAATGTGAGGTTCGGTAAGACCAACACATCAGGAGATGTCATTGAACAGGTGGTTTTTAATTCCGTTCCCATGAGGAGGGGACACGCCATAGCCTGGGGCCACAGGGTGAGGCAACAGGCTGGCTACAGAGGCAGAGGGAGCGGGGGAACTGTGGGCAGGAGCCCTTCTTGCAGTTTCTGCAGGAAAGAACAAGTGAGGCAGGGTACGTGGATTTAGGATCGATGGGCTTGAATAATTTCAGGGCTCTGGGGCCAAGGGGTATCCTCAGTTGTCTGGCGATCAGGGCAGGGGGATAGTGGCCCCAGCTATGAAAGCTTGGATTGGTTGGTTTGCCCTTGAAAAGCACATTTGAGGGTGTGTCCTTTACTCTCTCTCGGAATTGGCTAGCCCTGGGAGGGACAGTCTGTCCAGTCAGGGGTCAGCTCAGCCCCAGGGGTGAGAAGATCAGAATATGGAGAATAAAAGACAGGATTAATACAAGGGTGGGGTACTATCTCATTATGGTCTTCATGACATTTTCATGATGACAAATACGATGGCCACTCAGATATTCTCTTTTGTGAGGTATCTATTCAATTTTTGTACATTTTTATTGGATTTATTGGTCTTTTGCTTCTGGTTTTCTATTAGTTCTTTATATATCTGGATGCCAGTCCTTCGTGTAAAAGTATAGTATGCATATCTTTGCCCGGTCTGTGACTTGTCTTATTACTCTCAGTGTTATTCTTTGGAGTCCAATTAGCCAATCTTTGCTTTTATGGTTGGTGCATATTATGTCTTATTTAAGAAATCTTTGCCAATCCCAAAGTCACTGAAATATTCTCCTGTGTTTTCTTCTGGAAGCTTTCTAGATTATTGGCTTAGACACGGTACAGGGGCTGGAGAGAATGGGCGGCCCCGGGGCTCAGGAGCTCCCCGCCACTCTCCTTTGCAAGGTCTATATCTTCTGCTCATCCCTTAAGTGCACCATCCTCTGTCCTTCCTTCTCTACAACAGCCTGGCAACCCTCTCCCGTGGTTCTGTCCCCCACCTGCTCTTGATCTCCACACCCCGGTGAGCATACTGTACCCCCCCCTTTGATGACCTCCCCACCCAACCTCCCACGTTCCAAACTGATGCTTCTTGGGCTGAAAGGGGACCTGAGTGCTACCAGTTTCTGAGCTCACTTTCATCTTTATGCATCATAGTCGTGCCTTGTGG
The DNA here is from genome assembly GCF_037043125.1 of Eumetopias jubatus. Taxonomy (NCBI): domain Eukaryota; kingdom Metazoa; phylum Chordata; class Mammalia; order Carnivora; family Otariidae; genus Eumetopias; species Eumetopias jubatus. The sequence goes on from NW_028274807.1 coordinate 158,993,183, forward strand.
AGAAGACCAGCCACCATTGGTGGGCCAGGCACAGGCCTCAGGTTAACTTTGATCCCTGCAACCCTGGCCAGTGGGCACTGTCATTTCCAATTCATTGTTGAACAGACGCTCTAAGAGGTTAGCTATGCATGCTTCCCCTGCCTGCATTGCCCTCAGCCCTGGCACTCCCGGCTTCGAGGCTCCATGTTGGGGCAGTCCCCCAGAAGAGAGGTCTAGGATCACACTATCCCGGGTCCCTCCATCTATTAGCCATGTGACCAGGGCCACTGAGTACAGTTGGGCAGGTTGTGGGCTACACAAGGCATTCAGTTGAGAGAGTAAGTGGGGGCTAAAGTCCAGCCCACCCCACTGACTAACGTCCATCTGGAGGGCAGATTCTCAGGCACCTGTGGGCCAGCAGTGCCCTGCAGGTGACCTTGGATAGTAGCCAGTTCTCTAAGCTGCATGTTCCTCATTTGCTTTGCCAAGTGTTCAGTACAAGGCACAGGCCTAGTGAGTGTTTTGGTTGTCACTGTGGCCCTTCCTTTGGGAAGTCTTCCAGGGTTCCCCTTTGGGGCTCCCACAGAGCCCTGCACTTCTCACCTCTCCCTGTGAGGTAGGTCAGAGGCCCAGAGCAGGCCTCAGCCTGGGTTCCTAGGGGTGGAGGCCAGATGCCTCTGGCTATGAGCCTGCCCCACCTGCTTCTCAGCCTGCAGAACCTGCACCCAGGGCAAGGGCCCAGGCTGAAGGAGGCCAGGAGGGGCGATGAAAGCAGGTTTGGAAGTCAGTTGAGGTCAGATCGCCTCCAGCAGGGCCTTCCAGGGCCCCACGCTGAGTGCTCAAAGCTCACAGTTTTTCCCACAACCCTGAGGGCCGGCGCAGAGGAGTCCCTGCCCCTGTGTGGTGCTCAGGGTCAGTCAGAGGTAGCTGCAGCATAGCTCTGAGGTATCACAGGATAGCACCATTACAGGATAGGACCCTCAAGGACAAGAGCCAAGGGCAAATCTAGATAGGGGAGGTGGGCAGAAAAGGCCCTCTTAGAAAAATAAATGGTAAGTGGGGCAGGACAACCCTAGCAATGGGAGCTGTGGGTGCAAAGGTCCTGCAGTAGGGTCAGCACCCAAAGAAACAGAAAGAGAGCTGGTAGGACAGGAGCGGAGTAACTTCAGGGGTAGCAGAGGGCGGTGAGGGGCAGTAGGGGCCCTATAAGCTCCAGGGAGGAGGCTGAGTTCTATTCTAACTGAAACGACATGAACTAATTGAATTTTGAAACTTTCTCCTGACTGCTGTGTGACAGCTATGGGGCCAAGAGGGGGACCAGTGCCCTTGCCAGGTCAGCTGGTGGGAGGAGGAGGGGATGAGGGCATAGGGAACAGGAAGGTGCCCTGGTGATGCCGGGAGGCTTTACCATTGGGGGTGGGGTAAGACGACCACCAAACCTCTGCCCCCAGGCTGGGCAGCAGTGCCCTGACCCCACATCTCTTTGCAGGTCAAGCTCTATCTCCACTATGTATGAGGATCCAGACAGCGACGGAGAGGTCAGTGGCCCCACTCTGGGCGGGGCTGCAGGAGCTGGTCCCCCTGAGCTGCCCAGCCAGCCTGCCCACATGGCTCTGCTTGCAGGAGCTGGAGCTGTACTTCACAGAGCCCCAGCAGCTCCTGGACATCTTCATGAAGCTAGAGGAGCAGAACCTCTCACTCATCCAGAACACACAGGAGATGGAGGAGGCCCTGGATGATCTGAACTTCACCCTGAAAAACACCCAGATTCACATGTAGGTCTTCTGCCAGGGCTGACTGGGTGGGGGGAGGGGAGGGTTCCATCACTGGCTGTCATCCTGGGACTCCCATAACCACCAGGAGCAGAGCTGTACAGCTGCCTACCCTCCCATCCAAGGCCCTGGCCCTGCGCTACCTTCCACTTTTCTGGAAAGCTCTACCGGATGACTCTGGGGATAGGGCATGTCCTTTTGGGCAGAGGAGCTGGGGGGGTGGTGGGAAGAGGTCAGGTAGGTGGAGCCACATGGGGCTGGTTCCCTCCCCACCCAGAGCAGCCTTCAGCCAGCAGGAGGCATCAAGGAGTTCCCACCCTGGTGCATTCTGCTGACACCAGGCCCAGCAGGGCTGGGCCGAGTCAGGCTGGGGTACTAGGTGAAGCCCATCAGGAGCAAGGAATCATCCCTTCACACCCAAACATGGGGTGAGCTCCTCTTCTGGGTCAGGCTCAGGTCTAGGTTCTCTAAAGATAAGCAAGGCCCTGCCTCATGGAGCTGACATTTGGCCCACAGATGTGACTTGTAGATACTGACATGTGCCAGAGGAAAATAGACAGTGATAGGAGAAGGAGGCTGAAATGGAGGGGCAGGGCAGGCTTCTAGGGGAAAGCCTCATTCGACCTGGGCACTTCTTGAGCATGGGAAGCTGCACAGAGATCTGGTGGAAGAGGGTTCCAGGCAGCGGGAGAGCAAGTGCAAAGATCTAAGGTGGAAGCCAGCCCAAGGCTTTGATGCCCCCTAGGGAGTCATGTTCTTAAGTACCCATGTCTTGTTGTCCCACATCCTGTCATGGAGAATCTCCCGCCCTGAGTCTCCTGCAGGTGATGCAAACTACTAGCGCTCTCAGGCAAGATTGTGTCTCCTAGAAAGCTGGGAGTCACCCTGAAAAACACCCAGATCTGCATGTAGGTCTCCTGCAAGGGCTGACCGGGTTGGGGGAGGGGAGGGTTCCATCACTGACATTTTTCAGGGTGACTCCCTTCCATCTCAGAAAGAGAGAGAGAGATGAGCTGGGGAGATGCAGGCAGCCTCCCAGATTCCAGGAACCTGGCAGGAGGACACACACATATACACACATGTATAGCAGAATCCTGGAGATGCGCTCCAGTCGCTGGTCTTTAGCCAGCTGAGCCATCCCTGAGCACCAACGCTTCATTTTTATTTCCAGGAGAGTCATGGCCTATATGCATTAACTGCCATGAGCTCAACTGCCCTATCTCGGCAAGAAAAGAAAAGAAAGGAAAGGAAAGCGAAGGGAAGGGAAAAAGGGAAGGGAAGGGAAGGGAAAAGAAAAAAATTATATATATATATGTATATATATATACATATATATATACTTTTATTTTTTTTTATTTTTTATTGTTATGTTAATCACCATATATTACATCATTAGTTTTTGGTGCAGTGTTCCATGATTCATTGTTTGTTCATAACACCCAGTGCTCCATGCAGAACGTGCCCTCCTCAATACCCATCACCAGGCTAACCCATCCCCCTCCCCCCCTCCCCTCTAGAACCCTCAGTTTGTTTTTCAGAGTCCATCATCTCTCATGGTTCGTCTCCCCCTCTGACATACTCCCCTTTTCTTCCTCTCCTGTTATCTTCTTCTTTTTCTTTTTTCTTAAAATATGTCGCGTTATTTGTTTCAGAAGTACAGATCTGTGATTCAACAGTCTTGCACAATTCACAGCGCTCACCGTAGCACATACCCTCCCCAATGTCTATCACCCAGCCACCCCATATACTTTTAAAAATATATGCAGCAAATAGTCAATCTGAATAGGCCTATATCTATTAAGGAAATTGAGTCAAAAATTAATAACCTTCAAAACAGAAAGCACCAGACCCAGATGGGTTTACTGGCAAATTCTACCAAATATTTAAGGAAGAAATTTTACCAGTTCTCTACAATCTCCTCCAAAAGATGGAAACAGAGGGAATACTTACTCATTCTGTAAGACCAGCATTAACCTAATTCCAAATCCAGGCAAAGACATTACAAGAAAAGGAAACTACAGACCAGTATTTCTCATGGACGCAGATGTAAAAATCCTCAACAAAATATTAGCAAATTGAATTGAACAATGAATAAAAAAGAATTGTACATCATGATCAAGTGGGATTTTTTCCAGGTATGCAAGGCTGTTTCAATGTTTGAAAATCAATTAATGTAATCCCTCATATCAACAAGCTAAAGAAGAAAAATCACATGATTATATCAATAGATGAAGAAAAAGCATTTGATAAAATCTAACACCCATTCATAATAAAAGCTCTCAGTTAACTAGGAATAGAGAACTTCCTGAACTTGATAAAGAACATGTACAAAAACCTTACAGCTAACATCATACTTAAAGTTTTCCTACTAAGGTCAGGAACAAAAGCAAGGATGTCTTCCTCTTTAGTTTTCTTTTGGTTAGCAGGTACTAATGTAGGTCTTTTATAAAAGGGAAGTGGCCTAATACGAAGTTTAGAAAAGCAGAAATACCTGTATACAGATGGGGAAGAAGTAAATAAAACTTTGTTGCCAGATGACATGATCATCTGTGTAGAAAATCTCAAAGAATCATCAAAAAACTCCTGGACTAGTAAGCCATTATAGCAAGGTTACAGAATACAGAGTTACTCTACAAGACTTCATTTCCTAGGTACCAGCAATGAACAAGTGGAATTTGAGGTTGAAAACACAATACCATTTTCATTAGCACTCTCAAAAAAAGAAATGCTTACATATAAAACTAACAAGGGGCACCTGGGTGGCTCAGTCAGTTGGGCATCTGACTCGATTTCAGCTCAGGTCATGATCTCAGGATCATGAGATTGAGCCCTGAGTTGGGCTCCCCACTGAGCATGGAGCCTGCTTAAGATTCTTTCTGCCTATCCCTCTGCCCCTCCCACCCCCTCCCCCACTTGTACAATCTCTCTCTCTATAAAAAATAAAATAAAATAAAAAATAAAACTAACAAAATATGTACAAGATTTATATGAGGAAAAACACAAAATTCTGATGATGGATCAAAGAATCAAATAAACAGAGCTAGTTCATGTTTATAGGTAAGGAGATTCAGTATTGTCAAGATATCAGTTCCTCCCAAATTGATCTATAGATTTAACACAATCCCAATCAAAATCCCAGCAAGTTATCTTGTGGGTACTGACAAACTGATTCTAAAGTTTATATGGAGAGGAAAAAACTCAGAATAGCCAATACATTATTAAAGGAGAAGAGCAAAGTTGGAGGACTGACACTATCCAACTTCAAAACTTACAAAGAAGCTACAGTAATCAAGCCCTATGTTACTGGCAAATAATCAGTGGAACAGAATAGAGAGCTCAGAAGCAGACTCACACAAATACAATCAACTGATCCCTGAAAAAGGAGCAAAGTCTATATCATGGAGCAAAGATAAACTTTTCAAAAAATGGTGCTGGGACAACTGGACATCCACACGCAAAATAATAAATTTAGAAACAGACTTTATGCCTTTCATTTAAAAACTAGCTCAAAATAGATCATTGACCTAAGTGTAAAATGTAAAACCATAAAACTCCCAGAAGATAACATAGGAGCAAATCTAGATGACCTTGGATCTGGTGATGTTTAGACACAATCCCAAAGTGACAATCCATGAAGAAAGAATTGGTAAGCTAGATTCAATGAACATTAACAATTCTGCTTTATGAAAGTCAAGAGAATGAGAAGACAAGTTGCAGGCTGGGAGAAAATATCTATGAAATATGTATCTGATAAAGGGCTGTTATCCAAAATATACTAAGAACCCTTAAAATTTAATAATAAAAAAATAAACAACCTATTAAAAATGGGCCAAAGACCTGAACAGACACTTCATCAAAGAATATATACAGATGGCAAATAAACATATGAAAAGATGTTCAACATCAGATGTCATTAAGGAATTGCAACTTAAAACAGTAAGATACTACTATATACACCTATTACAATGGCCCAAATCCAAAAGACTGACAGTACCAAATGCTGGTGAGGATGCTGAACAACAGGAACTCTCTCATCCATGGCTGGAGGGAATGCAAAATGGGACAGCCACTTTGGAAGACAGTTTGGCAGTTTCTTACAAAGCTAAACATACTCTTACCATATAATCCAGCAATTACACTCCAAGCAGTCAAAAACATATGTCCACACAAAACCTGCACATAGATGTTTATGGCAGCTTTATTCATAATTACCAAAACTTGGAAGCAACTGAGATGTCCTTCGGTAGGTGAATGGATAAACAAACTTGGCACAACCCAATGAGGGTATATCATTCAGTGCTAAAAGAAAATGGGGTATCAAGCCATGGAAAGACAGGGAGGAATCTTAAAAACATATTACTAAGTGAAAGAAGGTTTTTCAGAAAGGCTACAACTGTATGATTCCAGCTGTAGAACATCCTGGAAAAGGACAACTATAGAAATGATGAAAGGACCAGTGATTGTCAGGGCTTGGGGGGAAGGAGGGATAAGTAAATGGAGCACAGAGGATTTTTAGGGCAATGAAATGATTCTGTACGATACCCCTAATGATGGATACATATCATTATAATTTGTCAAAACCCATGGAATGCACAACACTAAGAGTGGACCCTCATGGAAACTAAGGACTTGGGGTGATAATGATGTGTCAGTGTACGTTCATTGATTGTAACAAATGTATGTCGATGGTGAGGGAAGGCAGGTGGGAGGAGAGAATATTTAGGAAAACCTTATACCTTCTGCCCAATTTTCCCATGAACCTAAAACTGCTTTTAAAGATGAAGTCTCTTAAAAAACATATACAACAGCAAATGAAAAGTCTGTTTCAACATTGGAAGTGTGGCTGTATTAGAGACAACATACAAAAAAAAGAAAAATCCCAGGATTCTTCACAGCGAAGTTATTCATAATAGGCAAGAACTAGAAATAGCCCACATGCTGGGGGCGCCTGGGTGGTTCAGTTGGTTAAGTGTCTGACTCTTGATTTCAGCTCAGGTCATGTTCTCAGGGTTGAGATCAAGCCCCATGTCGGGCTCTGTGCTCCCCTACAGAGTCTGCTTAAGATTCTCCTCTCTGCCCCTCCCCCTGTTGTGCTTGTTTGCTTGCTCTCTCTTTCTAAAATAAATAAAATTTAAAAAAGAAAAGAAAAGAAATGGCCCATATGCCCACAGCAGGGGAGCAGACAAGCCGTGCGCATGAGATGTCTGTTGCTGCTATAACAAATGACTGCAGACAGAGTGCCTTAGAACAAATATATTCCCTTGTAGTTCTGGAGGCCAGAATTCCAAAATGGGTCTCACTGGGCTAAAATTCAACGCATTAGCAGGGCTTTGTTCCTCTCTGGAGGCTGAAAGGGAGATCTTTTTGTTATCTTTTTCAGCTTCCAGAGGCCACCATGGCCCCTTCCATTTTCAAACCAGCAATGCCAGCCAAGTCTTTCTCACGCCCCCTCACTCGACTCTCTTTCCTGCCTCCCTCTTCCATTTATAAGGACGCTTATGATGACACTGGGCCTGACCAGACAATCCAGGATCATTTCCCCATGTCCAGGTCAGCTGGTTTGCAACCTTAATTGCATCTGCCACCTTTGTTCTCCCTTGCCAAATAATATAATACATCCATAGGGTCCTGAGATTAGGGAGTGGACATGTAAGGGGGCCATTACACACCATAGAAATCTACCCAGCCTTAAAAAAGGAACAAGCTATTAACACAGGCAACAGCATGGACAAACCTCACACACATTGTGCTGAGGGAAAGAAGCCAGGGACCAAAGACGACTTACTAAATTATTCATTTGAAGTGCTGGAACCAGTTGTATTGGTTATCGGTTGCTGCATAACAAATCATCCCAAAACTTGGTGGCTTAATATAACACACATTTATTATTTCACCCTTTCTGTGGATCAGGAATCTGGGCTCAGCTGGGCTGGCTTCTCTGTTGTGGAGGCTCTCACGGATTGCTGTCTAGGTGGTAGGTGGGCTGAGGTCATCCCAAGACTGCACTTGGGGCAGGAGCCAATTTCAAGCTCATTCATGTGGCTGTTGGCAGAATTTGACCCCTTGCTGGCTGTAGGCCAGAGGCCCCCCTCAGTCTCTTGCCACCCGGGCTCTCTGATACAGCAGCTTGCTGCTTCAAAGTGTACAAGCCACAAAGCCAACAGAGTGAGTCTGCTAGCAAGATGGAAGTCATGATCTTATGTAACCTAATTGCAGAAGTGACATCCCATTCCACATTCCATTGGTTAGAAGCAAGCTGCTGGGCTCAGCCCACATTCCAGGGTGTGAATACCTTTGAGGAGGCAGGTGTCATTAGGGGCCATCTTAGAGGTTTGCTCATAAGGGAAAAAACAAACGGCAACATCAGCCCATTGGGTGCCTGTGGCTGGGGAAGGGTGGGGGGAGTTGATACAAAGGGGCAGGAGGAAATTTTTGGGCGATGAAAATGTTCTGTGTCCTGATAACGCTGGTCCTTACACAGGTGTATAAATTTGTCAAATCTCATCAAATGGCACAAAAAATGGGTGCCCTAATGATATTTAAATTAAATCTCAATAATAGAATTATTTGGCAAATTTAGGACTTTTGAAGGACTTGCCTCTCTACATTGACTGGGTGCATAAGGGCTATACGATGAGCCATGTCCTGCCTCCTTGGCAGAGAGAACAGCATCATTCATTCTTGGCCAGGGAGGACTGGGGTAAGGTGGTGAGGTACCCACGGCACAACATTTAGAGAAGTGCATGTGTGACCCCAAGGGTGAGCATTTCCTTGAATTTTGTGTGCTGGGTCCTAGCCCCATTCTCTGCCCGCCTTGCTGTGATCTGTTTGAGATGCTCAAACCACAGTCCCTCCAGTGAGGGCCAAGGGGAGCCCAGCCCAGGAAGATGGACCCCTGGATACAGAAGGAGAACAAGGACCCCAGGACAGCCTGGGGGAAGCTGCAGAGCCTGAACACTAGCATCAGCTCGGCACTGCCAGCAGCCAGAGGTGATGGGACCCAGGAGAAGAATAAGCAGAGCTGCTCAGATGAGATGAAGCCCAATGGAACCTCTCTCAGATTCTGCCACATTGGCTAAAAGATCAGAAAAGAGAAATTAAGCCTGCATCCCCTCCTGGAAACCATGTAAACCTTCCTCCAGGAAAACCCAGCCCAGCCAGTATGTCAGAAAATGAGCAGGAAGCAACTCAGACACCCTGTCGCTGCAGTTAGCCAGAGGTGAAAATGAAGATCAGTTTTGCAGCAGCCGGGGCCCCCAGAGCAAGGCCAGCCACACAGGGGGCACCACAAGCTCCAGAAAGCACATGCCAGTGCCGACATCTGGCTGAGGTGAAACCTTGCTTGGCAGCCATGCTAGGCACCTGCAACCAGGCTGCCACTCAGACATGAGTCCCCACGGCTCAGGGGAAACCCAGCCTGCACATCCGCCACCTCCAGCCCAGGCTTCATCTGGACACATGATCAAAATGACATAACTCATCTGAAGTCCCTGGTATTGGACTTGCCCCAACGTGCAGCTCAAAGGACACACAAACAGGAAAATGTCGCCAGAAACATGAGAAAATACATTCATTAAGGGATGCGTGTGAGAAATCCAAGTAAATGTAAATCCTGAAGAATCAGGACAAACATCTTAATTCCTCCCAAGAAGCTGCACCGCTACTGCTAGAGAGGCAGACCTGGGTGCAGACAAGCCCACAGGGGCCAAGACCACAATGAGGACTGGATGTAGCCCGCCATTGAGTGGGCAAGGGTGACCATGTTAATTAAGCTGGTGACAGCTTCCAGAACTCTGAGGGAAAGGACAGGGAGATGAAGTGATAGGACCCTGGGGAGAACACATGTAGGGCTCATGTGGAAGGAATTCCAGATGGCCGCACACAGAACGGAGGGGCAAAAGCCAGTGTAGTGACGGATGAAAATTTCCCTGTGCTGAAACAAAGACCAGGCCCACATGCAGGGAGATGGGCTCACACAGCACACCTCCCACGGGGTTTAAGAGTGAGCAGAACAAGCCACAATGCCAAAGCAGACAAGGAAAATGAACAAAAAGCCAGGTACCAAGGGGGCGCCTGGGTGGCTCACTCGGTTAAGTGTCCAACTCTTAATTTGGGCTCAGGTCATGATCTCAGGGTTGTGAGATTGAGCCCCGAGTCTGCCGAGTCTGGGCATGGAGCCTGCTTAAGATTCTCTCTCTCTCTCCACCCCCCGCCCCTCCCCACCTCAAAAAAAAAAAAAAAAAAAAAAGCCAGATAGCCATATAGGAACTGGAACTAAGTATGTATCACCTGTTTCCTCCAGGATCCTAAATGCCAGCCAGGGTCTAGCAGAGCATCGCTCTTGAGTTTGTGGGGGCAAAAGGGGTCTCTATTTCACTTTATTTCCTTTTTCAATGTGATAAAATCCACATAATACAAAATTTACCATCTTAACCACTTGTGTCTGATTCAGTGGTACTAAGTACCTTTATGTTGTTGTGCAGCTGTACCCACCATCCAAACCCCTGGATCTTTTCACCTTGTAAAACTGAAACTCTATCCCTGTAACTAATACCTCTCCATTCTCCTGGCCCTCAGTCCCGGGCAACACCACTGTGCTTTCTGTCTTAAAGGTTTTGACTACTCCAAGTACCTCAAAGAAGTGAGATCATAAAATATTTGACTTTTTTTAACTGGCTTATTTCACTCAATGGCTTCAAGGTTCATTCATGTGGTAGCATGTGTCAGAGTTCCCTTCCTTTTTAAGGTTAAATAATATTCCATTTATGTCTAGACATTTTGTTTCTCCATTCATCCATCATGCACACTTGGGTTGCTTCCACATTTTAGCTATTGTGAATAATGCTGTTGTGAACATGGGTGTGCAAATGCTTCTTCAATACTCTGCTTTCATTTCCTCTGGGTATACTCCCAAAAGTATAAATTGCTGAAGCATACGGTATTTCTGTTTTTAACTTTGCTACTGCAAGTGGAATTGTTTGGATGCTATTATAAATGGGACTGTTTTTATTTTCCTTTTCAGAGTTTTCATTATTTATGTATAGAACTGCATTTTGTTGACTTTGTTGACTTTGCAACTGCTACTTTGCTGAATTCATTTAATTCTAACAGCTTTTTTTTACTTTGTTGACTTTGTGTCTTGCTACTTTGCTGAATTCATTTAATTCTAACAGCTTCGTTGTAGAGGCTTTAGGGTTTTCTTCATAGAAGATTATGTCATCTGCAAACAGCTAATTTTATTCTTCTTTTCCAACTTGGATGCCTTTTCTTTCTTTTTCTTACTTAATCACTCTGGCTGGAACTTCCAGTACTATGTTGAATACAAGTGGTGAATGCAGGCATCCTTACCATCTGACCTTAGAGGAAAATCTTCCAGTCTTTCACCACTGAGTATGATGTTTGCTGTGGGCTTTTCATATATAGCTTTTATTACATGGAGGTAGTTTCCTTCTATCCCTATTTTGCTGAGGGTTTTATCATGTTTGTCAAATCCTTTTTCTGCACCAATTGAGATGATCATGTGGTCTTTTTCCTTCATTCTGTTAATGTGGTGTATTACCCTGATTGATAATACATCCTTGCATTCCAGGAATGAGTCCCACTTGCTTCTAATCCTTCTAATATAAGTATAGTATAATCCTTCTAATATTTGACTGAATTCCATATGCTAATAAGTGTGTGTCACCTGTTTCCTCCAGAATCCTAAGTGCGAGCCAGTGTCTAGCAGAACATTTGTTGATTTTTTTTGCATGAATGTTCATAAGGGAGGTTGGTCTATAGTTTCTTTTCTTGTAAGTGTCTTTGACTGGTTTTCATATCATGGTCATGCTGCTCTTATATAATGAATTAGGAGGTGTTCCCTCCTCTTCAATGTTTTGGAAAAGTTTAAAAAGGATTAGTAATAGATTTTTGATTACTGATTCAATCTTCTTACTAGGCATAGGCCTATTCAGATTTTCTATTTCTACATGATTTAGTCTTTTTTAAAAAAGATTTTATTTATTTGGGGCACCTGGGTGGCTCAGTCGTTAAGCATCTGCCTTCAGCTCAGGTCATGATTCCAGGGTCCTGGGATCGAGACCTGCATCAGGCTCCCTGCTCAGGGGGAAGCCTGTTTTTCCCTCTCCAACTCCCCCTGCTTGTGTTCCCTCTCTTGCTGTCTCTCACTCTGTCAAAAAATAAATAAAATCTTTTAAAATAAAAAAAAAGATTTCATTTATTTATTTGAGGGAGAGTGAGTGACAGAGAGAGAGCACGAACTAGGGAGGAGGGGAAGTGGGAGAGGGAGAAGCAGACTCTCTGCTGAGCAGGGAGCTGGATGTGGGATTTGATCCCACGACCCTGGGATCATGACCTGAGCCGAAGGCAGACACTTAACCGACAGAGCCACCCAGGCCCCCCTACATGATTTAGTCTTGGTAGATTTTGTGATTCTTGGAATTTGTCAGTTTTATCCAGGTGGTCCAGTTTGGAGGCACACAGCTGATAGTAATATCTCCTAATCCTTCTTATTTCTGTAGGATCAGTAGTCATTTTAGTAACTTCAGTTTTTTTTTTTTTAGTCCATCAAGCTAAGGGTTTGTCAATTTTATTGATCTTTTTGAAAAACTGATTATTTTCTATTCTCTATGTTGTTTTACTCCTCTAATTTATTTATTCCTTCCTTCCACTAGCTTTGGGTTGAATTTGTTCTTTTTCTAGAAATTCCTTAAGTTGTAAAGTTGGGTTGTTAGTTTGAGGTCTCTTTTTTAAATGTAAGTTTTATTGTAGTAAATTCTCCCCTTAGCACCATAAATTTTGCTATGTGTCCCATAAGTTTTGCTCTGTTGTGTTTTCAGTTTTCTTCATCTCTATTTTTTTCTAACTTCCCTTATGATTTCTTCTTTGGTCTATTGGTTGTTTAATAATGTGTTCTTTAGGGGCACCTGGGTGGCTCAGTCATTAAGCATCTGCCTTCGGCTCAGGTCATGATCCCAGGGTCCTAGGATCAAGCCCTGCCTTGGGCTCCCTGTTCCATGGGAAGCTTTCTTCTCCCACTCCCACTCCCCCTGCTTGTGTTCCCTCGCTCACTGTGTCTCTATCAAATAAATAAATAAAATCTTAAAAAAATTGTGTTCTTTAATTTCTACAACTTTGTGAAATTTTCCAGTTTTGCTAACAATTCCCAACTTCATCCAGTTGTTGACAGAGAAGTTTGTATAATATCCATCTTTTTTAAATCTATTCAAACTTAGTTTGTGGCCCTAATATTTGGGACATCCTGAAAAATGCCCCATTTGCACTTGAGAGTATATGCTTCTGTTGTTGGGTAGAGTTTTCTGTGTATGTCTATTACATCTTAAGCAATGCTTAAGTCTTTTGTTTCCTAATCTTCTGTCTGCTGTTCTTCCACTATTGCAAGGGGGATATTAAAGTCTCTATTATTATAGAATTAGTTCTCCCTTCCATCTGTAAGTTTTGGCTTCATATATTTTGGTAATCCATCATTAGGTGCATAAATGTTTATAATTGTTATATTTTCTTGTTGTATTGGACATTTATTAATATATAAGGTCCTTCTTTGTCTCTGGGAAATTTTTCTGTCTGATCCTAGTATTGCTACCTTTGCTCTCTCTTTTGGTTACTATTTGCATGTAATATCTTTCCCCATCCTTTCACTTTCAACCCATTTGCATCTTTGGATCTCAGGTGAGGCTCTTGTAGACAGCATATAGTTGAATCATGTGTTATCCATTCTGCCAGTCTCAGTCTTTTGATTGGAGAGTTTAGCCTATTTACATTTAAAGTAATTAATGATATGGTGGGACTTCTGTCATTGTACTTTTTGTTTAGTATATGCCTTATAGTTTTTGTCCTTCATATCCTGCAATACTGTTTTCTTTGTGGTTAGTTGATTGTTGGTAATGTTTAAATTCCTCTCTCATTTCCTTTTATGTATATTCTATAGCTGTTTTCTTTGTGGTTACCATGGGGATTATATTTAATATCCTAAAGCTGTTAACACTCAAATTTGAATCATACCACCTTAACTTTAATAACATACATAAACTCTGCTCCCTTACAGTTCCATCTTCATCCCTTTGGTTGCTGATGTCACAAACTTAGGTCTCCATACACTGTGTTCCCTAAAACATAAACTAAAAATTCTTTTAAATGTATTAGTCTCTTAAATCATGTAGAAAAAGAGTATGGTTACAAACCAGTGATACATTTTTACTAGCTTTTAAAATTGCCCATATTATACCTTTATTGATATTTTTACTCTGTCATAGAGCTTTAAGTTACTGTCTGATTTCCTTTCGTTTCACTGGGCAGGACTCCCCTGAGCATTTCTGGCAAGGCAGGTCTCATGGAACAAACTCCTTCACTTTTGTTCATCGGGGAATATCTTTTTTTTTTTTTTTTTTTGGTTCATAGAAGCTTTATTCATAATAGCCAAAAACTGGAAATAATCAAAATGCCCTACAATGGGTGGATAGCTGCAGAAACTGTGGTACATAAATACCAGGGAATACAATTCCTTAATAAAAAGGACCTGCTACATACAACAACTTGGATGGATCTCAAGGAAGTTATGCTGAGTGGGGGGGAATCCCCAAAAGGCATTACCTGTATGATTCCATTTAAAATGATAAAATTATAGAGCTGGAGAAGAGATTAGTGATTGCCAGGGCTTAGGGATTGGAAGGGAGGGGTGTCCACAGAAGGCTAAATGTTAATTATAAAAGGACAGCATGATGGAGAACTTTCTGGTGATGAAATAGTTTTGTATCTTGACTATAGTGGTGGTTACACATGATAAAATGGTACAGTATTACACCCAGCCATCAGGGAATGTCTTATCTTCTCCCTCACTTTTAAAAGACAGTTTTGCCAGATACAGAATTCTTGGTTAACCATTTTTTTCTCTGAGCACTTCGACTATACCAGCCCACTGTCTTCTGACCACCAAAGTTTGTAATGAGAAATCTGCTGATAATCTTATTGAAGATCCTCTGTATGTAATGATTTGCTTCTCTCTTGCAGCTTTTAAAATTCTCTGGCTTTGGCTTTTGATTATCCCGTGATAGTTTGATTATAATTATGTCTCAGTGTGGGGTTCTTTGATTTCCTCTTACTTGGAGTTCCTTGAACTTATTGGATGTTTATATTCATGTCTTTCATCCAATTTTGGAACTTTCATCCATTATTCTTCAAATCTTCTCTCTGCCCCCTTTTCTCTTCTCCTTCTGGGACTCCTATGATGCATATATTAGTCTTCTTGATGATGTCCCACTAATTCCTTAGGGTCTGTTCGCTTTTTTCAATCTTTTTCTTTCTGTTCTTCAGCCTTGATAGTTTCCATTGTCCTATCTTCAAGATCACTGATTCTTTCTTCTCCCTGCTCAGATCAGCCTTTGAATCCCTTTAGTGAATTTTTCATTTCCCTACTCCATTGTGTATTGTCTTTGTTTATATGAATCTTGTAGGCTGTCTCTGTGTTGAGAATCATCCTGCAGTGTAAACTTGGGTCTTTTCTGAGACTTTCCTTGGGCATTCATGGTCACTAATTTTTCCCATATATGTTGTTGGTTTTGCATGTCCTTGGTCTTTAAGGTCTGGCTCTCCAAGGGGGAAAAAGCAAAAAATGAAGGGAGGAAAAAGCAGTGGCCCTTTAATCCCCTGGAAGTCAAGTGGGGGGTGAGGAGGTGGCTTGCAACAGTGAGGGGAGATGAAACAATGGCCGTCTGCCTATTTGTACCTCTGTGGTCAGAAGCACCAATCAGGGATCAGGGCACAGATCTCCAACATTTGGAGGACAAGGTCCTTTTTTGCCCACCCTAGCTCCAACAGGCTGTGTGCTAGTTGCTCCAGAAAATCTGAACAGCTGCCTGCCACATGGCTGGGAGTGATGGCTGGGTAAGTGTTAATATGCTTAGAGCTAAAATGGGTGGAAATTAACCACAATTACTGTCCAAGCCTTCCCCTGGAAATTGCAAGCTTTCAATAGACTCCAGAGTTCTAAAATGGCTGTATCATGGGGCACCTGGGTGGCTCAGTTGGTTAAGCGACTGCCTTCGGCTCAGGTCATGATCCTGGAGTTCCGGGATCGAGTCCCGCATCGGGCTCCCTGCTCGGCGAGGAGCCTGCTTCTCCCTCTAACCCTCCCCGCTCTCATGTACTCTTTCTCTCTCTCTCATTCTCTCTCTCTCAAAATAAATAAATAAATCTTTAAAAAAAATAAAATAAAATGGCTGTATCAGACAGGTTCTGCCAGTGCAATCATTATCTAGTGAGGGAGACAGATGCATGGTGCTCCTACTCTGCCATCTTTCTCTATTTCAAAATTTTTAATTTTTGTTCTTTTTGCTATTTCTGCAGGAATATGGTAACTCTCTTTTGCTTGGTCTTTTGAATGATCTTTATTCCTATTTGGTGGTGTTTGCCTTTTTTTTTTTTTTAATACCAGTCTAGTAAGCTTTCTGGCTATATGTCCCCAGGTATTTATGAAGGGGTCATCTTGTTACCTTTCAAAAACTTATAACTTCTGCAATTCAGCCCAACAGCTCTAAGAAAATTTCATACATATAAATGTACAAAAGTACAGAGAATAGTATCATGAGTCCTCAGGTCCCATCACCAGCTTCAGCAGTGATCAACTCATAGCCAATCTCCTTTTACCTAGACCCCACCAAATTCTCCATCTTCCATGTTATTTCAAAGCAAATTCCAGGCATGTATCATTTCATCTGTAAATATGCCCGTCGATATCTCTAAAAAAAAGATATGGATTCTTTAACACAATCACAATACCATCATCACATTTAGAAAAACCAGTAATCCTTAATATTAAATATCCATAATCCATAAGTGATTGGAGTTTTTAAACTTAGTTTGAATTAGAATCCAAATTAGATCATGCTCTGCAATTGGTTGTGTTGTTAAATCCCTTTTGCTCTATAGGTTTCCTCTCCATCTTGTTGTCCCCCTGCAGTCCAGTTGTTGAAGAAACCACATCACTTTTCCAGCACTGAAGTGCTCCTTAGACTCAGTGTGCACTGGAATCCCCCCTAGAATCTGTATTTCTGACAAACACACAGGTGATGTGCAGGCTAGCCTGAGGATCAGTGCTGAGCAGTATGTCCCTCATGATTTTGCATTCCCTTAAATTGGCGAGACCTAGCTGAGGAGAAAATATTGTGACCCAACAATTTTACATCTAAAGAGAAATAGTAGGGAAAGGGTATCTTTTTACCCCAGTTACCCTGATAAGAAATAGAACAACAATGAAAGCCCTCCACCACCACCAGCACCACCATATCCATATAGCAAAGGAAGGGGGCAAAAGCAAAGCAGCACTGTACCAGCTGTAGGATCACACTTACCAGCTAAGGGAATGAAAGTGAAGGAAGTATTAAAAAAAAAAAAAAAAGGTTAAAACTGAATGTAATCATGTATCCTTTAGGATGAGTACCACTGACCCTAAATGTACCTGCCCCTTAGGGCACATATGGTTTGAGGGAAGTTGGTCCTGACACCCAGGAAGTGCTCTCTGCTGTCATCCCAGGTGACCTGCATGAGCCCCACCAGCACCTGGGCAGGTGGGCTGTGTGTGAGCTGCATGTGGTCTCTCTGGCCACCCACCTCAGCCCCCATCATACTCACAAGCTTCCGGTCTTGGCCCTCCACCCCAAATCCAGGGAGTGTAGCCTGGAGGGTTCCTGGGAGGGGGGTGGCCTGTACCCCTGTGCATGTGACAGGCCATGGGATCCACAGTGGACAAAGGAGCAGCAGCCCATGGTGCTTTGCTTAGGGTTGGGAAAATGTCAGTGGGTTCTATCAACAAATGGGGGAAGAGCCACAGAATCACCATGGGGGTGGCAGAGCCCCTCTGGGCCTCCCAGGTGGAGTGACCAGATGTAGCTGCCCACACTGGGTGGACCCATGCCAGCCCTAAGAACAGGGATTCCTGCTCGGGAAATCCCAACAGATGATGGTCAGTGTCTGCCATTATTGTGAAAGATTTTTACTTAGTATTATTCTTCAAGTTTATTATTTCACTTAAAAGTTGATTGTTGGAATTCTATTTCTAAATATATGCCCAAGGGCACCTGGGTGGCTCAGTTGGTTAAGCAGCTGTCTTCGGGTCAGGTCATGATCCCAAGGTCCTGGGATGGAGTCCCGCATCGGGCTCCCTGCTCAGCGGGGTGCCTGCTTCTCCCTCTCCCTCTGCCCATCCCCCCCTGCTTGTGCGCTCTCTAAGAAATAAAATCTTTTAAAAAAAAAAAATATGTGCCCAAGAGAACTGAAAACATGTCCTCACAGAAACCTGTCTATGAATGTTTACAGCAGTATAATTCCCAAGAGTCAAAAGGTAAGATTGACCATTTTTGTCCACTTAAGTCCATTTCGACAAAGTATGGTCCATCTACACAGGACTGTCACACAGTCCTAAAAAAGAATGGAGTTCTGACACATGCCATAACATGGACGGACCTTGAAAACATTCTACAGAATGAAGGAGCCAGACATAAAGGCCACCACTGTATGGTTCCACAATTATGAAATGTCCAGGAGAGACACATAATGGGGGGAAAGGGAAGGATGGGGAGTGACTACTAATGGGGACCGGGTTTCTCTGGATGATGAAAATATTCTAAAACGAGATGATAGTGATGGTTGTGTAATTGTGTAAATATCCTGACAACTACTGAACTGTACTTTTTTTTTTAAAGATTTTTACTTATTTAAGAGAGAAAGAGCACAAGAGCAGGGGGAGGGGCAGAGGGAGAGGAGAGAATCCCAAGCAGACTCCCCACTGAGCGTGGAGCCCAACACAGGGCTCGATCTTATGACCCTGAGATCATGACCTGAGCCAAAATCAAGAGTTTGATGCTTCACAGACTGAGCCCCCCAGGTGCCCCCTGAATTGTGCATTTTAGAAATAATTTTATAGGTGTGTGAATTATACCTCAATAAAGCTGTTACTTATTTTTTTGTAGGGTTGATTGTTAAAACCTTAAATCTTAGTCCTGCATCTCAGCAGCATCTCTGGCCCCTGGGCACACAAACACTTTGCAGTCACGGCCCCTTAGCCCTCAGGACAGTGGCGGGGCAGTGAGGCTGAGAGGTGAAGTGCCCAGAGCTGCACTGAGTGGGCAGGGCCCTGCCCATCCCCCTCCAGGGACAGGGAGGTCAACCAGCTGAAGCAGTGGGTCACCACACTGATGATGTCCATCACCAAGGAGGAGGAGATGGCCGCCGAGCTGGAGCTCAAAGCCCGAGTCTTCCACTTCGGCGAGTACAAGGGTGCTCAGGAGGTAGGCCCCTGATCAGCAGCCAGTGGGCCGCGGGCATGGAGGGAGTGTGGGAGGTAAGAGCACATGCGGGAGCACCCAGTGCCCCTTACCACCTTCCAGGCTCTGTAGGCCTGACTGAGGGGCACTGGCTGGAGAAGGCCCTTGGTCCCCAGACTGGAGCCACCCTGTGTATTTATGCCCCTTGGCCGTTCAGCTGCCCAGCATACCTCCTCCATTCCTTCCTTCCTTCACTCAACAAATACGTCTGTTTCTTCAACATAAGGTGTCTGAAGGTGACCCTGCCAGGAGGAAAAAGGCATGTCCCCAAGATAGCCTGAAAGAGTGAGAGAATTCTGAGGGCACAGAGGGCCAGGAATGTTCCAGGGTGCAGTGCACACCCTTCCTGACAGTGCCCTTGGGGCCATAGGCACGGTCCCAGCTTCCTAATTCATTCAAATTACTGTTGAGCACCTACTGTGTGCCAGGCCAGGCCAGGTACACAGGATGCCACAACACACAGGCCAGCGCACCCACTGCCTGTCAGACAGACTCACTGGGCGCTGGCTGTGCCCCACTCCTGGCCTGAGCCTGTCTGTCTGCTGTTCCTCATGCAATCCTCATGCCCAGTCCATGTGGTAGGGAGTGTTACCTTTCTGAATGTCAGAACAGGCTCAGAAAGGGGAGTTCATCTGCCCTGGGCCGCACAGATAGTCCTGTGGTGAGCTGAGGTCAGTGCAGGGGCAGAATAGGGCCCCGGAGGTGACTGGGCCCCATGGACACACCAAGGCAGCTGGGGTAGAGCCCCAGTGGTGGCTGGAACCCTGGGTCTGGCTGACCACAGGAGGGCAAGGACAGCTCTGGCCAAGAAAAATCCAAGTGTCCAAGCTGTTTCTCCCATGCTGAGTGTGCTGGGCAGGGTTCAGGGAGGTCAGCCACGTCACGGCAAGGGCACTGGGTGTGGCAGGCTGTGGAGCAGAGGGGGGTGCAGACAGAGGCCCATGTGACCCCTCTGCCGGCCTGGCCCCCTTGCAGGACAAGCTGCTGGAAAGCCTGAACCGCAAGGTGCTGGATGTGTACCAGCACTGCATCGGGACCCAGCAGGAGTCCAACCTGGGCACTGTGCAGATGCTGACCATCATCGAGCACCACCTGGATGAGCTGCTTGAGAACCTGGAGCGTGTACCCCCGATCAAGATCGAGGAGGCCGAGAAGGCCAAGGAGAAGGAGCGTCGCATGAGGTGAGAGCCCAGGCCCCCGCCCCACCCCTTGTGGTCTAGTGGGCGCCTCACGCCTTATGCAGTAGGGAGGGCCCTGAGGGTGAGGACACCCTCCACACCCCTGCTCCTGCTCGGGGCTGGCCCAGGCTGGCCCTGAGGACAGAGGTCAGATACAGACCTGTCCTCAAAGAGCTCCCAAACCAAGAAGACAGGACCCTGGTGCTCCATGCTGAGAGACAAAGCCAGGGGTCTTCCAAAGAGGGCACCAAACTTAGCCCCAGGGAGGGTAGCCCCTCTTCTGGAGTGGGAGATGATGTGGACTCAGGGAGCCCAGGAGCCAAAGTGAGGGTGAGACAGCATAGCCTCACCCCAAGGACAAGGGACATCGATGGCCATTTTCCCTGCTGGATTGGAGAGGGAGAGACTGGCACTGCCAGAGCCCAGGGGAGGGAAGATGCAGACTCAGGGAGAAGCTGAGGAAGCCCAGTTTAGTGGCAGGGACAAGCAGGAACACTTGGCAGTGTCAGAATGCTGGACACAGGCAGCATGGATCCATCCTCCTAGCTTGGGAGGCCCAGGGAGCTCCCCACAGACCCACTGGCTCCTCTGACCTGGGGGGCTGCCCGGTTCCCTCCATGCAGGGCCCTGAGACATCTACAAAGAGCCATTTGCCTCTCCCACAAGCACAGGGGCTCTTCCTCTGTGTCGCCTGTCCTACACCCGGTGGAGCAGGCACTGGGCAAAGGTTTGATGACCAGAAGCATACACAGGGCGACCAGTGACCAGGGATGGGTACCAAGGAACGTGGGCCTCCAAGGGGTAGGAGCTGATGGAGCTGAGCCGGGAACCCCCAAGAACAAGAGCAGAAGCCAACCTGGCCTGTCAGGGAAGGGTGCAGAGGAGAGGGGAGTTTTCTCCTAGAGGGAGGGCCATGGCCTGACTGCCGGCTGCACGTGAGGAGCTGGGAAGGGGATCTGGGAGCTTCCCTGGGTACCTCCGGTCTTTAATCCATCTTGTGCTGCCCCTGGCACCCAGACTCCGGGAAGAGAAGGTCATGATGCAGAAGCGGCTGCAGGAGGAGCGTCTGCAGCGGGCCCAAGCCCGGGCCCAGGCTGAGATCAAGAAGAAGGTGGGCAGGGTGGCCCCGAGGAGTCACTGCTGGGGAAGGGCCCCATGACCAAGCACAGTGGGGCTGGGAGGGCCTGGGGGCCTGCAGCCAAGCCTGGCTCACCCCCCTTGCAGGTGCTAATTGCTGAGGTGCTGGGGGAAAGAAAGATGGGGCCATCCAAGTAAGGCCAGGATAGAGCAGGGTCTCCCGTTCCTGGCCCACCAGCCCTGCTGCCCCTCAGGACCTGCTTCCTCTGCTAGTCCTCCCCTGAGGCTGCCTGCCCTCCTGCATACGCACTCCCAGTGGGTGACTGGCCGGGCTAGCACCCTCCCAGCTCTACCCAGGTACAGCTCAGCCCCCACAGGGTCCCACCATACCACTGACACCCCAGCCAGACCCCATCACTCTGGCTCATCACCCATCACTAGAGCTCCCCTTGACTGCCCCCCAGGGAACAGGCTAGAACAGCCACTTCCTTCTGGCCTTGGCAGCAGGAGGTGTGCTCCCTAAAGCAGGCCCAAGCCCAGACACAGCCCCCGGCAGACAGATGAGGCTGCGGGGCTGCTCTCTGAATAGAGTAGCGCTCTCCACGCTGTCCCATGGGAACGGCATACACTGTGGGGTCTCCCCTTAAATCCCCGGAGCGAAGGAAGTGGGCTCCCTTTGTTTAGCCGGGTACTTCCCCGTGTTTCCAGCTGTGCCCCACAACACACATACATCTAGGGACCCACAGCCCAGGGAACAGGCTCTGGAAATGCTGGGGAGACTCCCTCCCGAGTCATTTCAGGGCAGCTCTAGCCCTGAGCCCACGGGCTGACCGGGGAGGCCGGGACGTCCCCGGGGCCCCACAGCCCCAGCTCACCAGCTTCCAGGCACAGCTCACAGAGTCCACTTGCTCTGCAGAGGGGCAGGAGACTGGTGAGTCGCTCCCGGCCCCCAGCTCTCAAAGCAAAGGAGGAGCCTGAGCACGTGGTGATGGATAAGGACAAGGAGGAAGAGCTGCTCTTCTTCACCTAGGCTCCTGGCGCCGAGGACAACAGCAGGAAGCAGGGGCAGGGTGGGCTGGCCTGTGGCGGCTGTCACCATGTCCCCGGGCCCCTCCCAGCCTCCCACTGTACATTTCCGTACTCGCGTGAAATAAACTCCCCCTCGCTGGTGGCCCGATGGCCTGTTTAAGGAGGCAGGCTGGTTCCAATATCCGCACCCTGCCCTCTAATCCCTGAACCCCAAGGCCATGCTCGAGGAAGGAGCTCATCCTGGCCCTCACGTAAGGTGGCTGCTTTGAGACACAAAAGCCAATTCCACAAGAAAAGGAGGCAGAAAGCTATAGGCGGATGAGAGAGTTCTCACTACTGACTGAAGACAAAACATGACGCCCACACTACACACGCACTTCTGTGACGTAAAGCCAAGTGACACCGTCAGCACATGACTATACAAAAACTTTTATTCATTTGTACTACAAGTTGGGCCCACTGCCACTAGGGAACCCAGTGCCCAGAAAACTGACAGTCAGTACCAATGACATCATGGTGGTGGACACTCCCAGGGGACGTTCTGAGGAAAGTTCCAGCGACCCACCCTGGAGAGATTGTTCCCTGGCCCGGCCCCTCCTCCCATCAGAAGGACAGTGCAATGTGGCCACCAGGCCACCCGAGCCCCAAGGTCACCCTGGCAGGCAGGCTGGCTGCTGGTGGAGGGAGGCTGGGAGACCTGGAGGCTGAGGGGCCAGGTGGACACAAAACTTTAGTCTGTGACGCAGCACAGAGTTCTGTGGGTAAAAACTGTTTATAAATGGGGACCAAGTTCCTCTCGGTAGAGAAGCACCCTGGATAGACAGCACCTCAGGGCAGGAAAGAGAGAGGACTCACCACCGAATGCTGGGGTCATTTCCAAAAGCCAAAGGCCAAAAACTCAAGAAATGAAGAAACACAGAACAGGCAGAGTTTGGACAATTCCAAGTCCAAGAACCAAAACAGCATCTGAATCAACGTAAGTCTCAAAGGCACAAGGCTAAAAACAGCATTTCTGAGTGGCCCCATGGCCAGTCTCGCTAACAAATAAACATGTGCAAGGTTATCAGCTCGCCCCTGTGTGGGACAGACCGCGCTGTGTGAAAACATACGGTGACAAAGTACATGCACACCTGCGGCCTCGACAAGCATATATAAGCCCCTCTCGCTGTCCTACACGTAACAGAGCACTCAGGCCATGACTTTAGGAACCGGACAAATTATTATTTAACATGAACGCCCAAATACAGAATTAGAAAAATGTAAAGTTTTACCTCTAGCATCCCCAAATTAGGAGCTTTAAATTTGGCCTCTCTGTGGAGGGCTCGCTAACAGGGCCCCAGTGTCCCCTTCTACACCCCCATCTCCTTCCCCTCATACGAGCTGCCCGCCTGCTCTGCCAAAACAGGGACTCGAATTTGCCTTCACTATGACAACAGGATCACTTCTGCCCTATGGGGTGACAGAATCAGCCCAACCACAACCACCACCCAAGGGGCTGGGAAACAGCTCTCAGAAAGGGGAAACCGTTTCTGGATCTCTCTCAGGCCAAATGCTAAAACACAGAAAGTGAAAGATCCCATTTGCTTTTACTACAGTTGAAGTCCTATTTGGCTAAGGAATCCATACTCTACCCTACTTCCTGCCTAAGTCTGTTTTTCTAATACAGCAGGGGCTCCATGGCTTAGATCAAACGGGACAAGGGGTGTCTGCGCACGGCCAAGTCCAGGAAAGGCCTGTGCTTTGCCCTGAGGGCAGTCCTTGCCTCAGTTCATGTAAGGCGATTTCAACAAATACTGCCCCAAACTGGTTCCTGATAAAGTGTAACAAAAACATTTTTGAGAAACATGCCCCAAAGTCTCCGAGGAACTCGGCTAGCCTCCTGAGCTTAAACCCAGTGGGGTCCTCCCCAGGCCTATAAGACCACGTAACAGAGTCCAGGGGCCACAGACTGTCCCCGGGGCAGAGGGTCGCTTTACTGCAGGTCCCGAAGGTTGATGGTGCTCCCTGCACACTGCACCTCCTCAGGCCCAGCAGCCCCTCCAGCTGCAGGAAGCACCTCCTGAAAAACCAAGCAGAGTCGTGAGCAGGAGAGCTGGGGGCTCAGGCGGCGCAGGACCACCTCCCAGAACGCAGTGCTGCGGCCGCACACACCAGCGCCATAACCCGCAGGGCACCTCTCACTTTCCTGAAGCGAACTTGTTTTCCCCTTATTTTCACATATGTTCCTTGAAGAAAGAAACTTTCGTATAAACAAAAAGAAGGCAAAGTGAACTCAATGATACTGTGTTGCAGGTCTCCTCAGAAATGTGACTGTCCTTGTTTAATTCATAACCCTTTCCCCACTCCCTATGAGGAAGCGCCTCTCCCAGTTCCTGACTGCCGGTGGGTATCATCAACAGCTACACCACCGCCCACCTAAGCCACCTCCTCCTGCTAGAAGAACACCCCCACAGCAGTAGATTCAAGGCGATGGCGAACATTTTTTGGCCAGTTATTTGTACACTACCAGATTTCTTTAAGAACGATCTCATGAGTGGGAATACCAGGCAGAACGGAGTTGACATCCGTGAGGTTTTCTGAATGCACGTTCCCAAACTGCATTTGAAGGAACCCCCACTCCAGCCATCTGTGAGCCCCACCTACCCCCCCCCCCGTCTACCAGCACTTTTACTTGATATTTATCTTTGACATTTTAAGGAAAACGTTAAACAGCCTAATTTGAATACAAGAAAACTAAAATTACTATGTGTAGGGATTTAAAAAAAATATATGTAAGGCTGAACTGTTAGAAATTTGATAAGCTACTTCATTATTTTATAGCCAAATCTAAATTACCCACTGCCACCTATATTTGGTTTATTGCTTACTTAAGCAAACTAAATTTCCTGAGTCTGTTTTCCCATAGGTTAAAAACTTGGCTGGCCTAGGGGCGCCTGGGTGGCACAGTTAAGCATCCAACTCTTGGTTTTGACTCAGGTCTGATCTCAGGGTTGTGAGACTGAGCCCCGTGTTGGGCTCTGCGATCAATGCAGAGTCTTCTTGGGTTTCTCTGCCTCTCCCTCTCCCTCTGCCCCTAACTCCTGCCCCAAATAAATAATCTTTAAAAACAAAAACTAGCCAGCCTATTACCCACAGGAGAAAGTGACTAGAATTTTTTTTTATATATTTCAAAGTGCATTTTATTTTATTTTTTAGAGATTTTGCTTATTTGTCAGACAGCACAAGCAGCGGGGAGCGGCAGAGGGAGAGGAAGAAGCAGACTCCCCGCTGAGCAGGGAGCCCGGTGTGGGACTCAAGCCCAGGACCCTGAGATCACGACCTGAGCTGAAGGCAGACGCTTAACTGACTGAACCACCCAGGTGTCCTGTGACTAGAATTTCTAAATATAAAATATTTGAAGAGTGTATTAAATTCCACCTGATTCACAAGTAAGAGCTACAATGGGGAGCAAATCTGAGCTTTATTCTTGGTCTTTTATTTCCGGGTCATTTACCCAAAACCTTTTCTAGAAAGCAGCAAAACATCCTGGCAACCAACCCAGTGAGTCTCCACTTGAGCCCCACCTCAGTGACCAGCCTCAGCAAGCCAAAAGCATCATGACAGTCCTACTAACAAACCCAAAGAGCTGTAAGGCATCCAGACCTGGAGGACATAGACGGGCAAATCGACGGCCAACACGGGGTGAAGGGCAGAAGGCTGCGGGCTGAGAACCAATGGCGAGGCTGCTTCACCTGAGGGGTCATCCTGGGGAGGCAATGGCATGTTTCATTTACCAAGCACAGCAACATTCCTCACCTTGGCCTGAGGAGTACCTGTCACTCTGAAACACACCCTCTGGATTCCAGGCGAGGCCACACGGGGAGCCAGGTGGGGCCTGAAGACCCAGCAGTCACTGGAATCAGGGGCTGGGGGCTGTTTACCCCTCCTCCTGGTCCTCAGTCTCTCACTTTGTTCCCAGCTTGAGGCCCACACCACCTGCCATCTGGCTGCTCCCCACTCCCAGGCCCTTTCCCTAGAACTCCCCCACACACAATACCTCCCCTCAGCCTAGGCCCCGATTTCCCTCCTGTAGGCTGTTCCTAAACTCTGGCGGAGGCTCCCGGTGCCCTCGTTGAGGGCCCTCCGGCTCTCCAGTGGCCACCTCATGGCGCACGAGAAAGCCCACCTCTGCCCCAACCCATGGTCAAGCTGGAAGGGACAAGAGATCACAGGTCTCTGGAGAGGGGAAGGCTCCTAGGCCCCTGATAATCATGCAAGAAAAGGAATGCCATTGAACACTTCAGCTTTCATCTGCACACCCAGCCCATGGTGGCTCACAGTGACCCCTCAACTCCCGGTACCACCACCAGCATCAGCATCACCCATCCCTTCCCCAGCCTCAAGAAGCTCCTGTGCTGGGCACTATCATTTCCCACTTCATAGACAATAAAACTGAGGCCCAGAGTACTTAAGTAACTTGCCCAAGACAATACTAACTGGTCAGGGAAAGGTAGAGAATTGAAAGCGAGTTTTCTCCACCTCAAGGTTCACACCTTCAATTAAATAGCAGCTTCTCTCTTTCCGATGAGCACCTTTTCTGCACAGGTACCAGCTTCCTTGACGGGCCCATGTTAGAACCTCCAGTCTTGCCTTCCCCACGTCTCGCCTACCAGCTGTGACCATGTTCAGAAGGGCTCTGCTGCCCTTTCCCCCACCTCCACAAGCCCCCATCTTGGGAGAGCCCTGACCTCTTTACTGGAAGAGACCTGTTTTCCTGCTCACCTCTGCAGACCAGTCTCCCTAGGTCCCACCCCCACCAAATGCTCACATTAGCTTTTGTTTTCTGTAAGAGCAAGGCTGCTCACTGGCCCCATCTTCCTGGCCCTCCCCAAGCCCTTCCACCCAGGCCCTCTCCACCCCTTTCAGACTCTTCACAGCCAGCTCGGTCCTGTCTCCTCGATGAGGCTCTCCCAGCACTACAGACCCCAAGGATCTGGCCACCCTCCTCTTCAGAGTCAGCTTGGCACTCAGAAGTCCTTGGATATCTCTGTGCCTTCCCAGGTACATGGTACTCTATGGCCCCAGGAGATGCTCAGGGAAGAGGTGGCATGTGATCAGGCCAGGTCAGAGCTACATATCCTCAGCTTCTACACCTCTTCTCTCCCCAAACAGTCCCAATTTATTGTCCCTCTTCCGGCCCCTCAAAAATGAGACTACAAACAAAAGCACACACAGAGCTGTGGTCAATGTGTCTGGTGAGTGAGCTCATGGACTAGCTGCCAGCTGCAGGCACCTGCTGAGCCCCGGGGAACAGTCTAGGAGGTGGCTGGCCTGCCTGCGAGGGGCTCATCTTGTAGGGAAGAAGGGCGGGGGGAGCCAGCATCTTTAACACATAAAGGCTATATCCCCGGCTGCACTGAGAGCACTCCCCAGACCCAGGTCTGCCAGGCCGTGTGAGCAAGCCCCTTCACCCCTGCCCTGAAACGAGCCCTGGGGTCCAGGGAGGGGCGGGGCCATCCGAGGCATCCCGTGGCTCACCATGGGCAATCTGAACAGCCTGAGGCCAGAGCAGAGCTCGGCACCTCCACCCCACGGGGCACCAGACACAGGGGGCATGGGGACACAGAAGCGTCAATCCTAGTAAAGACGAAAGCTTGGACAAATAGAGTGGGACAGGGTGGGAGGAAGGGAGGAGCTGGGGTGACAGAGACATCATCCCGGACTCGGGATGGTCAGAAGCAAGTTGGGGGGCAGTTCCCAAGAGGAAGGAGTACTGGAGGGGTGGAGGCTCAGGGAGACACGGCCCGAAGCCTAGCCCCCGGCTCCCGCCCCATGACCAGCATCCTTTGGGCTTGCTGGCTCTTACCTGCAGTAGCTGGACCTGAACGCACTGCACGCTGGCCGCCGGAGCTGGTCCTGGCAGACCTCCGCTGGGCACCACAAGGTTCCCACACAACCAGCCAGTCTGGCTTGTGTGGAAGTGAGTAGGACTGACCTTGCCATCTTTCATTTTCCTCTGAGTGGACCCCGAGGCTCCTGCGATGAAACAGACAAACCAACACATGCCGTGTACCGTGCCTCACCGAGGCCACACTCGGGGGACACAGCCTCCCCGTAGTCACTGTGTACAGCCCTGCAGACTTCAAACTAGTCAACAGGGAGAGTCCCGGGCTTAAGAGGTGGAAAAAACAAAGATTTTGATTAGAAAGCGTAGCAAACTTACCTACGTGTCTTCTGGACATTCAGCGATCAGACCCCAGGTGCCCATTTCACGGGGGCAGAGGCTCCTGCTTACCCTGCAACCCCAAGAACGGCAGGCACACAGGAGATCCCCAACACCATGGAGCACAACTACCAGGCAGAGCTGCACAGTCACAGAAAAGGAACAAGGGAAGGAAGCCGGCCATCACATCCCACCCTCGGGCCCCTCGGCATGTGCTTAAATAAGCTGCCAAATCCTTCAGGCTGTTTTCTGTCCAGCTTCCTTTTCAAAAGTCATCGCTTCGTTGATTTCATAAAAATATGCTTTCTAAAATAATGAAGTACAAAGAAGAAACAAACAATCTGGACACCCAGAAAGGGTTTCTCTGACAGTCGCGTGGTTTGTGAGCAGCACGAAATCCCAAAGACCAGTCGCCTGGATTCAGATCCTGGCTCCACCCCTGACTCTGCTACCTGACCTTGGACAAGCAATTTAAGTTCTGGCCTCAGTGTTCCCTACCTGTGAAATGGGAATACTCCCTAACTCAAAGTTTTGGAAGGATTAAGTAGATATGTGACGCAAGTTTAGAACAGTGCCTGGGTCCTAGTAAGTGCCAGGGAATTTCAGGTGCTGTGACAGCTGTGTCCAGACAGCCCGGGAGATGCATACATGAATGACTTCATAAAGACAATTTTACAGTGAACATCATACAAGTTAATGCAAATAAAAGCATCTGATTTTTACTGGGTGTTATGCACAAACAATGAATCACGGAACACTACATCAAAAACTAATGATGTAATGTATGGTGATTAACATAACAATAAAAAATTTAAAGTAAAAAAAGGCATTTGATTTTTGTTGAATAAAAGGAAAAGAACAAGTGAAACTGAAGGATGTGCTGAATTTCTAGAAAATACGTCTTCGTGAAAACATCTAATGACCTATGGTTAAAGGGAAAAGAGAGGCTGCATTCTTTGTGTAGGTTTTTTGTACTCGAAGTTTCCATTTTAAGCAGGAACGGTTGGTTCTGACACACAGGACGAGCTGCCTCTGTTAGAGCAAGTTCACCTTCGGTCTTGATGCCAACACCGGCCTAGAGGTCCCCGCTCCCGAGCTGTGCGCTGTGCTCCATGTGCGCCCCGCGCCGCTGCCCGCCTGCTCCTGCCCATCGCCCTCGCGGCATCTCCCGCGTGCCCGGGAGCGCTCACACGCAGGGTTGTCCGCGGCCGCAGCACGCACCGGACAGCCTGGCTGCCATGAAACCCTGGGGTCATGGCTCCTTAACCCTCGGCACTTGACAGACTCCACTCTGGGGGGCCCTGTAAGCCGCAGTGCCAGGCCACAGCCTGCTACTTCCTTCCTGGGTGCCTGAGGGGTTCTTCACCTCGGCAGCAAGTCTCGGTTTTCCAGGGAGCACATTCGGTGCCCCCTTCACTGCAGGAAAACGTAGTTCCATTATAGCTTTGAGTACGTCTGCCAGCTTCTCTGCCTCAGGGACCCCAGTCCCCTCCTGCTGGGTTAGCTCTGTCTGTCGTCCATGCTTCTCCCCACCGCTCTGCAGCTTCGGGACAGCAGACCAGGGCTAGGACTAGGGTGAGCAAGCGAGGGGCTAGGGCCCGGGATCCGCTCACTCTTCTTTAACAGTAAGAAACTCCATGTCACTTGCTATTCTCCCTGAACATGCAGGCTACTCCGCTCAACTCTGGCTTTTTACCTGAATGTGTTGTTATGCTTTGAAGTCTTTTATCACCCTAGCATATTTCCCTGTGATAAAAACATGTACATAAATTAAAATTCTAGTTTTAAAAAATATATTTTCTAGGAGTTGAAATCTTCATGTGAAAAATCAAGTTACTGTTGCAATTATTAGTAACGCAAACCCAACCAGAATAACAAAACCTATTAGAAACTTTGATAATGATGAAATATCAAAAGCAACACTGTACGGAGAATGCATGGAGAACAGTGTGACTGCCTGTTTTCCAGGAGGCTCGTGGGGCTTTGGGTCAGTACTATTCATTGCTAGACTCAGACATGGAGATCATACCTTTTTGCCAATTAGAAAAATAATTTTTTGAGGATTTTTTTTTTTTAAGATTTTATTCATTTGTCAGGGAGAGAGAGAGCACAAGCAAATGCTCGTGTGCTTTAAATGTCATTTCACCACAACTACAGCATGCTGAGCTGCAGCTTAGGGGGAACCACGCCACAGGGCCCACACAGCATGGGCAGTCCGTGTGTCAGGATGGCGCTCCTTCCCCATGGAAGGTCCAATTCCACTTTTCAGTTCAAATAAACATACCGAAACATGCTTCAAGGGATATTATGGAAACCACTATGAGATCAACTAAAGAAAGCATCAAGTAATGTATCTTTTTAAGCAACTTTTAAAAGTAAGATTTAAATATGTATATCTAATGCTTATTATCTAGCTTTGTAAGATAAAAACAAGATCATTCTGAGCCATTTCTCATTTATTTCATAATGATTCAATGAAAGCTGTGCAGATCATACTCTATGTTACCTATGAAGCAAGAAGAATGATCAAAGCCTTGTGTCCCTTCACTAGATCTGTGCTATAGCATGTATGCTATGCAAACGATGGGGAAATTAAGTAAAAATCATGTGAACAAAATCAGAAATAGAACCCACTTAATTTTGCCAGAGAGCAGCGTTACAGGTTTCCATAAAAAATAGTATACACTGCTGAAAAACTGGTCAGTAACCAGAATATAATTTTATTTTTGTTAAAAGGATGTAAGAGGCAGGAAGTAAGACGGACTATAACTAGAATACTTGGTGACACATCATAGGCTAAACTGATCCTAATTACTATATTAGCACATACACTGCATCACATTCTC
Organism: Eumetopias jubatus; assembly: GCF_037043125.1. NCBI lineage: Eukaryota > Metazoa > Chordata > Mammalia > Carnivora > Otariidae > Eumetopias > Eumetopias jubatus. Next base: position 159,024,602 of record NW_028274807.1, read on the forward strand.
TTTTCAACCTGTCCCTTCATCCGGCACCTGACAATCTGGCAGTCCCGCAGACGCCACAGTTACACTGAGAAGAATCACTGCCCCTATAACCTACAAGTGCTCTAGCACCTTCTCTGGTTAACGATTTTTCCTGGCAGTGAAATGTTCATCGCTAAAAGGAACTGCTCAGGCTTACATACATGAACACTGCTGCTTTTGTGGGATTCTCCTTAAAAGCAGTTCCTGCTGGGGTGCCTGGGTGGCTCAGTCGTTCAGCATCTGTCTTCAGCTCAGGTCATGATCCCAGGGTCCTGGGATCAAGCCCCGCATCAGGCTCCCTGCCCGGCAGGAAGCCTGCTTCTCCCTCTGTCACTCCCCCTGCTTGTGTTCCCTCTCTCTGTGTCTCTCTCTATGAAATAAATAAGTAAAATCTTTAAAAATAAATAAATAAAAGCAGTTCCTGCTAGGACAAGAGCAGAAGGGTGGGAAAGGTGAGGGCTGACACCGCCAGGGCCCCCCTATACTGTATCTCATTTCAGAACATCTCAACATGCCCTCCTAGGAAAACCGGTGCATGAGGAAGGCCAAGCTGGACGCAGAGCCCTGAGGCGGTCTTGATGCCTGTGTGAATGAATCCATACAAGGCGCCTCCCTGAAGCCAGCACTCTGAAGTGTCCTGTGTCTGGGGCTCTATACATGCCCCAGGGTGCTGCGCCACAGGGAGCTTGGTGGTGGGGAAGGACTCACTGTCATGAAGGAAAGGCGGAGAGGAGAGCCTGCAGAAGTCCTGGACCCAAATGCACGGTCTCAGAGATTACAAATGGAAGATGACAACGGGAAGGCTGATTCCCTTCATGGAAGGCCATGCTTGCCTCCCCTTCAAAGTCTTCTCGTCCGCCCAAGGTCCCAGAGACCAGGCTGAACGCTGCCCAACAGTACCCTGAGAAAGCTTCAAAGGAAGAAGGCAGGGCCAGAAGAGGGGAACCTGAGCTGATGCACTGAGCGCCCTGCCCCTGGCTCAGGGGAAAAAAACACCTTGACCTGCTGGTGCCATCGGGGCAGGCTGCTGGGTCACATGACCCCAGACGGTACACTGTGCCTTCTGCTAGTGCGTCATCACCGTGTACAATGGCTGAAAATCACACCCTTCCTGAGTCAACTATCAAGCCCACTAAGCCACGGATGCTAGAAAGCTTAAAGCCAACACACAGGCTCTATACGGGACCCCATGATGGCCATGCAGCCATCCTCACTAGTAAAAGATGCCATGGCACTACATGTATGTGACCAACTTAACTCACAGACCAGTATCAAGAAACATAAAAAAAAATCTTTCTCACAGTGGAAATCCAGAAAACCTTAGAGGGCAAGTCATCTTCACAGTGAACTGAATTCTGCTTCAATAATCTCAACATTTACCTGAAACACTGGATTGTGCTAGATAACCTGAAAGAGCAGGGAGAGGAAAGAAGGGTAAAGCTAGCCAGCAAGTCAGCTTCCGTGAAGGAGACCTAAAAGACATTTGGGCATGGAATAGCCAAGTGAGCTGGAGTACGCCACTGCGCACCATGAGTCCCCACCTACTCATCTGTGAACAGCGCTGCAGCATGTCTTCACCTCACAGAGCCATGATCAGAATTAGGTGGGGCCAGCAGCACACAGCCTGGCTCAGGCAAAGAGCTCTGCCCATACACCATCTGAAGATGCCCCTATGCTGACAGCCACAGAATCCAGTGCCAACCCAAGCACGTGGCATCCTCGCCCTGGGAGGGCTCTGCGCTGAATATGGTCAGCTCTCGATCCTACATACCACTGACTCCGATGTGTCACTTGCCCCCCCCCACCAGGTGCGTCAGGGGTCAGGGGGCCTGATAACTCTGGGCTCATGCAGGCTTTCTCTGCTGGGGATCCTCACTGAACCACAGAACACAGTGAACTATCTGAGTAACTATTCCCCAACTCTCCTCAGGATGGGAGGCTGGGCCCGTTACATATCCTGGATGGTGGAGGGCACTGGGGCTTAACGCTTTTATAGCTCCTGATGTGTTCAGTCCTACACGGTTATTAAAGGATAAACCATATATATAAATATATATAAACATATATTTATTCACAAGAAAAAATATTCATGTTTAATAGCAAAAAGCAGATAAAAATATATGTGTTATCATTTCTTCGAAATAAGTAACAGGTGTAGTTTATACACATGGGAAAATGTTTAACATCAAAACGCTGGAAGTGGTTTTCCCTGGGTGGTGGACCTACAGGGGAGAAAGCATGTAAGAAATCTACCATTATTCTTCCCAAAGAGTAAACCAACATTACCGGAACCACTGTTGGACTGTGCATCCTTTGCTTACCGGCCCGCATGCCTCTGCTCCGGCCGGCCCCACCTGTCTAGCTGGCCTGCTCTCTACCAGAGCACTGGCCGACTTTCATCACCGACACTCCTCAGCAGTGTCTGGGTCACCAGCACAGTGGTTTCCCTGCCCCCTTATATCTCTTTTTCAAAGTCTGCATGTAGATTTTTAACTAAGTTATTCTTCCAGATGAACTTAAAATGGACAGGTGGTTTTTTTCTTTTAAAAAGTTCCTTTGGGAGTTTAAAGGAACTGAATAAAAGATGTCAATTAACAGAATTGAGTGTTGCATCCAGGTACAGAGTAAGCTGTAAACAGGGCCCTTATCTAGGCCCTGCATGTGTGTCACTGGTGGTCCCGAGATACTTTACTACTTCTCTTGCCGTCGTGAGTGAGATCTATTTTTCATTATTGTTTTTCTGATTATTCTAAGTAGAAAAGCTACTCCTGTGATATGTGCAAACATTTTTTGTACAATTAGCTACTTAGTTATCCTTACTTATAATTATTTGAGTCTATTCCCTTGGGTTTTCTAAGCCCAGTAATCATCATCGATAGGTAATCACATCTTCCTATTTGATTATTTTTCTCTAAAGCTTCCATAAAAATGTCCAATACTATTGCAGTATCAGCTTGGTTGCCTCTTCCGATTATAATGGGAACACATCTCACTGAAAATAATGCTAGCTGCTATTCTAACTTGCTCTCTTTATTAGGGAAATCTTTTTAGTTCCTAGTTAAGGTTTTTATTTTTAAAAATCAGCAATGATGAGTTTTCTCAACTGCCTTGCTTCGCATCAGTGAAAGTAAGCGTGTTCTCTGGCTTCCTGATGTGGCAAATTACATTGACAGATGCCTAACCCTGACCCTCCTGGAACCCTGGACAAGCCCCAGTCATCTGAAATCCAGGTGCCAGTATTTTACTGGCAGTTCCACGTCTGCTTCACACGCTGAAGGTGAGACACGCTGTTCCTGTGGGTTGTACGGCTGACGGCTCTGGAGCCAGTCAGCCTGGGATTCTACTCCTAGTGCAGTCACCCATCAGCTGTGCACCTCCCATCAACTTCATCTCTCTGTGCCTCAGGTTCCTCATCCAGAAAACGGGGTATTAAGCACCTGCATTTCATAGGGTCGCTGTGAGAACTACCTCAGAATCACAATGGGTATACAATCAGCTTGAATTAATGCTACACCTCGGTCAGGTGGAGCACTGGGACATGTTAACTGAATGGCTGGTACTTGAAACGTGTCCAGTGATTAGCAATCTATTCATGCTTTATTGTTCTTTCAACAAATATCGACTGAATCTTTACTCCATTGGGTACAGGGCTATAATGGTGATCCTTACCATGAAGCTTACAACTGCCCACCTGTGTCCTACGTACAGATGTTTTCCAGGGACATACAGATGAGCCTACAATCAACACGCAATGATGAAGCACTACAGCATCCTGGAAACAGAGGGGGCCAGTGGTGGCAAGAGGCCTTGGAAAAGGTTTGGGATAACACGGCAGCCATAATGTAGTCACGGCCCTGAAGAAACCGTTTACAATTAGGGGATCTGTCAGGGTCCCATCAGGGCCCCAGGAACACTCTAGGTATTGCACCCAGAGGGATTCCATGCTGACAGTGGGGTATACCAGTGATGGCGCACTAAGGAGCAAACACCCTAGTCAGCACGGCAGGTAGGCACCACCACCCCAGAATCCAGAAGAAGGTCAGTGCACGTAAACCAGAACTATGTCAGGAGCTGCCCAGAAAGAACTGGGACCACGAGGGAAACACAGCCATTGTCATAAAACTCCTACCAAAGTGGGATGAAAGCAAGGTCCTGGTTCCTCCTTCCTCCCTCCACCTAATCTCCTGCCCAATGCTCCCACTGGCCAATCCTGGCTGGGAGCCTAGGAAAGACAGTTCCTGTGAAGGTCAAACCAGCAAGCCGGGAAGGGTGACTCAGACTTCACAGAAAAAGGCTGTACAGGAGGTCCCAGGGTGACAGGCTATGGGACAGAGTACATCCCCGGGCACCATCCACAGCTCAGGACCACCAGGGCACACACGTCTGGCCAAGGACGGCAGGCCTGGGCTCCTGGGGCGTGGTTCCCACCTCTGTCAGCTGAACTCTAAGAGCCAGGGGCCTGAAACCACATAGACACAAAGCCCTGCCATTGTTTTCCTTATTCTGCTCCAACAAAAGGCTAATTGAAGGTAGTGATGAGCAAAACCTACATGGAATTAAACGAAGCACTGGGTCCTCCAATCAGCACTGGGCTGTTTTACAAGAATCCTTGCGTGTAATCCACACGACCCCCTAGAAAGGCAGGTCCTGTACTGCCCCCCGTAACAGAGGAGGATGCTGCAGCAGAGAGTTTAGGCGCTTGCCCAATGCCACTGCAACCACAGGAGCAGACCTCAACTGCATTCCAGACTCCTGAGTTGGTGCTCTGATCCCCAGACGCTGCCGCTTGGCACTGTCACCACGAATCGCCTCACATGGCAGCACAGCTCTCGAATGTGTGGCCAAGCCAATCACATCTTTCATGAACAAAGGCCTCCTCCTCACCAGGGCTAGGGACCTGCCCGGGAGGGCTCTCAGCAGACTGCCAGAGTCAGACTTCCACGCTCACTTGACAGGGAGGTGGGAGGACCTGCAGGGGAACAGGCACCTACCGAGGAGACATAAAGGAAGCGAGACATGCACTCCAGCAGGGAACAGCGTGGGGCAGGATAAAGCTAACAGAAACCAAAGTAAGTGACAGCGGCTTGTCAGGAAAGGGCAGGCCTAGAGGACCAGGACTGAGAAAATCCTTATCACCTGCTCACTGTCCCGGGGCAGGACACCTCAACTCGCAGTGGATTTAGGGAGAGGAGGTCCCATTTCTCCACCACCACAACTACCAGGAAGTTGGCCGCCACCAAGCCCCTGTACCCTGCTTCGGGAGATCTCTGGCTATGCCAGCCCTCAAAACCACAGCTCCCGTCCGGGGACCACACGGAACCTCGGCCCCACGGGAGCAGTGACCAGAGATGGCTGTGGCCTTGGCCACAAGTGTACTGCCAGGAGGCTCACGGCTTGAAGAGCTGCTCCAGGCAAACGTGTTGTGCTTACCCTAGCCACAGGGGCTAAGCCTGGGCAGGTGAAGGTCAGCAGCGCAGAGGGAGCCACCATGGGCAGCTAGAGCAAAATCACCTAGTACCTAAAGCAAAGACAAGACGGAGGGCCTCCCCACAGCCTGCAATCCACCTGGCTTGCCGTCACAGGCCCTACCTGCCATCCAGGGTGCCTAAATGGAGTTCGTGGGTAGTGAAAAAGCCCCACATTTTCCCACACCACCAGGGAGGGTTTTCTCCAGTTGCAGCCCGAACTCCCCATCCACCCCACTGGGGAGCCTCATGATACTCAAGGTCATACTCTACTCTTTCAGGAGTGCCTGTGTCAATGTTCCCAGAATTCTCTTCTAGAAAAACAGTTACAACTGCTGCCACTGCCCAGTTAACAGACAGCCCGCACAGGGGCCTCCCTCCTGTCTCCCTCAATGTGGCCCTTCTGCTCTCAGCATGGCAGCAACAGGAAGAAATGGGAGGAGCCTGGTGAGAGATGCCCAAAGATTTTTCCTTTAATGTGAGAAAAAAAAATTAAAAAAAAAAAATATATATATATATATACATTTTATAAAAAATAGATCACTGACTTAATTTCATGGCTCAATCCAACCCAGTTAGTCAAACATTCCAGTGGCACAGACCGGCCAGTGGCACCAAGCAGGTCTATCACCTTGCCCTCCATCTGCATGCCCATCTTCCAGTGCTGGACAAGCTGGCGATGCTAAAGGAGCCACAGGGGGGCCCACTCCATGCTGCCTGGCTCCTGCCTGTGCCCTGCTGCTCTCTTCACCCCTTTCTAGGAAGGGAAACCAATTCCAGACTATTCCTGTCTCAGTTTACAGGTGAAGCAGCTGGAGAGCCCACCCAAGTGCCCCAGGTGCAATCCAAAAACCTCCATTGGTACACTTCATCCCGGGGTGGGGGTGGGGCAGAGGGGACAGCTGTTCCAGTCCCCACTACCTAAATGGGGGGTTAATATGTATTTTGTAATTGCGTAGTTCATGGATTTTCAAACACAGAAAATAAAAATGATGAAAAATGATTTAAAAACTCAACACTCAGAAAAAACCACTAACCATGCAAGGGTCTGTGTTCTACCATTTTTGTTTCTGTGCAAATACACAAGTATGTCTACCAACACCACACCCAGCATTTCTCACGAACGCGGGACTTACCAAAACTATGCACCAAGTGTGCAGCTTTCCTGGTAGAGATGAGAGATAACTATTTAGGAACACACAGTTCGGCACTGAGCAGCGGCACATGCCTGTTTACGCAGATCCCCGGGTATTTCCGTGAGATAAGTTACAACATAGTCATTTCACAATTGAACATTATGCATATCATCTGGCTCTTGCAAACAGTATCAAGTGACCATCCAGAAATGTCACACTGCATCCCTACGTTCCATGCGCACCCGTGTGGGCTCTGCGTTTCCTTGCCTGTGGAGCACCAAGCACAGCCCCTGCTTCGTTTGTCGGCGGCCTTCTGCACAGCGCCTGCTCATGTCCCGTCCCCATTTTTCTACGGAGGCATCCATCTTTCCTCTCATTTCAGGCTGTGTATGCTCATTTAAAACCTTTCAGTGTCCACTGACCTCCAAGGCCTGTGCCTCCGCTCCACTCCGGGCATCGCGGCCCACTGAGCAGTGAGTGCACTGGGGGGAAGGGCTCTGGTGGCCCAGCTGTAGAGCAGGCTGGTGGTCAATCTCTACCTGAGGGAGCTGTTGTGAAGATGAAATGCGCGCTAAACCACAGAAAGCGCACAGATGAGGACAAAACGAGTGCTGGCTATCCAGACAGCTGCCCATGCTTTTAAAAAACCTTAAGCCTCTCATCTTCTTTATCCTATATGGAATTTTAGTCTTTTCCTCAAAAGGCCATTACTCATTTGCTGATAATCAGAAGAGCCACCTTGACAACACACAAAGAAGAGTGTGTAGGTCTCAGGCCTATCGATCAATGAGCGTCCCTGTGTCCTGGCCTAAGGGACACAGCACCACCACAGTTTTTCAGTGGTTGTCACCTGTGAGATGTCCCCACAAACACAGGGCAAATCCTCCAGGATAGTTTCCCATGCAGCCTCAGGAATCCCTGACCACAGGTTCCTAAGCAAGTGCTCCGAAATCCCCTCAGAATTTCTAATGGAATTGCATGAAACACTGTGGGAAGAGTTAGCATGTCTACAATAATGACCTCTTTCTCTCCCAAACCCCACAACTGTCAGCAAATCTTGTTGGCTCTATCTTCAAGACAGATCCAGGATTTACCCACCTCTTCCCACTGGTGGCCACCATCTGCCCGTGGCCACGGTCATTTCCTACTGGGGACTACAAGAACCCCCTACCTGCTCTCCTTGCCCCTTACAGTTTATTTTCAGAAAAGCAGCTGGAATGATCCTTTTCAAAAGATCATGTCACTTTTCTTTTTTTAAAGATTTTATTTATTTGACAGGGAGAGACACAGCGAGAGAGGGAACACAAGCAGGGCGAGTGGGAGAGGGAGAAGCAGGCTTTCCGCTCAGCAGGGAGCCTGATGTGGGGGCTCGATCCCAGGACCCTGGGATCATGACCTGAGCTGAAGGCAGACACTTAATGAATGACTGAGCCACCCCAGCGCCCCACTTTTCTAATTATGCCTCTTTGTCTCCCCATCTGCCTCGGAGTGAAAGCCAAAGTTCAAACAATGACCTGAGGCCCTAAGTAGCCCTAAACTTAGCCTGGCCTCCCACCAACTCTCTGACCACTTCTGAAAAGGCCGCCCTGGGCCTCCCCACTCTGACAACCAAGGCCTTTCTGCTGAGAGCACTTTCCAGCCTCAGGCTCGAAGGGACTTTGCCCAGATCTGTCCGCAGGGCTCCCTTCCTCACCTCCATTGTCTCCTCCTCTGTTGAGGCCTCTCTCTACCCTATTAAAAACCACAAACCATTACAGACCCGTTTCCTTGTTTTATTCACATTTACCATTTGATTTACTGTTTTTGTTTATCCAAAGCTCCCTCCGCCCCCGCCTCAACTCCCATATCAAAATGCAAGCAGTGGTGACCCAGCGTGGCACTCAGCAGGGATGCTATCCAAACGGAGTCCGGACATCTGGGAGCATCATCTCTCAGTCCAGTTTTGTTGTCTCCTCCTCCTCCTCTATGTCCTGTCCACTTAGAAATTTCCCCCTAGTTGGTCTGGAATTTTTTTGCTACTGTGCATGAGCTATTCTCTCCACTGCATTTCCTAACTAGCTACTGCTGCCACACAGGACACTGCTGATGGTTACACGTTTATGTTATAAGTGGTCACTTCAATGTCTTTTAAGTTCTAACCAGTTTTCAGTTGATTCTATGGGGTTTTCAAATAAGCAGTCAAATTATCTCTGAAGTTACTGTCTCCTCCCTACAAGTTCTTATTTTTCTTGATTTCAATGGCAAGAACCTCCAGAGCAATATTAAACAGCAAGGGTAACAATGAGAATAAAAGTAATTCTGGTGCACATGTGGAATGCCTTCGGTAAGTCACCAGTAAGTACGATGTTGGCTCTTAGTTTGGGCTATGGGATCTTTATTACATTCCTACTTCTACCAATAATGGATACCAATTTTTTCAATAAATACAAAATCTACTGAGAAAACATAACCTAAGTACCAGACTTCCTAATATTAAATCACTCTCAAGCTATAGGACTAAACCCCACTTGGTCAGAATGTTAAAATATTTTGCCAAATCATAAGTGTATTTTATTTAGAACATTCCCCATGTATTTTTGTAAGTCTTCAATCTACAGCTCTCCTTTTAGAGGTTATCCTTGTCAGGCTTTGGTATCCAGATCATGGGGAGTTTCCCCTTCTCCACAGAGCCCTTGAATACCATTTAATGTACATAATTCCACAGAAGAGTCGAATCTTCTGTATAACCATCAGGTAAGCATGAGCCTCTGAAATACTAACTTCATTTGGGGGTTGCTGAACTATTTATACTCTTCTTTTTGAATAATGTGATTTCTATGGGAAATTATGCATTCTACTGCAAGTACTCCAATGTATTACCATACAGTTTGCAGGCTATTTACTTTCCACTCAATCAGTGGAATTCACTTATGCTTTTTTACTCTAGCTAAAACCAGTCAGATGGAGGGAGACACTAACAGGTGAGGGGCTGTACCCACTGAAGGATGTTTTGTTTGGCCCACAGAGAATGTTTTTTAATCATGAATAGGTTGCACAATCAATGTCAAAATCTGGATCTGACTCTCCTTAGGTATGTTCTTTTTCCATCTTGAAATAAGCAGGGGGAGCAGGAGAGGGAGAAGCAGGCTTCCTGCTGAGCAGGGAGCTCAATGCGGTGCTCGATCCCAGGACCCTGGGATCATGACCCGAGCCGAAGGCAGACACTTAACTGACTGAGCCACCCAGGATCCCCTAATTTCTTTTTTTTTAAGATTTTTTTAATTTATTTGACAGAGAGAGACAGTCAGAGAGGGAAAACAAGCAGGGGGTTGTGGGAGAGGGAGAAGCAGGCTTCCTGCCGAGCAGGAAGCCCAATGCGGGGCTCAATCCCAGGACCCTGGGATCATGACCTGAGCCGAAGGCAGACGCTTAATGAATGATTGAGCCACCCAGGCACCCCACTTTTCTAATTATGCCTCTGTCTCCCTTAGCTTCCGTCTGGCTCTGGTCACATCCCTTGCCTGCATACCTAACAAGAAGCTGACACTGACTGCTTTTAAGCACCTCACCTGTATCATCTCATTTAATTCCCACAAGAATCCTGAGTAGGTGCTTTTATTAACCATTTTACAAAGGAGAAAGTAAGCAGAGAAGCTGCTTGTTCAATTCACACTCATAACTGGATGGTGATCCAGTTTTTCTGTAACTATCTATAATCAACTTTTATTTCTTTTTCCAGAGTTTAGTAGGTTCTTTTGTTTTCCAAGTAATTTTTACTTTTTTTTTTTGCTTTTTTTAAAGATTTTATTATTTGAGAGGGAGAGCGAGAGAGCAAGAGTGCAAGAGCAGGGGGAAGGAGAAGGAGACTCTCCGCTGAGCAGAGAGCCTAATGTGGGGCTGGATCCCAGGACCCTGGGATCATGACCTGAGCTGAAGGCAGACACTTAACCGACTGAGCCACCCAGGTGCCCTTATTTTTTTTTGAAGATTTTTTTTTTTAATTTATTTGACAGAGAGAGAGACAGCCAGAAAGGGAACACAAGCAGGGAGAGTGGGAGAGGGAGAGGCAGGCTTCCCGCTGAGCAGGGAGCCCGATGCGGGGCTCGATCCCAGGACCCTGGGACCATGACCTGAGCCAAAGGCAGACGCTTAACGACTGAGCCACCCAGTGGCCCCAAAGCGTCCCCAATTTTTACTTTCTATTTTACCATGTTAGTGTCAAAAAGCATGTACTGCCAGGTTGGGTTCTTTTCCTCCCTAAGACTTTGTTATGGTTTTCCTAATGGCCTAGTTTGTTCAGTTTAATTTCAACAAACATCCCATGGTTATGGAGTAGGATCTATTAAATCAATTTTATTAATCCCACTGTAAACATCTTCCATATCTGTATTTTTTTGTGCTTAATCTTCAAATGAGTTAAATTACCCATTTCCAATATTGCTAAATTTTCATTTATCCAATTCTCCTAGATTTCCATGTTTTTACTTTATCCTATTTGATATTGTAAGTTTTCATATAAATACTCACATGTGTGGTTAGAAATCTTAGTCTTGATGTGAACAGCAACCAAAAATAGGGAAAATCTTCTCTGCCCCAATTGTTTCTTTTGAATTCCACACCTTTGACATTAGTATTGACCCCTTGTGATTTTTGTTTTACCTGGTCTTAAATTTTAACCTTCCTAAATATTTCCATCTAGGGTGTGCCTCTTTTAGACAATGCAGAATTGGGATTTTCCTTTTTGACTCAGTCAAGAAAAAGGGCAGTCAGTAGGTTTTGCTGTTTACTGTGTCTTCCTGTAAGTCCTAACCGTTCTTTCCTTTCCCCAGCTTAGAGACAAGAAAGGTACACATCTATTCATAGTTGGTTACATTAAAAAAAAAAAAAGTTTGTTTCGCTATCAGATTCAAGAATGAAAGTTTCTCTTTGCTTTTTTATGTTGAGAAAATATTCTTGGTTTATTTTGAGGGGGTAAACCACAATACTAAAGATAAAGAAACTGGCATAATTTTATTTTCTACATGCAATAGCAACCCAATGGGAATAATCTTGAATTTTAGACCCTATACCTTATTTTTCAAATCATTCAGACTGCACATTTTATAAGAATCAGTATGTGCACTCTGCACTTTACAGTGATAATAAAATCCCAACTGTGTTTAAGTGACTTAATTCCACTAAGTCCTGTTTCCCTTCAACTTCTCTGTTTAGACTTACTACACAACAATCTTCTAATCCTGAAACCCAAAAAGCTCCCAAACCCACATTTCCCCCGCCTAAATTTGGTGCCAAAAATAATTACCAGCCAACACCTGACCTGAACTCATATTAAATGAATATATTTAACTGAAAAGTGCTGATGTAGTAACTGGGCATGTTAAGAAATACAGAATAAGTTCTCATATAAATACTTACATGCATGGTTACAAATCTTAGTCTTGCTTACCTTATTACCATTCTAAAACGTGAAATATTTTGAATTCAAAACACAGCCAGCATGTTAATGTACATGAAGATATTTCCTAGCACTGTCTGCTGGGAGGGCCTAGACACAATGACAGCTGAGTAGCAATGAGCAACAACCACACGGAGCACCCAGACCTTGGTTTCTAATACATTTTCCTAATAAAAGGAACAGCACCCCTTGGGGGAGTGGCTGAATACTGGGCTGGAGCAGGGAAAACACCAATGGTGCCAGAAAGTAGGGAAATGCCCCCCTAAAAAGCCAGGGCACGTCGAAAGGGCACAAGAATCCAACCAAAAGAGCTCCCAGTGGTGAAAGCTGGAACAATCTGCAGCAAAATAAATACTGATAATACTCATTATAGTCCAACATTCCTTATAACAGCCTAAAGGATAACCACCTTTGAGTCCATACTGATATAAGTGAATAAATGAAGAAGAAGAGACACCTTTTCTTTACGGAAGTTGTCTAATAAATGTACAAGAATGAGGGGGAAAAAAATCACCACTAGAACATCACAGTAACAAAATCTACCCGTAAGCACTGAATTGATGGGAGATTTAAGGAGAAACAGGATATTTGTACAGAATGCAGGGGCAGATTAACCTTGCCCAAGGTCAAGTCTGGCCTTTGCCCCTGGCTCCTGAGAAGAAATCACAAGGTCCTTGGAAAGTCCTACCTGGGAAGCATGTCTGTTTACCTGGGAGTTCTCAGCTACTCCAGAGAGTCTAACAGTGTGACTTACAGTGTAGGTCTTGGGTCACAGTGTCAGCTTGACCTTCGGAGGGGCTGGAGACTAAGTCAGCCTCATGGACAGGCAGCCATCTGTGCAATCAAGACCTGATAAATGTCTGGACATGAAGACCAAGGTAAGCTCCCCTGGTTGGCAATACTTCATGTATACTGTCACACAATGGGAGAAGTTAGCATTGTCTACAACTCCAAGGAGAGGCTGATGGGAAGCTTCACACTAGGAACTTAACTGTAGCCTGCCCTATGCCCCTCCTCTTCCCTTGGCTGACTTTATTCTATATCCTTTCACTCCAATAATCTATAACTGAGTTCTGAGCCGTCCTAGAGAATTAGTGTACCTAAGAGTGGTCTCGGAGACCCTTGAACTTTTCTAGCTGGTGTCAGAAGTCAGGGTCATCTTGCAGATCCCTGAGATTTGCACATCATCTCAAAGTATCTACCTCAAAATAAGTTATTTATTCAATGTAAAAGAAAAAACAGTAACTTCATGATGGAGAAATCTGGCAGACAACACCTTAATCAGTGATAATGGTTAACATCACCTGTAATATGTTTATTGCATGGACCCCAATAAGACACAATGAGATAGGTACCTCACTTCTGGCTCCAAAAAAATCCATCACCTCAGCCTAATAAACAAAGCATCAGGCCCAAGCAGAGTAAAGGACCAGCACTCTTCAAATGTATCATGAAGGGCAAGGAAGGCTGAGGAACAGACCCAGACTGTAGGAGACTAAGGAGTTGTGACAACCAAGTGCAGCCTGGGGCCCCAGAGAGGATCAGCAAAAGGACACCAGTGGGGTGCTGGTCAAATCCAGATAAAGTCTGCAGTCCACTCCCTAGGACTGTGGCGGTAATCACTCCCTAGCTTGGGTAAACGCGCTATGACTGTGGAAGATGGTAATATGAGGGGAGATTGGGTAAGGGTACTACAGCTAGAAAACACGAACGAGTAACAATATTCACAGAGTATGGCCAACTAGGGAATCATTTTTTCCACAAGTCTGAAAAAGTCTGAAGTTCTAGTAAAATAAAATGGCATGGGGGGGGAACAGAGTTGGCCCCAAAGATTCTGGAAAAGGGATTATTCCTCTATCTCTTGGCTGATGACAAGACTTCAAGAGGGCTTTTCAAGAAAGATATGTGGGGGGCAAAGATGTAAGCCTTCATAAATACAAGAAAATTCTTCTACTACATATATATACATTTGGAGGTTGGATATGTGGCAGGTTCCAGATTTCTATTTCCCCTTAAAAGCCTATAAAATGTTTAAATCAATGAGTGTAAAAAAATACTCTGACCACCACTGGAGGATGCAAAGAAACCAGTTCATTATTTTGAAAACTGATAAAGAAAAAGATTCATTTATCCTGACATTCTAGTATGAATGGACTTCAAGGTAAAGGATGGATGAGAAGCTGCTCTTTACAGAAATAGTCTAGCTAGTAATGAGAAATATCCTTCTGCAAACCCTCAGGAATTAATAAATCTAGTCACTGGTCATCAATGGCTGCTTACAACACAGGACAGACCGACCACCAGATATCTGGGACCTCTGGAAGAGCACCCCACCACTGGCAAATGAGTTTTGTCAACCCCCCGACAGCTAACCCACCAGATCAAAGTTCAATCAGATCAAGCCTCTAAATGTAATTACTGATTTACAGAGAGCACAGAAGACAGAGGAACCTGTTAAAACTACAGCATAGCGATGACATCAGGCAAATCTAGACTGGCCAACTCGACAGGACAAGCCACCCAGTTTCTTCCACAAATACATGGGAGAGAAACGGAGGAAGAGACCTATACATGTTAAAGATACTTAAGAAACATATCAAACAAGAGTTGTTCCAAGAGGAACTTACTTGGATTCCGATTTAAGCAGAGAGTTATAAGAAACATTTACAGCATTTGAGACAACTGAAAATTTTAACACTTGCTAGATATTAAGGAAATACTGTTATTTTTTAAAGAATAGCATATGACTATGTTTTTAAGAGACCTTCTTATTAAAAGATAATGCTGAAATATTTATAAGAACAATTAAAAATAAATAAAACCACCTCTACAGAGGCCACCCCAAAGCAATGCAATCAATGTAACACGTACTATATACCTATATACCTGAATGCTCAGTGTTCTTCTTCCTTCAAATGGAGATTATCCTATCAGGTTAAAAGCATCTGGCTTCCTTCACAGACTTTACCTAGTCTGTGCTGAATTCTTTTGCTCTACATATCTCCTCTCCCCCGCCCAACACACAACTTCTTTTATTATCTCTTCAAGTGCCATCTGGACACTTTCTGAACTGCCCTGAACCCTTCCCGAGTCACACTGAACATGAACATGAACGACATCCGTTATAGGGCAATATCTGCTTTACGAAAACTGATTAACAGAAAAGAGGGAGTTAGGGGCGCCTGGGTGGCTCAGTTGGTTAAGCAACTGCCTTCGGCTCAGGTCATGATCCCAGAGTCCTGGGATCGAGTCCCACATCAGGCTCCCGGCTCAGTGGGGAGCCTGCTTCTCCCTCTGACCTTCTCCCCTCTCATGCTGTTTCTCTCTCTCTCTCTCAAATAAATAAATAAAATCTTTAAAAAAAAAAAAAAAGAAAAGAGGGAGTTAAAGAAGCCATGATATTAAGAACAGAAAGACATAAACTGTACTGCTAACCCTACATTGTATAATTCATTGTTGTGTAATTTGTACAATTCATTGTACATTTTCTCTGATTATAGAAATCACTATTTTTTTCAGAGAGAGCATGAGAGTGAGCACACACATGTGTGTGGGAGGAGGGGCAGAAGGAGAGGAAAAGAGAGAGTATCTCCAGCAGACTCCCTGCCGAGTGCACTGCCTGACTCAGGGCTTGATCCCACGACCCATGAGTTCATGAACTGAGCTGAAACCAAGAGTCGGACACTTAACCGAGTCACCCAGGCACCCTACCCTTTGATACTAGTCAAACAAATTTTAGATAAAGAGACACATGAAATACACAGAAAATGGTATTAGAAGAAATCACTGTTACCTTTACAAAAGGATTACCACAGTCTCTTTAAGTACCGCATCCCTCTATTCCACTTTCTGGATGGACGGACAGATAGGTACATGAGGCCACAAACTAGGTCCGGTTTGGTCCAATGAGTGTTTTTTAGAAAAATTCCAGAAAAATTGCTGACATTTTAAAATGACAAGATTTCAACAGAACTCGGAACTGGATATCCACAATGCCATGTGCCACCCAGGGGCTGGCTCCATGGAACCTTGCTCCTGGGACAGCAGAAGCCTGTCCCCAGCTCTTCCTAATGCCAAGGTCAGGGGCCAGTGGCCAGTTAGCATTAGGTTCACACCTCTGCTCTTCTGACACCTGGCCAGTCTGTTCTTTGTCCTAGCAGCCTGCTAGGCAACAGACATTGGAGTCTGTGACCACTAACTTTTGCACAGCTTTTTTTAGATAAATAAAACATGTCCATACTGATGCTGGAAATTTTGCTGATAATTTCTTCTTAAGTTCACATAAAACTAAGGAGTTGATAAAGGGCATTTTGAACATAAAAGTAACACAAAGAACATAGAAACACCTATTCTGCGTGTTTCTTCTGTCCTTAATTAAGGCCCAGGGTGACTCAGATCCCTCAATCCCCCAGCACACACAGCCTCACCTGCGTTGCTCCCAGTTCCTTTCTGCTTTTTTTTCTTGGCTAGTTGAATGGCTCGGGAATCAGTTCTTGCTGAGCCCCCACTTTCCTGAGACCAAAGAAAAGTGTGTCAGTCACTCGTTCCGAATAGTAAAGGAAGGGTAGCAAGGGAACTACGGAAATGTACTAAGTTTGCCTCCTGAACAGAGTAGAGTCCAATAATCTTTGAGGATCTCCAGCAAAGGTTCACGGAGAATCAAATGTTACATCCAATTATAGTGACAACTAAACAGAATGAGAGTTGGAACAATATACATAATTTTATTATCCAGAGAAGCAAAGTTTATTCCTCCAAAGTCTAAAACATATTAAAATACTTTACACAGAAACTGTTATAAAAGGAGTTACATACTTCTCTGCTGTCTGAAACAACCAGCCTTCCCTTGGTGGTTCAGGATTAATTAACTGCAGCACTTCTCAACATTCTCCAGCACCTGCCACACAACACTTGTACGGCAGACCCAGGGAGGTCTTATTTCATATACCCACTACAGAGGCCGCTCTGGTGGCAGGTGCCGGACTCAAAAGTTATATACACCAAAACAAGAACTACATTACTGAATTCAGAAAGGTTACGGAGGGAGCCAAACAGTATTCAAATGGGACTTCACTTCTGTAAATTTGTGAACGTTTGATAAGAAAAACAGCTTAATGCTTACCACTACAAAAAGAAAAAGAACATCCCTCAACAGCTTGTGGCATACCTGTAACCCATTCACCACACACCATCTGTGCTCAGAGAATCGAGGCAGCCCAACGTCACACAGCTAGCGAGAAAATGAACAAGGAGTCAGGATCAAGGTCATGGCGGCTCATCCTGCCTCCACCCACACTACATCTCCAGAACATGGTGTTTGAGAGATGCAGTGGCACCAAGGAACTATGGTTTCCCAAGGCACCAAGGCCCTCCACACAAGCCCTGCCTCCCCACTGACCTCTGAGCCTCGGCCATCTCCCCCTCTAGCCACCTAAGCAAAGGCTGCCAAGTATAGCTATGCCACCGACAAGTGGGAGCCATTAGAAAAGGTATGACAGACTGTGCTTCTCTCAGACTGAAAGGCTCATGGTAGATGGGTTACCACATCCCTCACAACTGATTCAAATTCAAAGGATTTAACTTTAAAAAATAAAAAACTGGGGTAAAATAAGATTTAACATTTTGAACAATATAAATATCACCAACAAATTTAACCTGTGCCACAAAGAAAAAACCTATTTGATCATACCCATCTGAAACTGAGGAAATAATCAGACTCTCCCCCAAGAATCTTTAATTAAATAATTTTAAATTAAATTATATTAAATGTATTAACTGACATAAATATAATTAAAGTATATTAACGGTCGAGCCTCAAAATTGGAGAAGTACTCTTATAAGCCTCCAGAAACAAAAGCTCACAAACCACTCCCTTTTTTCCTTGTTAATTCTAATTTAAAAAAAAAAAAATTTTTTTTTTTGCATGGATTTAAAGTTTCCATTAAACCTGATGTCATGAGTCCTCTTCCTCTGGCCATTACTAAGTCTAAGGACCTGTTATTCCGTGAAAAGCACAAAGGCAGAACATTTCAACATTATGAAATACCCCATTTTTTTTTTCAAGAAAAGAAACACATCATCACAGAATCACAGAACTCAAAAGGACCTTAGAAATCATCTAGCCAAACCCCCTCATTTTAGAAATAAATGAGAACTTAAGGCTCAGACAGGTAAGTGATTTCC
Source organism: Eumetopias jubatus (assembly GCF_037043125.1). Classification (NCBI taxonomy): domain Eukaryota; kingdom Metazoa; phylum Chordata; class Mammalia; order Carnivora; family Otariidae; genus Eumetopias; species Eumetopias jubatus. The sequence continues at coordinate 159,042,838 of NW_028274807.1, forward strand.
TCAAGGTCGTAAAACCTAGTCAGTTCCAGACTCAAGATCAGAATTCAGATTTCCAGACTTGTAGTCCAGGGCTCCGTCTTTTCACAAACCAGTAAGAAATGTCTGCACATGAACGATTAATCCAGAACATCCTCAAAACTGAGTGTAAGAGAAGCGAGTTAGGCGGTGGTGACTGAATAGAGCACTTCATACCAAATAGAAGTTGCCGGTCCCCGCACTGAGCCCTGTGTCTTTCTGAAGACTGTGCTTTTCCGCAGAGCTGCAGAACACCGACCTGGGCACCGCTCGGCTCCGTTCTTGCTGCCTCACGGTGTCGGGGCCGGGAGGTGAGTCCGGTTCCACTTTGATTGGAGCCAGCAGTTCTGGGCCACCGGTGTTTCCAGGTGGGGGGCTCGGAGAGGTCAGTGTGGTGGTGTTGCCTGCTAAATGACCACCTGAGGTCAAAGCCTGTGTGTCTGGACTCAAGTTCTTGACAGGCAGAGCTACCAGACAGCCTAATGCTCCTGCGCTTACAGTCTGCACGTCATCCACACCGAAGCTGCTCTGCTGAAGAACTGTGGCTGCTGTGCCAAGAACAAGAGGGCTATCCAGGCTCGGAGGGATGTCACTGTGGGCCACCAACACCAGCGGGTCCATGGGCCCCAAGGAACTATTATTAGCAGGAAGGTTCCCTCCGAGTGAGGCGCTCACAGAAGTAACATCAATAGTCAGGATTCCAGAGTTCAGCGCCTCATCTGAGGCCCCCGCCACACTACCACCATCACCGGGTGCATCAGAGAAGAGCGCTGCCAGGTCTATGTTGTTGAGCTCACTTTGGCCTGGGCTGCCAAGCTCACTGCTGTGCGTAAGAGAACTCGGAGCTCCAAGCTGAGGGAAGAGATCTGAAAGAGAAATGAACACTCCAGTTGTTTTATGCACTTTAGCAGACTCGGAAGTTTTGTTTGTGCTGAGACGTTATGTAGCAAGCAACCCTTCAAGGTAACATCAACATCTACTCCTCCTGTCCCTGCAGCCTGGTACATCAAAGGTGGCCACTCACTGAAGAAATGCATTGCTTGATAACCTATCAGGCATTCTACAGACAGTATCACAAATCCTGGAGCTCACAGGGATTTCTCCAGATAGGAAATGACCTGAGAGTCTAAATAACATTTCCTAAAGTGACATCAGCTGGTAATAGAAAGAGGCAAGACTTGAATCCATGTCTTTCTGGCTTCAAACCCTATACTCTTTCTGCTACACAACAAGAACTGTGCTCAGAAGCCCGTAAAACCTTCCACAGAACACAAGTCTTCAGAAGTCAGAAACAAGCTGAACTCTGGCTCTGGGATATTTTTGGAATCGGCTCGTATCAGCTCGTGTCTCATCAAAATCTATGCCCCACTCCACAACTAGCTGCCATTCCAAAACAAATTTGAGTCATCTGGGGATGATCAGTGGGGGGAGAAAAAAAAAACTGTCCTGTCTGTCATGCTCTGGGATCAAGGCCCTGGCTCAAGGTCCCAACCCTAGAACTACAGAGAACTAAGACCATCAGCCCCCAGGCACTCTGGAGCTGTGTCCCCTCCATGGAGCTTCTCCTGATGGGCTCCCCCTTCTCCCCCAACCACTATATTTGCAACCTCCAACACTCCTTCCTCCCCCTAGGCCATGATCATCCTGAGGGTAGGGAATCTATCTGACCCACAATGTCTTTTCAGCACCAGGCACCAGCGCCTGGCCCCATTAATCACTTAATGATTACAGCAAAAATAATTTAGTAAATCCCTCTTTAGTCTTAATTGTTCACTCAGTCTCAGTTGTTCACATCACTCTTCAAATATTTGATTCTCTGTTATTCAATTAAGTAACATGAACAGGCTACCCTTGGAGGAATAATGAGCATTAACATACTTTTACAAAATTTCATTGAGGAGTGCCAGTCTTAGTTGGCAGAGCACATGACTCTTGATCTCGGTTGGAGTTGTGAGTTCGAGCCCACGTTAGGTGTAGAAATTACTTAAAAATAAAATGTTAAAAAATTTCAGTGAATATTCAAGTCAGAGATTTATACACCAGTACACCCAATCAACCATCCCAAATCCTAGGACTCTTCAAGCACCAAGTAAACAGAAAGATGGGAATACAAAGTATTTGGGTAAGGGAGCCAAACAAGGCCCTGAAGTTAATCCTTCCCAAGAAATTTGTAGCTGAAGCTTCTAGAAAATGTCAGTGCCCAGCCAAAGGGAAAAGACTCTCTCAGTTCTCTGGCTCTATTCCTCCTACACCAACTGTTAGCTAATCCCAAACTCATACCTTCCAGTGGTGGATACCAGCTCCAAGAGTGCCTGTTATAGTTCTAATGCAAACCTATGAAAGAAATCCACTACAGACCCTCCCAAAATAAATAACCAAATCCCAAGTATTATCTTCTTTAGCTGTCAAACTACTTTGAAGTTTAAAAATAGTATCAAGACACTATATCCTACTTAAAGAGTTTATACAACAAGAAGATCTAACAATTGTAAATATCTATGCCCCTAACATGGGAGCAGCCAATTACATAAGGCAATTAATAACAAAAGCGAAGAAACACATTGACAACACTACAGTAATAGTGGGGGACTTTAACACCCCCCTGACTGATATGGACAGATCTAAGCAAAAGATCAACAAGGAAATAAAGACTTTAAATGAAGCACTGGACCAAATGGACTTCACAGACATATTCAGAACATTCCATCCCAAAGCAACGGAATACACATTCTTCTCTAGTGCCCATGGAACATTCTCCAGGACTGATCACATCCTAGGTCACAAATCAGGTCTCAACTGGTACCAAAAGATTGGGATTATTCCGTGCATATTTTCAGACCACAATGCTTTGAAACTAGAACTCATTCACAAGAGGAAAGCAGGAAAGAACTCAAATCCATGGAGGCTAAAGAGCATCCTACTAAAGAATGAATGGGTCAACCAGGAAATTAAAGAAGAATTAAAAAAATTCATGGAAACCAATGAAAATGAAAACACAACTGTTCAAAATCTTTGGGATACAGCAAAGGCAGTCCTGAGAGGAAAGTATATAGCAATACAAGCCTTTCTCAAGAAACAAGGTCTCAAATACACAACCTAACCCTACACCTCAAGGAGCTGGAGAAAGAACAGCAAATAAAGCCTAAACCCAGCAGGAGAAGAGAAATAATCAAGATCAGAGCAGAAATCAATGAACTAGAAACCAAAAGAACAGTAGAACAGATCAACGAAACTAGGAGCTGGTTCTCTGAAAGAATTAACAAGCTTGATAATCCCCTGGCCAGGGGTTTTCTTATCATTTCTCTTTTCTTATCAAAAAGAAAAATGACCCAAATCAACAAAATCATGAATGAAAGAGGAGAGATCACAACCAACACCAAAGAAATACAAACAATTATAAGAACATATTATGAGCAACTCTGTGCCAGCAAATTAGATAACCTGGAAGAAATGGGTGCATTCCTAGAGATGTATCAACTACCAAAATTGAACCAGGAAGAAATAGAAAACCTGAACAGACCTATAGCCACTAAGGAAATTGAAGCAGTCATCAAAAATCTCCCAACAAACAAAAGCCCAGGGCCAGATGGCTTCCCAGGGGAATTCTATCAGACATTTCAAGAAGAATTAATACCTATTCTCCTGAAACTGTTCCAAAAAATAGAAATGGAAGGAAAACTTCCAAACTCGTTTTATGAGGCCAGCATTACCTTGATCCCAAAACCAGACAAACACCCCATCAAAAAGGAGAATTACAGACCAATATCCTTGACGAACATGGATGCAAAAATTCTCACCAAAATACTAGCCAATAGGATCCAACAGTACATTAAAAGGATTATTCACCACGACCAAGTGGGATTTATCCCTGGGCTGCAAGGATGGTTCACCATCTGCAGATCAATCAACATGATACAATAAATTAACAAAAGAAAGAACAAGAATCATATGATCCCCTCAACAGATGCAGAAAAGACATTTGAAAAAGTACAGCATCCTTTCTTGATCAAAACTCTTCAGAGTACAGGGATAGAGGGTACATACCTCAATATCATAAAAGCCATCTATGAAAAACCTACAGCGAATATCATTCTCAATGGGGAAAAGCTAAGAGCTTTTCCCCTAAGGTCAAGAACGCGGCAGGGATGTCCACTATCACCACTGCTATTCTACATAGTATTAGAAGTCCTAGCCACGGCAATCAGACAACCAAAAGAAATCAAAGGCATCCAAATCGGCAAAGAGGAAGTCAAACTCTCACTCTTTGCAGATGATATGATACTGTATGTGGAAAACCCAAAAGACTCCACCCCAAAACTGCTAGAACTCACACAGGAATTCAGTAAGGTAGCAGGATATAAAATCAATGCACAGAAATCAGTGGCATTCCTATACACCAACAACAAGACAGAAGAGAGACAAATCAAGGACTCGATCCCATTTACAACTGCACCCAAAAGCATAAAATACCTAGGAATAAATTTAACCAAAGAGGCAAAGGATCTGTACTCAGAAAACTATAAAATACTCATGAAAGAAACTGAAGAAAACACAAAGAAATGGAAAAACATTCCATGCTCATCGATTGGGAGAACAAACATTGTGAAGATGTCAATGCTACCTAGAGCAATCTACACATTCAATGCAATCCCCATCAAAATACCATCCACTTTTTCTCAAAGAAATGGAACAAATAATCCTAAAATTTGTATGGAACCAGAAGAGACCCCGAATAGCCAGAGGAATGTTGAAAAAGAAAAGCAAAGCTGGCGGCATCACAATTCCGGACTTCCAGCTCTATTACAAAGCTGTCATCATCAAGACAGTATGGTACTGGCACAAAAACAGACACATCGATCAGTGGAACAGAATAGAGAGCCCAGAAATGGACCCTCAACTCTATGGTCAACTCATCTTTGACAAAGCAGGAAAAATGTCCAATGGCAAAAAGACAGTCTCTTCAACAAATGGTGTTGGGAAAATTGGACAGCCACATGCAGAAGAATGAAACTGGACTATTTCCTTATACCACACACAAAAACAGACTCCAAATGGTTGAAAGACCTAAATGTGAGACAGGAGTCCATCAAAATCCTAAAGGAGAACACAGGCAGCAACCTCTTCAACCTCAGCCGCAGCAACTTCTTCCTAGAAACACTGCCAAAGGCAAGGGAAGCAAGGGCAAAAATGAACTATTGGGATTGCATCAAGATAAAAAACTTTTGCACAGCAAAAGAAACAGTCCACAAAACCAAAAGACAACCGACAGAATGGGAGAAAATATTTGCAAATGACATATCAGATAAAGGGCTAGTATCCAAAATCTCTAAAGAACTTATCAAACTCAACACCCAAAGAACAAATAATCCAATCAAGAAGTGGGCAGAAGACATGAACAGACATTTTTCCAAAGAAGACATCCAAATGGCCAACAGACACATGAAAAAGTGCTCACCATCGCTCAGCATCAGGGAAATCCAAATCAAAACCTCAATGAGATACCACCTCACACCCGTCAAAATGGCTAAAATTAACAAGTCAGGAAACGACAGATGTTGGCGGGGATGCGGAGAAAGGGGAACCCTCCTACACTGTTGGTGGAAATGCAAGCTGGTGCAACCACTCTGGAAAACAGTATGGAGGTTCCTCAAACAGTTGAAAATAGAGCTACCATACGATCCAGCAATTGCACTACTGGGTATTTACCACAAAGATACAAATGCAGGGATCCAAAGGGGTATGTGCACCCCAATGTTTATAGCAGCAATGTCCACGATAGCCCAACTGTGGAAAGAGCCAAGATGCCCATCGACAGATGAATGGATAAAGAAGATGTGGTATATATACACAATGGAATATTATGCAGCCATCAAAAGGAATGAGATCTTGCCATTTGCAACGACGTGGATGGAACTGGAGGGTGTTATGCTGAGTGAAATAAGTCAGAGAAAGACATGTATCATATGACCTCGCTCATATGAGGAATTCTTAATCTCAGGAAACAAACTGAGGGTTTCTGGAGTGGTGGGGGGTGGGAGGGATGGGGTGGCTGCGCGACAGACATTGGGGAGGGTATGTGCTATGCTGAGCGCTGTGAATTGTGCAAGACTGTTGAATCACAGATCTGTACTTCTGAAACAAATACTGCAATATATGTTAAGGGAAAAAAAAGAAGAAGAAGAAGATAGCAGGAAGGGAAGAATGAAGGGGAGTAAGTCAGAGGGGGAGATGAACCATGAGAGACGATGGACTCTGAAAAACAAACTGAGGGTTCTAGAGGGGAGGAGGGTAGGGGGATGGGTTAGCCTGGTGATGGGTATTAAAGAGGGCACATTCTGCATGGAGCACTGGGTGTTATGCACAAACAATGAATCATGGAACACTACATCAAAAACTAATGATGTAATATATGATGATTAACATAACAATAAAAAATTTAAAAAATAAAATAAAAAATAAAAAATAAAAATAGTATCGATATATTATTGCTTCTTCACTAAGTATCTCAGAACCAATAAAACAACTTTAAAAAGTGGCAGAGATTCAGAAATTAAGAATGGAAAACTCACTTTTTCAAAACCTTCCAAAATTCCCCTTGACTATCTTGAGAATTTCATAGAGATAAAAAATTAATAATAATCTCGGTGTGGACACCAATTTGTTCACAAATTTCCTATTTAGCACTGAAATCACAGATATTCACTGGACATCTGCTATTGCCGAGATATTCAGAAATCATTAAATGTTAATTAATAGAGCGTCTAGACCAAGGTTACAATCATGACCTCACTCCAGCACTTCTCAGTATATGGGACCTCAGACAAACCCCTCTCCTTTCCACCTCAGCTTCATCGGGGACAGAGCAGTGAAGATGCCCCTGCCCCAGGACCACCGTGAGGGGACTCCAAGAGCCAATCCAGGGCCTCCAGAGCCCCTGGCAGCGTCAGTCCACAACAATGCAGGTTCCCAAGCACCAGTACCTCACGAGGCTAGCGCTGGGATACTATATTAGTTATCCACCTCTGACCACAGCAGGGGAAAATGACATACAAGTCAGTCAATGGCACATTATAAACTCAGGGCCTGGGAAACACAGGCACTAAAGAGCCCCTAAGAGGCTCTCACATGGAGACAGAGTCTAAGGAAACTCCTGTGGAATGAATGATGCTGTCGCTGACTTCTGAATGAGCCAAGCCAGGAAAGGAAGAAGAGCAAAGAGGCCCAGGTGCACAGTACCCCACAGTGCCAGCTCAGAGCCAAGAGCGGCAAGGGGTAAGTTCTAGAGACGGAAGTAGCAACCCGACCCCTGAGGGCCTCTCAACACCAGCCTACAGCTCTTGACTGGACTCTGTGAGTTGAGGGGACAGCCTCTCATATGAGTCCTCATAACACCTAGAGTTCAGAAGGGCAGCTTCTTAAATCCCAGTGAAATGGCAATTACGTTAGAGCCAAAGGAGTGAGGTGACCATATCTATAACAGGGTGGGAAGAAGCCAGAGGAAGGACATTTCCTTCGGAAAACTACACAAATTCTCTTCCGTGTTTTAAAGATGAGGAAACCGAAGCTCGAGGACCTGTGTGTCGCCTGGACCCCCCCACCGGGAAGTAGCTGTGCTCCCAGGGCTGGTGCTGCCTGTCACCCAGGTGGTAGGGAGGCAGCATGCTCAAGTAACCGGATGGCTAGCAAGGCCTTCCCCGGCTGGGAGCAGCAACCCCACCGCACCCCAGAGAGCAGGGTGGTGTGAGCTCCAAGGCAGAGGCACAACATGGCCACCCAGACCCCTCAATGGTCTGCCCATAGGGCTGTGCGTGCAGTCTCGAGAGGCAGACCATCAGTCCCATGCCACCATGCAGCCAGATGACCAGGCCTTCACGTGCCCAGAATCCCTGCTCCAGACTACGGCTGTGGTTTCCTCGCCCCCCTCCCCTACCCAGGCCCTCAAGCCCCGCCCCCTGCTCACAAGGTGAAACACTGCTCCGCACAACAAGACAGAGAGAGGAGTGAAGACAGAAACAAGGGAGGGGCAGGCTCAGAATTCAGGACAAAGGTCAAAGAGAGAGGGAGACAGACTTGGGAGACATGTGCTAGGAAAAGCCAAGTAAAACACTAAAAATAAATAAATAAATAAATAAATAACTGAATGCTCCTCAAGGGAAGCACTTCAGAGATAAGGGAGGAATTAAGGGTCAGAGGCAAGAAGTGGCAGAAGAGTCCAAAAGATGCCACTAGGCTTGGCAGCCATGGTCCATGGGCCAGTAAGACTTCACTGTGCTCAATTAATTTAACCTATAACCAGACAACTTCTGAAGAGGGCAGAGGAAGGAAAGACATGCTTTGGCTTCTCTAACACATGACGAGCGTACACATCTTTGCAGTGTCCTGAGAGAAGTAAACCGAGCAGACCTGGGCGCCGGCTATGCTGTCGGACCACATGCGCCTTCATGCTGTGCTTGGAGGTGAAGAGTCTGTTACAGTTGGACACCGGGCAACGGCTTTTCGGAGCACCCACGTCCTGCAGGTGTTTCTTGGAGTGAATGTAGAGGCTGCTACGGGCAGAGAACCTGGCACAGCACCCTGGAACAAAAAGACCAATGAGTGGTAAACCTGAGGATTCCCAAGAAACCAGTGCTGACATTTCCTCCCACTGGAATCATAAGACAATGCATGCCCATGCTCCGGCCACTGGCCAGGGACAGACACAATACACCTTCGGGCAGCATCACAAATGTAGGGGCCAAGGCAGGCTGCCCCCAAGCCAGGCCTCTCTGGCAGGCAGATTATGCCGGCTGGAAACAAGGCCCAAAAGATCGGGAATAAACTTTGACATCCCTCTGCCTACTGTCTAAAAGAATTTAGATGGAGGACATGCTCCAGGAAAAAAGCTACCACCACAGATAACTACATTATAATACAAACTAGGTATGGGGGACGGGGAGGACCTAGCAAGGCCTGTTTGATCAAAGTCCACTCTGTGTCCCATTGTTTCTGTGGACCAGCAAACACTTGTTCACCAAACATTTACTCATTTTCATTTTCCTGTGAAATGCTTTCCTTCCTTCTGAAAGTCCAGGTCTCTACCCACCCTTCTCTGTAGCTCGGGATGACATATATACTTCATTTTACCTGTCTCTGGAATCTCATGTCTGTGTGGGTTTTCCATACATATGAAATTAAATTTTATTTTCTCTTAATCTGTCCCATGTCAATTTAATTTAGTCCAGCTAGAACAACCTTGAAGGACAGAAAAAAATTCTTCCTCCCCGACACAAGGAATTAAATTTGAAAGCAAACTGCATTTAAAAGGAGATAGCAAGTTCCCCATCAGTTGTGTAGAAGACACATAACCTTGACAAGTTAACTCTGGGCCTGTTTCTTCACCCACTACACAGGGTTGCTGGGAAAACTAAGTCAAATTCAGTGTTAAACAACCCCTTAAAAGTCCAATTGCTAAAAATTTTACCAGTTATCTGTACTTAGCTACTACTATAAAAACTGGAACTCTGTGACATTTAGAGTTGGAAACTCTCTCAACAGATCACCAAAGCCAATTCCTCTCATTTTACTACTGAGAAACTGAGGCCCAAAGGGACCAAGCAAATGACCCTAAATCAGGAGCACAAGTGAAGCCCGGAAGTGGCACTGCCTTGCTGACAACTCAACGGCTTAGCTAGAGTCAGTCAGGCCACAGACCTGCACGTATGTGTCAGGTGGGAAAACAAGACAAATTAAAAAAATACCACCACCTTCCTCTTGGCCTAACCTCCCACTGCTGAAGCTCTGCACCACAGGGACACACAGAGGGGAAGCACAGTTCTAGGCAGCTACAAGCCTGTGACCTGGTAGGGATGTGTAAACAACCAGCTGTCCTAACGAAGGGCAAAATAAAACCAGTGCTAGGGCCATGGAGTGTTCTAGAAGCAGAAGAAACAGTGTGCCTCTTGAGAGGAGAGAAAAAAGGTTTCAAGAGGTGGGTAGCATTTGAGGTGACTGGGTCTTGACAAATGGTAGGGGCCACACAGCAGAGCAGGAGGGTGTGCAGGCCGAGGAACTGCCATCCAAGGCGTGGAGGCCACGAAGCAGGGTGGGCAGAGCTTGGACTCTGGAGCCCAACTCTAGCTCAGACCCTACTGGCCGTGTGCCTTATTTATTCTTTCTGGGTCTCCTTTTCCTTTTCTGTAAAGCGGGAATGACACCCGCCTCACAGGGGTTATGAAGACTACACATAAACAATTCCAACCTACAGAGTGCTCACACAGTGCCCACGAAAGTGGAGCGAGCATCACTGCACTTGTGGCAGCTTCTTGGGATGGCAAGGTGGAGCTGCTGGAGTCTAGGGCCTGGGGGGAGGCCTATTTTAGGAAAAGAGTCTATTAAGACAGAATACGGCCAGATGACTAAGGGTGTTGGCTGCCTCTGAGAAGAGTTTTGAACTTATTTCATTTTCAAACAAAGCTTCCAGCTTGTTTCCAGGTCAGGCTCATGAGAGAACATTTGGAAAACACACGAGAACAGATGCCTCCAGGCTCACCCCCAGGTGCACTGTCTGCAATGTGTGCTTTGCTCCACACGGTGCCTAGGGGTACTCTGTACCTGCAATGTCCCTCGGCCCCCTTTCCAGCCGAGGGACTGGAGGAGTCCTCCACACAGACTTAAGGGGGTACAGCACAGGGCAGAGGCGCCGAAAACACTGCTTACCAAACTGCTCTGCCGAGGACAGGGGTCAACCACAACAGGGATGTCTGCCACCCTGGTCAGCAGTGGTTTCCATTTTAAAAAATACTTGCTAACTCGACAGAGAACAAAATACTCATTTTCATTTATACATCCTTTGATGGCCAGCAATGTGACCATTCTTCCACGAGTGTTAATGGCTGTCTTTTCCTAACTGCAACAGTATCTACCGAGACTTGTAACCATTCTTAACAAATCAAAACTATTAATACGAGCACCCCACATTTATACCAAGTTACCCCCACCCAGAGGAGAGGCAGAAGCAGCCCATCAATGACAAACGCCATGGGAATCTCCTCAATCCCCATCTACCACTTACAGGAGGACCACACACATCTTCCGACCTCTACTCTGTATGCCTTGACTCTGTATACACTGCCACAGCATACTAGTAGAGGTGACGCCGCCGCGGCCACCACCACCACACACACGCACGCGCACCACCCTGCCCTCCCTCATACACACTCACCTCTGTGTGGCCCTACCCTCCCCGTCTCCTCCAATTACTATGAAAAGATGGGTGGTGATGGTTCTTTGACTTTTTGTTGTTTTTAACTTTTTATTATGAAACATTTCAAACATTACAAAAGCAGAAAGAATGGTCTAGTCACCCATATTCAAGAATTATCAACTCTCATTAAAAAAAAAAAAAAATCATCAACTCTCAGCTGACCCAAACAAGGGTCCTAGGATCCTCTCCCGAGGCTCCTGCCCTCACCTCCACTCCCTGGAGAAGCGCGCTCTTCAACCAAGCACCAATGGTCACCCCATCTGCACCTGCCTCTACCAGCTCAACACACTCAAAGTTCTCAAGGCTCCAGTTATTGCAAGGCAGAAACCACCCCTCCTCTGTAGCCAGCTACCACCCCCTTACTCTTTCCCTCCCTCACAAGCCACCGCCTGCCTTACCCTACCCCACCGCTCAGAACACTAGAGCAGGGCTCTGCCTGAGCTACTCCACCGAACTTGACCCTCACCCTGCAAGACCCCAATGACCCTGCTGGAGGAGCCCATGGTCCTCACCAAACTGCCGCCCCTCAGCACTCAGGACGGACCCTCTCCTTTCCCAGACATCCTCCTCTCTTGGCTTCAGTGCTACCAAGGCTACACTCTTCCCATTCCTTCTTAGGCCCCTCCCAGGGCACCCCTTCGACTTTTCAACCTGAGTTTGTGGCGGTCCCCAGGGTTTTTGTCCTAGGCCTTTTTGGTTTCATACCAATGGTAACAATGGCAGTAGCTGACATTTGCTGTTTTCTGTATGTCTCTATTAAACCTGTTACCTAATAGGGCCCTCTCACAACAACCCTGTGTTACGACCACTTCAAAGATGGGGAAGAGAGGCCGAGAGTGCTTGAGCCGCTTGTCAGAGGCTATAGAGCGACTTAAGCGGCAGGCTTGGGATTGGGGTCCAGGAAGCCTCAGGCCTTCAAACACCACACTCCTCCGCCCATCTTCAGTGTACACCAATCCTTGAGCGCTGCACCCACTTCCATGGCTTAGATCATCACCATGTCTGCCTCACTCCCAGCCCACCTCGCCACCAACCTCAGCAAGCAGTACATCCGTGCCTCCTGAGCATCTGAACTTGGAAAGCCTGTGGGCACCTAAAATGCAGCACATCCTCTTCCTCCAACCACCAACCCTGTGTGCCTACCTCAAGTGAGATGCTGGCCCAAACTACTGCTTCACCCAAAACCCCTACTCCCAAATCTATCACCAAGCACTGCTGGTGCACTGTCTAACTCCTGTCTCTCTCATCTGTGCCCTCTCTCCCTTCCCACTGCCAAGCCCCAGTGCAGGTGCCAATCATCTCTCCAGGAAACCAGACTAAGCCTAAAAACTCAATCATGGTCCCATCACTCCCCTTCCCTGAGCACCCAGCCTGCTGCTCTCACCATTCTGGGAGATGCCCCTACACTGGCCTCTCCTGCCTCCTCTACCCCTGGATAGCTCTGCCTCCTTCTTCAGCCAGCTGGGAGACCACTCCCATGCCCCCATGCTCTAGGAGCAGTCTGGGTGACCTGTGTGTCCCCACAGCACCCTACAGGTACTGGTCTACCTGGCATGCCCCAACTGGAGCTCTGATGACAGGAGGAACTGTGTCTTGGTTAAATCATCTGTATTATCTTCATTACATTCTAGGAACCGGTCTCAGCTTCAAATTGGTCTTTATTATCCCTTTTCCAGATAAGGAAACTGAGGCCCAGAGAAGGTGGCCTGAGATCATCACCTGAGGGAGGGGGGAGCCAGGAATGAGACTCACAAGCACACACTGACCTGCTCTGCCCTCCCACACACCTGCAGCACTTACAGTAGGCCAGCACACACGAGCCACGGGGCACACTTCTGCCCATGAATCATGCCTTCGCTGTGCAGAGAAAAAACATCTGAATGCCCTTTTTAAAAAAGCTAGCCTAACCTGACTGCTGTCCAATCACAGCATGCATAGCTACCATTTATTGAATCCGTGATAGCTGCCAGATGCCAAAACAGGCATTTTTCACAGCTTATTTCGCCTACTCCTCACAACCACCACATTAAACAGGTAATAACTAGAGCCACAGATCTGGCGAGTGCACTTCAGACCCAAGAGTCAAACCAGGTCTGATCCTAAAGTCTGTTCTTTTCAATACACTGCTCCCAAGATAAAACAATTAACTAAAACCGGCCAATTAAATCTAATGCTGCAACTTACACTCACCTTGTCTTGAAACAAATAAAACTTACCTTTAAACAACTTAAACTTACAACAACATGGACACATGCTAGTTTACAGCTCAAAGTAATATATTAAAATCTACCTTCCACGGGACACTCGAATGGCTTTGTGCCCAGGTGGGTGATGCTATGGCCTTTCAGGTGCTCTGCTCTCGTGAATGACTTCCCACAGCCTTCAACAGGGCAGGTAAACCTCCGGTCATCATCGTGTTTCCTGCCAGAAGAGAAAAACAGGGAACATTGATTATTCACACAATCCGGAGATACCAGACCTCAGAGGTGATTCTTTGTTTAAAATTCTGCAAATTACAAACTCTTAGCATTTAAAGAAAATGATCAGTACATTTCAGAAAATCTTAATTCTCTCTAACCCATGTGAACAGGTTTGCAATTTAGCTAACCCTGTAATTAGGAATTCTGCTTTAAGGACAAGGCTGACTGGAGAGTGAGACACATCAATTAGTGCTGCTTCAATCTAGGAACACACAGCTGGGTCCCAAACTATTGATGAAGCTTTCAATGTTCAGAAATTCTGGTAACAAACAAGGTTTCCAAGCTGCAGAGGGCAAAGAGAAACATGCACAGAAAATCAACTGCAATGCTAAAAGGACCCCTTCAAGCCCATGCATAAACACAGTTCTTTCCTAAGTAACGTTGTTATACTTAAAACCCCTCAAATTCCCAGCTGTGCAAGCATGGACAAACCACCCAACCTCCCTGTGTCCCAATGCAAACCAGGAAGAGTAAGAACATCAAAGCCAGAGTCATCGTGAAGGTTAAAGGAGACACATATGTAAAGCGCTGAACATCACCTGCACATAAGCAAAGCCCTCCAAGGACGTCGTTATCAGCATGGAAATTTTCGAATGACATCAGGAAAGTTTTTCTACAATGTTAATTATTTCTAAATATTGAATTGTATGTGAAATATGCAAATTACATTTAAAAAACAACTATACCTAGAAAAACTTGACATTAGGTGATCAGATTCTGAGTGGTTTTCTTTTTACAGGTTTCTGAACTTTCCAAACTATCTACAATGGGCTCCCTTCCTTATAACTTAAAAATCGACAGATATTTAATCCATAGGCTTCTGCTACTGACAACTCATTTGTTCCTATATGGCTAATTCAACCAAAATGTAAAGATTACCTTTTGTGTCGTAGGAGTTTAGACATGCTGGTGAAGGTCCAGCCACAACTGTCAGAGTCACAAATAAAAGGTCTTTCACCTTAGGAAAGAAAAAAATTACGCCACATAATCATAAATGCAAGCTACCACAAAGACAAATCTTAGGTGCCAATGCTCTATTCTCTAGCTCATTACCTGTATGACTTCTCAGGTGAATTTTCAGGCGACAGGCTTTGTCATATTGTTTGCTGCACCCAGGAAAGGAGCAAGAAAAGAGTTCTTGTTCCCTGAAGTGAGCTCGGTTATGGGAAAACAGAGCACTCACTGTGATGAATGTCTTCTCGCAGCCTGAACAAAGAAAACACAAACCTTGTTCACTGGTGTGACAAAAATCCCATAACACAGCTAAACTAGTCACCCCTCCAGGACACTATTCACACTGAAGCAAACAAGAAAGAAAATCAGTCAGAAGCACCTCCAGAAAGTTACAACCATGTTACAACCATTATTTTAATAGTGGCTAAGGGCACCCAATAAGCACACGCAGGCCACCTGCTGTGATATGACTTAGATAGGAAGCGAGTGATCAAGGGAAAGTCCTCCAATCACAGCCACGTGCTCCCCAGTTTCCACAGCACAGATCTTTCTCGTGAACTCAAATGTCAACGCTGTCTGTCTGTGTGAGACCAAGGAAAACCCAACAAGAGATATTAGATACTAATTCTAAGGATTTAGTATCTTAGGATACTAAGGATTCTGTCTGAGAGGGTTGAACTTGGAAGGGCCACAAACCATTGTTCTATCCGAGACTTTGCCCCTCCACGTGATGCTGTGTCCTCCAAAATTACAAATGTCCTCCCTGACATCCTCTGCAAAGGGCAGCAGCCCCTGCTGTCACCTCGTTTCTCCTTTTCCTTATTTCACCAGGGTTCCCTGCTGTGAAAGGAGGCTACCAGGGTCTTCATTCACATGGCCTTTTCCTTCACTCCCATCTTCAACTCCAGTTCAGCCACCAGAAAGGAGCCTACCTCAGCAATCCCCAGACTTTCCACATCAATAGCTCTCCTTTAACAAAAAGGTTCAGGCTTAAATAGAGTAGAAAATGCCAGGTTGCAAGATGCTGACCAGGTATTTCTGCAGCAGCTCTTCCCAGAGTCTGTAACACGCTACCATCGTGCCTATACACCACCAAGCGGATACACGCTGCACATCGAAGCACGAGCCCCAGGAACCCTACTCACCCTCGCAACACTCAACTGGGAAATGCTCCTCTTCCTAAATGCCCGAAAATCATCCTCTTCCTCCTCTTTGGCATAAAACTGCCCTCCCTTCCCACCCCCCTCATTCCCTATTTTGGGCTTTAGTGTATTCACACACTCCAACAGGTAAATTGCTCTGCCTTACAGAGAACCACCCTCCCTGCAATCAACAGTCAAGCCTTTTGATCCTGCCTCTGCAATCTTTCCTACGTGGAACCCCCTCACCATTCCCACTGCCTCAGCAAACTCAGGTCTAGAACATTTAATGGGGCTTCACTGGTCCCTCTCCTGAACCCACCCATCCTGAACACCACTGATCATCCAACCCAAAAATCCCTGATCTTCCTAGTACTATACTTAGAATGATGCTCTTTGTGCATTTTACTAGGGAGCAGTCTATAAGCCAGATTCACAGTGTATTACTGAGAAGGTTCTGAAACAGTGGTTTAAACCTATATTCTCCACAAAGAGGGATGCAAAAGACCATTCACAAGCATGTGGGGAAAAAAATATTAGAACTTATTAATACGTTTTTCATTTCACCCTTTCAAAATCCCTACTACATTTAAGTGTATTTTATAACAAACACATTACTATGAGAGCACTGCACAAATATAATGCATCAATACACACGCAGGGCGCATGCTAGGCACACAGTTGAGGTTCTGTTTTAACGAAGAGGACACGAAAGGTCCCTCCCCCTCTACTGGGCCCTCCCACACCCTTCCAACTTCACTCTCCACCTCACACCACCACCACAGCCCGCATTCCCTTCCTTGGCTTTGCTGTGTCACCCACCAACACTGCCTTCCACCCCAGCTCAAGCAAGCCACCTCCTTCCCAGGCAGGAATCTTCTCTTCCTCCTGTGTCTCCCCAGGCACCTAAATCTGCCTCTCCTGGTGGAGTTCACTGTTTTGGAGCCTGCATCCCCTCCTACTGCAGGCAATGACAGAAGGGAAAGGACCCTTCACTGGATTTTACCCACATTACTGGGCCTCAGACTCTTCATCTGTAAAATAATTTGTAGAACTTCCAAAACTGTGAAGTCCAAAGAAAATAAAAGCATAAAAGGTCAGAAAACTGCAATGCACCACACACCTGTGACTATCCCCTCAGGGCCTTGGGGTGTTGCATCTGGCCAGATTCATCTGTGCCACCTAAATATCTGATAATTGAATGTCTAACTGATGAAAGACCCAAGAAAACAGACACCTGACTCATAAATCAAATCTCTAGGAAGATGCTTTATCACCTTCATTAACCTGAAGCACCTCTAAGAGGGACCTGTTGCCTCCACCGCGGGGAAGAAAGGCTGTTAGTGCTACCTTTGTCGAAATCCCCACAGCAAGGCAGGGTTGAAGTGTCAAATCGAAATCACCTGAAAAGAACTGGAACACAAACACCAGAGTGCTCCGTTCCCGCCCCTCACTCTTGGCCCACGGAATTTAAAATCCTGCCCAACTGAGCAGCCGAAGGCAGGGCGACGCCGCACCCACTCTGGGCAACATTGAATTTGGACCTGGGGCCCTGGGCGCCCCCCGAAGCCCGCCCGCAGGCCCGTGGTGCGCGGTTACCGGGAAAGTCACACTTGTAGGGCCGCTCGGGCTCGAAGTGGGTGCGCTGGTGGGAGCTGAGTTTGGCGTGCGTGGGAAAGCGTTCGGAGCACACCTCGCACTTGAACAAGTTCTCCTGCTCGTGGCCCTTCATGTGCGCCTTGAGGTTGTACACGGTGGTAAACTTCTTCCCGCAGCCGCCCACCGGGCAGCCGAAGGGCCGCAGCTTGTCGTGCGACTGCAGGTGCCGCTTGAGCTTGTAGGAGGTAGTGAAGGCCCAGCCACAGCCGTCCAGGGGGCACTTGAAGGGCCGCCGGCCCTGGCTGCTACCGTGCGTCAGCAGGTGCACCTTGAGCTGGTGCTTCTTGGCGAAAGAGAGCGCGCACTGCGGCTCGGGACAGCGGTAGCCCGGGACACCAGAGCCGGGGCCCTGGGGACCGCGGCGGCCCTCGGCCAGGCTCGCGGCCTCCTCGCCCGGCGGCGCGGGCGGGCCCCGGGGAGGCTGGCAGGGCTGCGGCGGCGCGGCGGCCAGCGTGAAGACGCCGTGATCGAAGCGCACCAGCAGGTCCTGGCTGTTGATGGTGACGGTGCCCGCAAGGGCCGCGCCGGACCCGGGGGCGGCGGCTGCGCCGCTGGGGCCCTGCTGGGGGCAAGGCATTGGGCTCGCGCCAGCGCCGGGCCCGACCTCCCGCCGCCCAGGGGCCTCGGCCGCGGCGCCGCGCGCCACTTCCAGCAGCACCACGAAAGAGTCGCCACCGTCCTCGGGGGGCGGGGGGCTCGGCCCCGGGGCCGCCGACGCCACTCGGGCCTCCCCGCGCAGCGGCCCCGGCCCGCCATCTTCGGGACCCCGCAGCAGTAGCAGGCGGCGGCGCGCGAGGCCCGGGCTAGACGGTGGCCCCGGGCCTCGACGCAGTCGGCCGGGGCCGCCGCCGCCGCCGCCATGTTGGGCTCCGCGCGCGGTCGGGGCGGCGAGCAGCTTCGGAAGGTCCATCTTGGGCCCAGTCGCGGCGTCCCAGCCGCCGCCTCGGAGGAAGCGCGGTCCGCCCCGCCCAGCCGTGCGCGACGCCGTGCGGCCGCCGCGACAAATCGACGCCAAAGCCCGGAGCGGAGCGAGACCGGACTCCGGCCCGGAGCTGCGCGTGCGCGTGAGCCAGAGGGGCGCCGCGCGAGGCCTGCCGGGCTGGGGATGGTTGGCGCCGCCCAGGCGCGGCCCCACAGGTCTGGCTTGCCGCGGAACCTGGGGACTTCGGCCGACCCCGACCACGCAAGCTGCGGTTTGACTCCTGCATGGGGACGACGCTCGCCTGACTTAACAATCGTATCTTTCATCTGGGTAGTGGATTGATAATAGCAGCCAACTATCTTCACACTTACAAGTGTGAGAAACTGAGGCACAGATAGCTTGAGTCCCTTGCCCGAGGTCACATAGCTGGGAACTGGGAGAGTCAGGGTTCGGGCACCAGGCTGGGCTCACTGAACAGCGAACAGCCTAGCTGCCGCTGGCCTTTGGCTCACAGACCTTGCGCGAAGTGCCCCCAGCTCCTTCCCCACCACCCAGCCCCTCCACCGGGACCCCTGCCTACGCTCTTCCAATTGCATTTCCTACTAAACTTTGTACTGTCCCACACTGCCTCAGCCCTTACTCATTGTTGTCTCAACTCCTCCACCCCACCCCCTCAACCCGGATTCAGTCTGGAGTCCCTTAACTTGGCCGCACGTCACTGCCCTCCGGACCCAAACCCCTCCTACACGCCTAGCTTCTTAGGAAAATAACACCGCAGCTGATCCGCAGCCTCCACCACGCCTTCGCCCCAATCTAGTCTCAATAGAGCCGACTTTTGTGATCTTCCCAAAGTGCAAATCAGCTGTGCCCCAGTCACTCCATTGCTCTTATTGCCTAGCTGGTCTCCCCCACATTTCTCACCACTTCACCCCTCACTCTACAATCCCAGGGCTCCCCTATCTCTTTCCATTTCCTCCAGCAAGCCGAACTAGTTCTGCTAGACTGCACAGCTGGTCTCTGATTCCTCTGGGAAGACTGGACTTCTGATCAGGTACACCCTCACCCAGCCCTTTATTCTCCACCCCATCTCTCGATTTGTTATCTCGTATAGTTCTCAATTGCTGTTGTTTTATTGGCCCCTTTCCTGGATAATTGATTGTGTCCCCCTCTAGAATGTAGACTCATTTAGGACAGGAACCGTGCCGCCCTCATTCACAGCTGTATGCTCAGAATCTAGTAGGGAGACTCTCAGTAAATATTTATTGATGAATGCTTTATTAACAGTTCTTTAAAAATAAGATACATAAATAATATTGAAAAGAATAGGAAACATACATATATGAAATATGAATTTATGCCCCAAATATATTGTTCCCAGTAAAGAATAATCTTTTCAACAAATGTTCTGGGACAACTAGATATCCACACATGAAAGAATGAATTTGGACCCCTACTTCCCACCAGACACAAAAAGTAACTCAAAATGGATCAAGGACCTAAATGTAAGAGTGAAAACTCTTAAACTATTAGGAGAAAACAGTATATCCGTGTGACCTAGGATTAGGGAATGGTTTCCTAGATATGAAACTAAAAGCACAAGCAGTGAAACAAATTGGTCTTTGCCAAAACTGAAAACTCTTTTAGGTGAAAGAACACCAAAAAGAAAATGAAAAGACAACCCACAGAATGGGAGAAAAATTTGTAAATCCTATATCTGCTAAGCGACTACTACCTAGAATATATTTTTAAAAACCCATGACTCAACAGCAAAAAGACAACCCAATTTAAAACAAAGGACTTGAATAAACATCTCCCCAGAGATGTACAGATGGCCAATAAGCACATGAGGACATGTTCAACACCATTACTCATTAGGGAAATGCAAATCAAAACCACAAGGAGATAACACTTATCCACTAATAGCAATAATTTTTTTAAATGAAAAAGGAGTGTGAGGATGAAGGAAAAATTGTAACCCTCATACATTTATGCTGGGAATGTAAAACGGTGAGGCCAGTGTGCAAGAAAGTTTGGCAGTTCCTCAAAAAGTTAAATATAGAATTTCCATATGACCCAGCAATTCCACTTGTAGGCGTATATCCAAGAGAAATGAAAACACGTGTATTCACACAAAAACTTGTTTGTGAATGGTCATAGTAGCAAAATCAATGCAGAACATTGTTTAGAAGGATCCCATTTGTACAAGGAGGGAAAACTATACCTATGTTAACATGCTTGCACATCCTTTTTATTATGTAGCATTATGAATAATGAATATTGCTACATAATAAAAGGGAAACAACCAAGTATCTATCAATAGACAAATGGGTAGGCAAAATGCAGCATATCCACACAGTGGAATATTATTGGGCCATAAAATGGAATGAAGTACTGATATAAGGCTACAACATGAGTGAAACTTGAAAACATACAAGGGGGAAAAAAGCCAGACACAAGACACCACATACTATAGGATTCCACTCATATGTCCAAAAAAGGTAAATCCATGGAGCCAGAAAGTAGATTAGTGGTTGCCAGGGGATAGAAGGGGAGGGCAAATTGGAAATAACTGCTAACAGCTACAGTGTTTCTTTTGGGAGTGATGGAAATGCCCTGGAATTAGTGGTGATGGGTACACAACATAGTTGAATATACTAGAAACCACTGACTTGTACACTTTAAAATAGTGACTTTCATGTTCTGATTGGCTCTGCTAAAAATATATTGTTGGGAAAAATCAATGCAGAACATTGTTTAGAAGGATCCCATTTGTATAAGGAGGGAAAATTATACCTATGTTCACATGCTTGCACATCCTTAGGAAGTTTCTAGAAAGATACACAAGACACTGCTAGTACTTGTGACTGCTTCTAAAGTGAAGTGGGGAAGGGCACCTTCACTTAATACTTCTCTCCTGTTGGCACTATTTGCTTTTGTTTTAGATCATGGTTGGGATTATTTTTTGTTGTTTTATTTTAATTCCAGTGTAATTAACATATAGTGTTATATTAGTTTCCAGTGCACAACGTTGTGAGTAATTCAACAATTCTATACATTACTCAGTGCTCATCACAATAAGTGTACTCTTAATCCCCTTCACTATTTCACCTATTCTCCCCCTCCCACCTCCCCTCTGGTAACCAACAATTTGTTCTCTGTATTTAACAGTCTAGTTTCTTGTTCATCTTTTTTTCTTTGTCCATTTGTTTCTTAAATTCCACATATGAGTGGAATTTATATTTTATTTATAAATTTATATTTATAAAATATAAATTTATATTTATATATAAATATAATATATATAATATAATATATAAATATAAAATATAATATAAACTTATAAAATTATATATAAATATATAATTTATATTTATATATGATTTCACTCATATGGTATTTGTCTTTGTCTGACTTATTTCACTTAGCATTATACTCTCTAGTTCCATCCAGATCATTGCAAATGGCAAGATTTCATTTTTTATGGCTGAGTAATGTTTCATTGTATATATATACCACATCTTCTTTATCAATTCATCTGTCAGTGGACACTTGGACTGTTTCCTTATCTTGGCCATTGTAAATAATACTGCTATAAACATAGGGGTGTGTGTATTTCTTTAGATTAATGTTGTCATGTTCTTTGGGTAAATACCTAGTAGTGCAATTGCTGGATCTAGGATAGTTCTATTTTTAACTTTTTGAGGAAACTCCATACTGTTTTCCACAGTGGCTGCACGAGTTTGCATTCCAGCAATAGTGCAGAAGGGTTCCCCTTTCTCCACATCTTTGCCAATGACCTGTTGTTTCCTGTGTTGTTGATTATAGCCACTCTGACAAGTGTAATGTGATATCTCATTATAGTTTTGATTTGCATTTCCCTGACAATGAGTGGTGGTGAGCATCTATTTATGGCTCTGTTAGCCATCTGTATGTCTTCTTTAAAGCAATGTCTGTTCACATCTTCTGCCCAACTTTTATTGGATTGTTTTGTTTTTGGGTGTTGAGTTGTATAAGTTCTTTATATATTGTGCCTACGAACCCTTTATCAGATATGTCATTTGCAAATATCTTCTCCCATTCCATAGGTTGCCTTTTAGTTTTTTTGATTGTTTCCTTGGCTGTGTAGAGCTTTTTATTTTGATGTAGTCCCAATAGTTGAATTTTGCTTTTGTTCCCCTTGCCTCAGGAGACATCTAGAAAAATGTTGCTATAGTCAATGTCAGAGAAATTATTGTCTGTGCTCTCTTTGAGGATTTTTATGGTTTTGGTCACACATTTAGATCTTTAATCCATTTGAATTTATTTTTGTGTGTGGTGTAAGAAAGTGGCCCAGTCTCATTCTTTTGCATGTAGCTGTCCAGTTTTCCCAACACCATTTGTTGAAGAGACTGTCTTTTTCCCGTTGGATATTCCTGCCTCCTTTGTCAAAGTTAATTGACCATATAATCATGGGTTTATTTCTGGGCTCTCTATTCTGTTCCATTCATTGATCTACGTGTCTATTTTTGTGCTAGTACCATACTGTTTTGATGACTACAACTTTGTAGTCTATCTTGAAATTTAGGATTGTGGTACCTCCAGTTTTGTTCTTTTTCAATATTGCTTTGGCTATTTGAGGTTTTTTTTGTGGTTCCATACAAATTATAGGCTGATTTGTTCTAGTTCTGTGAAAAATGCTGTTGATATTTTGATAGGGATTGCATCAAATCTGTAGGTTGCTTTAGGTAGTATAGACATTTTTAAAAATGTTTGTCCTCCCAATCCCTGAGCATGGAATGTTTTTCCATTTCTCTGTGTCATCTTCAATTTCTTTCATCAATGTTTATAGTTTTCAGGTCTTTCACCTCCTTGGTTAAGTTTATTCCCAGGTATTTTATTATTTTTGGTGCAATTATAAATGGGATTGTTGTCTTAATTTCTCTTTCAGCTACTTCATTATTAGTGTACAGCAGTGCAATGAATTTCTGTATATTGAGTTTGTATCCTGCGACTTCACTGAATTCATTTATCAGTTCTAATAGTTTTTCTAGAAGTTTTTTGGGGGTTTCTATACATAATATCCTTTCATCTGCGAACAGTGACAGTTTTACTTCTTCCTTACCAATTTGGATACCTTTTATTTCTTTTTATTGTCTAATTGCTGTGGCCAAAATTCCCAGTACTATGTTGAATAAAAGTGGTGAGAGTGGACATCCTGGTCTTGTTCCTGACCTTAGGGGAAAAGCTCTTTGTTTTTCCCCATTGAGTATGATGTTTTTCATATAAGACCTTTATTATGTTGAGGTATGTTCCCTCTAGAGAGAAGGTTAAAGGTTTTTATCATGAATGGACATTGTACTTTGTCAAGTACTTTTTCTGCATCTATTGAAATGATCACATGATTTTTATCCTTTCTCTTATTCATGTGATGTATCATATTGATTGATTTGCAAATACTGAACTACCCTTGTATCTCAAGAATAAATCCTACTTGATTGTGGTGAATGATAGTTTTAGTGTACTGTTGGATTCAACTGGCTAATATTTTGTTGAGGATTTTTCTATTTTCATCAGAGATATTGGTAACTACAGAGTTCTCAAGATCATGAGTGTTTTTAAAGTAATTTTTATAATCAAATAATTTTTTAAATAATTATGGAAAATAGTATGGTGGTTCTTCAAAAACTGAACATAGAATTGCCATATGACCCAACAATTCCACTTCTGGGTAGATACTGAAAAGAATTGAAAGCAGGGACTCAGGTATTCACAAAGCCATATACATAGCAGCATTACTCACAGTAGCCAGAAGGTGGAAGCAATTCAGGTGCCCATAGATGGATAACTAGCTAAACAAAATGTGGTTTATGTATGCAACAGAACATCATTCAGTCCTCAAAAGGAAGGAAATTTTGACGCATGTGACAACATGGATGAAACTTGAGGACATTGTGCTACATGAAATAAGCCAGTCACAAAAAGGATAAACCCTGTACGATTCTATTTACATGAGGTCCCTAGAGTTGTCAGAGTCATAGAGACAGAAAGTAGGATGGTGGTCACAGGGGCTGGGGTGGAGGGAGGGTGAGTCAGGGCTTAATGGATATGGAGTTTCAGTCTGGGAAGATGAAAAAGTTCTGGAGACAGATGTTGGGAATGGGTGCACAACAGTGTGAGTGTACTTCATGCTGCTGGACTGCACTCTAAGAAATGGTTAAAGTGGTAAATATTATGCATATTTTACCACAATAAAAGAAAATTTTAAAATTTTTAATGAAAAACATTTGGTGGGAATACGGGTGAGTTTCATCTTTTGGATTTTTCAGTTTTTAAAAGATACTTCCAAGGGCGCCTGGGTGCCTCACTGGGTTAAGCATCTGGCTTCTGCTCAGGTCATGATCTCAGGGTCCTTGGATGGACCCCTGGATTGGGCTCCCTGATCAGTGGGGAGTCTGCTTCTCCCTCTCCCTCTGGCCCTCCCCCCTACTCCAGCTCATTCTCTCTCTCTTCCAAAAAAATAAAATCTTTAAAAAAAAGATACTTCTGGTATCTTTCATAACACTTTAAAATGGGTGAAATCAACTTTATTGAACATTTGGCAAGGACTCATGTCACTCTTCCTACTGCCTGAGGTTTTCCATCACTGCAAGTAATAGGGCTTATAGTGAGGAGCAGATCTCATGTGCTGGGCTCGAATAGTTGTTGTTCAGTGGTGTCTGTCAGAAAGGATCTCTCCAAGCATGTGTGTGTCAGAAGTGGTTTGGGGCAGCCAGGGAGAAGACACAAGGTGCTTGTCATTCTGGTTTGCATTTGGGGAGAAATCCCACCAGCCCAGATGTTGCTGGGGGCCCAGTACTATAGCTGGGGGAACAAGGGTGCAAGAATACCTGACTCCAGGGGTCCCAAACAGACCAGGTTGGGCCACTTACCACTGACAAAATCCAAAGGCAGAGTAACGAGCAGTGGTAAAACAAGAAAGGAATTAATTTACTGAGGCCACCACCAGGAAGACCGCGGACTAGTGTCTCATAGACTGTCTCCAAAGTGCCGAAAATAGTCCCGGCTGATATAAGGAAAATGTGGGGCAAAGGTGGATGGGTACATGCAGGTGGGCCGTGAAAGTTTTATCCTGGGCATGGTCTTGCTGGCTCAGGGCAGTCCTCATTGCTTCAGGGGGTAATTTAATTCCCGTTAGGGGTTGCTTGGCCACAAGGGTCTTTTGCCTGAATTAAGAGACAAAATGAAAAGAAGAATTTAATCAATTAGAAAGTACAGACTGAGCTCAAAATGGAGGGAGCTGAAGTCTGCTTTGAGTACTCTGATGGCATCCCTGTGGCCTTTGAATTGCCACTGTCCATGTGCAGGGTATCGCAAGTTCTGGAAGGAGTAGGGATGGGCTGCCGTTGGGAGTTCCAACGTGTGTGTTTTTTCCAACACCACTGAGACAGGGAAACTAAAGGGACCCAATGAAAAACTGCTTGTTTGCTCCTTTTCTTGCTTCCATTCTTGCTGGGACCTATATGCCTGCCTTACACACACCTCATCGAACAGATAATGTGTGTCCTCCTTGTAAAGGTCAAGGAATTAATGATTTCTTTGGAGGCTTCCAGCACAATAGGTAGCATCTAAGGAGTGGCCGCTGGTGTCATTATGAATGTTTTCCAAGACCACTGACTCACCAAGACCCCTGACTCCAGGCAGAATTGACTTACGGAGGACACCTAAACACTCGTCTCTGTTCCTAGATGCCTGAGAAGACACACGTGCTGAACCACAACCCTCAATAAAAACCCCAGACTCCAAGCAAAGATGAGACTCACTCCTTTTCTCCTTCTGAGTCTCCTAGATGCTCCATCTGTGCTCTCTCGATGTCTGCGATAAACTCTGCTCTCACTTCCTGTCCGCGCATTTGATTTCTATCCTGAAGAAAGCCAAGGATCTTCTTGGCTGGTCCTGTAGGAAGCCCTCTGGTCATCAGACCTCGCCAGCCTCCATCACCACTAACCAGTTAACCCAATTCTGACACTATGTACCTGGAGATTATCTAGGTAATTGGCTCAGTCCTACAAGACAGCACCCCGCCCCACACACATATCACTTTCAAGTCAGCTGTACTTCTGATTGATCGGCAGTAGATTGGAGGTTCCCATGACCCCCTCCTTGGGTTTGATTCATGTGCTAGAGTGGCTCACAGAACTCAGAGGAACATTTTTTTAAAGATTTTATTTATCTATTATCTATTTGAGAGAGAGAATGAGAGAGAAAGTGAGCATGAGCCGGGGAGGAGCAGAGGCAGAAGGAGAGGCAGACTCCCCGCTGAGCAGGGAGCCCGCTGCAGGGTTCAATCCCAGGACCCTAGGATCATGACCTGAGCCGAAGGCAGACACAACCAACTGAACCATCCAGGCACCCCTCAGAGGGACATTTTACTTACCAGCTTACCAGCTTACCAGTTTATTATAAAAGGAGATAACTCAGGAACAGCCAGATAGAAGAGACACATAGGACAAGGTATGGGGAAGGGGCGCAGAGCTTCCATGCCCTCTCAACATACCATTCTTCCCAAATCTCCATGTGTTCCCCAACACGGAAGCTGTCCTTTTGGGTTTCGTTTCTTTGGCAGCTTCAATATTCAGGCATAACTGATGAAACCATTGGCCACTGATGATTGATTCAACCTCTAACTCCTCTCCCCTCTCCAGAGGACATGGGGTAGGACTCAAAGTTCCAACCCTCTCATTACTCCTTGGTTCCCCTTGCAACCAGCCATCATCCTTAGGTATTCTCCAAAAGTCACCTCATTAACATAAACTCAGGTATACTTGAAAGAAGTTTGTTATGACTATCAGAACACCTTTTTTTAAATGATTTTATTTATTTGAGAGAGAGGGAGGGAGAGAGAATGAGCAGGGGGAAGGACAGGGAGAAGCACACTCCCCACTGAGCAGGGAGCCCAGTGTGGGGCTTGATCCGAGGACGCTGATCATGATCTGAGCCGAGGGCAGATGCTTAAACCGACTGAGCCACCCAGGCGCCCAGAATACCAAAACACCTTGATCACTCTTACCAGTTAGGAAATTCCAAGGGTTTTAGGAGCTCTGTGCCAGGAATGGGAATGAAGACCAAATATATATATTTTTTATTATAAATCAAAATATCACAGAGTGAAAGGAAATGTCTCCATCAGGGATTTCTGTGATGGTTAATTTTACCCATCAATTTCAGTGGGCCATTTTAAACATTGTTTCTGGGTACGTCCCTGTGGGTGATTCCACATTTAAATTAGCATTTAATGGGTGGCTCTTCTGCAAGTAGGTAGGAATCTGCAATCTGTTGAGGTCTCAGTCTGTTGGGGTCTGAACAGAACAAAAGGCAGAGGAAGAGGAATTCCCTGTTTAATATCCCACTGAGCTGGGACACCTCATTTCATCTTCTCCTGCTCTTAGACGGGGATTTACACCATCTCTTCCCTGGTTCTCAGGCCTTCAGGCTTGAACTGAATTATGCCTCCGGCCTTCCCAGTCCTCTAGCTTATGGTTCCATGGGACTGCCACGATATATATAGCAACGATATCTATCTATATATAGACATATATAGATATCTATATTATATATGTATATGTGTTCAGATACATCTCCTATTGGTTCTGTTTATCTAGAGAATGATAATACACAGATATTTGAATCCCAACAGAGACTCTACAGGTGACACACGGTGGGAAGCAGGCAGCGTGAGAAACCAGCATCTCAAGCAGAAGAAGGAACAATAGGCACACTTGGCCTCGCCATTGGAGGGCAGTAAGGACTGGTAGGTGATGTAGGAAAGATGTTGGGGTTCAAAGCTGACGGCCAAGACAGAATTCTTGAGACATTTTCGGTGCAAAAGGTGGTTTTATTAAAGCTCGGGAACAGGACCCGTGGGCAGGAACAGCTGCACCGCGGTGATGAGGAGTGGCCCATTTTATACTTTCAGTTTGGGAGGGGGTTAGGGATAGCCTAAGTCTCTAAGGAATTTTGCAAGCAAGGTTTCCAGGCCCTTGAGGGGGCTAGCTATTGTTGGGAAAAGGTCATTTATTACAGTCTAATAAAACCTTAGTCATGAGACCCTTCAGATGGATATTGGTGGGCCATCTCTTGGGGGATGAGTGCCAACAGGTATCTTGGGGGGGTTTAGGGATAAAGGAAGTTTCCAAAGGAATTTTTATACCTTAAAGTAGACTTACGGGATCCTGGGGAATCAGGCTAGGATTGTCTTTTGCCCTTAGCCAAGTATTAACATTGAGGCAGTTGAGTCCCTAGAGGAATGTCTCTCTGCCTGTTTCAAGGACTTGTCAATGGGCTATAGGTAGAAAGGAAATTTAGTAATTTTTCTTCTGCCTTTGTTTCCCACATCAGTAGGGACTGTGGCAAATTGGAAAAAACAAGCCCAGCCCCAAAGAGCCTCCAGCTGATTGCTGATGCAGAGGTAGGTGGTAAGGGCACAGTGTCACCTGATCTCTTGGTTTAAGTACACTGAAAATCTGGATATTTAAGTGAAATCTCCCAACTTGTAAAAATTGGTGACAAAGTCAAACATTTTTATTTTTATTTTTTTTAGGAACATTTTAGTTTGCTTTATTAGTGCTTCTCTTCAATCTATCTTTATATCTAACAATACATTTTTAACTTTTTATTAGGGAAATTTTCAAACATACAACAAAGTAGAGAAAATAGCATAATGAAACTAAGATATCCACCAGCCCGCTTTAACAATTATCAATACATGACCACTCTAGTTTCAACTAAATTTCCTATTCTCCCCATTTCTCACTCCCCTCCCAGACTATTTTGAAGCAAATCCTGGATAACACATCATTTCAACTCAAAGTATTTCAGTATAATTATAAAATCTTAATGAAAATCTAATACGATTTAAGGAAAAAACACAATTCTCTTGCAAAAAAAAAAATGAGAGTGTTGATTTAAAAGCACTTTGCTTTCACCAAAAAAAACTTTAAAATTACCACCTATAGGAAATAAGTGTTAACAAAAGAGATTGATGGCATGTGTATGTGTGCACAAGATCATAACAAAGTAGCTAAATATGAATTCTAGGAAAATGCACTGTGATACCAGTTAAGCATAAGATGAATAGATGAAATCAATTCACTTATCAAGTAAGTTGTTCACTATGTAGAATGGAAATAAAAAACCACAGCATATTGATAGCTGACTGAAGGCTCAGCCTCATTCTCCAACCTGGAAATTCTAAAGTTATGTTAGCATAAAATGGGTAGAATCTACCTAGAGTAGGAAGACAAGAGAAAGGGACTTGAAGGAATTGAGTTTATCATAGAAAAGGAAAATCATTTTGCAGGATTTCAGAGATAAGAAACTTTAGAAGTCAGTTGTTTCATGACCCAAATAAATGTAGTTACATTTCTGTCCAAAGTCTGTTTTTTTTTCAGCTTTATTTAAGTAATCTCTAAACTCAACGTGGGGCTCAAACTCACAACCCCGAGATCAAGAGCAAAGTCTATTTTTAAAATTAGTTTTGACAAGCGCTAACAGTTTCCATATTAGACAGTTGCCCCTCTCGATTCTTGACCACTATATTCCCAGTGACTCACAAATCACTGTATTAATATACTTATTTTCTATCTAAACACATAACTATGGTCACAGAAAATCTGGCATACACTTGGTACATACAAATCCTGAACACCACAAATGAATTTCTCTAAATTAGAGCAAAATTTCTACAACTACCAATTATTGGTTCATGACAATAACAACCAAAAAATGAAATTTTAACGATGAAATTGCACTACTTTAGTTGAAGCTTACAGATAATTTAGATTGATTTAGGTAAGTCTCTATTATCCTCATAAATGAACAAATGAAAATTTGTACTTAAGTATTACCTTGTACAGAATTATTAAATGATTTATCTTAAGATAACATACAAATAGCACAAGGCTTATTTATTTTTCTCACCTTTTCCATACAACTGATACGACTTTGTAAAAATATTAATGACACTATGTGGACTTCCCTTTGCCAATTCTTCCCATGGTCCTTTGCTTTGTGTACCACCTATGTGCCCAAAAAGTGGCAAGAATTTTTCAGCTTCCTTCTGAAACTCTTTGATGGGTTCATAACCATTTCTTTCTCCAGCACAAAATTCCTTTTCCTGTAAGATTTCTGCTACCTTCAACGTGGGCTGTCCATCTTGGCCTCCCTCTTCTTCAGAAAGACTCCCCTCACTAAGAAGAGGCCCTTCGCTGACTGAATCTGTGCTGGAACCAAAAGACAATTTGGCTTTGTCTTGAGAAGCTTGCATATCAGAGCTGGAAGAGTCAGTCCACCTCTTACACAACTGTGCCAGGAGCCCCTCTGGTTTGGGACCAGGGGATCTCATTCTGAACCTTGATATGGCACTAAAAGTCAAACATTTTTAAAGAGGGCAAACAAAATGCAGCAGCAGGTCAAGTCCGGCCCCCTGCCCTCCTTGTAGGAAGCTACTCAAAAACCTGGGGCAACAGAGCTCATCACTTGGCTGAGCCCTCCTGAACTGACCTGGGCTGGCCAGCAAGGAAAGCATCTGATTCCCAGGGAGCTCCAGGTTCACAGAGGGCAGAGGCTACCCAGAGAGAGGTCCTGACACATTCACAACCTCGAATTTTCAAGGCAACTGAAGCTGATGCCAGTCATGGCCAACTGGTTTCTATTTTAATCATTTTGATGAAAACATTTCTCAGTAGACTACACATCTCTGCTTTCTTAAAAATAAGACTAAACTGCACACAGAATCCCTTTGAAAAATATCCAGTTCCTGTGTCTGCCTAAGACACCACCGAATAAGCCATCCTGATCATCCAGTCCACGAGGCTGTGGTCAGCTGTCCCCACTCCCCCTGAGCCCCACAGGGGCCCCACTCTGGATGTCCGGCATCCCTTCTCCCTGGTGGCAGCAAACAGCAGGCTGACACGCTGTGGCCCAGGGACGTAGCCTGCTTACTGGCATGGCTTGGAGTGGAGCTGAGAGGCGGTCTGAGGCCCTTGCACATGGCTAGTCGCCCCCTGAGCCATGGCCTGAAGCTGGCCATTGAACCCTGCCTGCCTGTCCTTTAAGGGAAGGTGCTGGATGGGAAAAGAAGGGCGGTCCTGGTCTTAACATTGACATACTCTCTTTGTTTCTCCATAGGAACAGGGAATATTTACACAGAGGCACCAGGGTGCTTTCGTGGAGACTTGTTGATGGACCATGGGAGGATTTAGAACTGAACTTGCTGCATACAACAAAGTTCTACAAGGATAGCTTTAACAGGTGAGGACGACGGAGGCTGGAGTGGGGCCAGTGGGGCCGGTACAGCAGCTCCGTATGCTGCCAGGAACCCAGGCACCTCTGCCTTTCCATGAGCATCCTCCATGTGCTTCTGTGGTCCTTGTGGTCACAGCAGGGTTGCTGTGCTTCCAGGCATCACACCTGAAGTCCTGGGAGGGGGAAGGGGCGAGGACAAAAAGCAATCCAGTCCACTTTTATTTAAAAAGCAACAGCTTTCCCAAAGGTCCTACCCTGTAGACTTCCACCTCATCTCACGGCCAGAACTAGGCCAATGGTCACTCCTAATGACAAAGCAGTCCTGAAAATCAACTATGGGGTAATGTATATACTACTGTCCAGAAAAATTTGGGCTGTGTAAGGGAAAAGGAGGAAATGGCCACTAGGGAGGAGACAAACAGTGTTGAGTGGTTGAAGACACAGACCCCAGCTAGACTGGCCTCCTCTTTGTAGGTGTAAACGGGGAGGGGTGTCAGGTTCTCTGTGGCTCCTTAGATACCCATCCCCCAATTGCTTTCTCAATTCTGTGTGTAGGGTGGGTCATTTGTCAGTGAGCTCCAGGGGCTGAGCTAAGGCTAGGAAATAATGAGAAGGAGGTTCATGGTCAAAGGTGCCCTGCTTTGCACAGTGAGGTCATGGGGGGTGGGGTTTTCTGGCCTGGACAGCCAGTAAGTGTGGTGGGGCCAGCTCGGCCTGACTCCCTGCATGGCCCTGGATGTTTACAGGGAAGGGAGCAGGTCCCAACGTTAGTAGGTGGGGTGGGAAGGGTGGAAGAAGAGGGGCAGGAAATTCATCCCTTCACTTGGCTTTTTATAACCTGGATGAGAATAAAGCAGAACCACAGTCACCCCTTGACTGAGATGCAGGTGTTACACTCTGTTATACAGCTTAGAAAACTGAGGTTCAGCGAGGCCAAGGTCCCTGAGGTCCTGGCAGGCAGGCAGGGTTAGGAGAAAGCTAAGGACTGCCGGGCCCCCACATCCACCTATTAATTTAGGAGAAATTTTTATTTTATAAAAGAAACATACCCACACATTGGGACTCCAGAAAGCAAGTTTTGGCCTCTATAATCCTTCTCCAGTAAATAAATTAACATAAATTAAACAGATCAAAGTTTTATCAGGTCTTGGCATTTCATTTCTAAAACAAAGGAAAGAGGAAGTGTTGTCCAGTCACTGCGTTGTGCATCTGGAACTACTACTGTAAGATTGTGCATCAACTAGACTTCAATTTCAAACAAAGGAAAGGGGATATCTCATTGGTTGCTAAGGACAGGGAGGCAGTCCCCCAGTCCCCCATCACCCAGGCCTGGTCCCACAGCAGAGTGAGGCCCTGGTCTGCCCTGGATTAGAGGGAGGAGCTAGAAGTCCCCTCCCCAAAGGGGCTTGTTCTGAGGAAGACAAAGGGTTTGGCCTGGGTGCCTCTGTGTGAACCAAACAAGACAAATGTCCTCGCCAGCATGTTCTCCTCTGTCATCAGAGGGTACTACCACCTTTGGGGGGCTTTCTCCCCACCCTCTTCCACCCCCACCCCACTGCTACCTTGTGCCCTCCTCCTGCCTTCACCTCAGCTCAAGGGGCTAGGTGGTCATAGGGGGAAAGCCAATCAGACCCAAAGCCTGCAGCACCCCAGAGGACAGGGGCAATAGGCAACCGGGAGTTGAGGAGGCAGGAGGGAGCCCTAAAAGTAGGGGAATCCTTAAAAAAAAAAGGTACCTACTTCAAAAGGAAGGCCTGGAAAAGCATGGCCACATTAACTCCCTTTGTCTGGGCACTTTGCATCTGAGCCTGAACTATGGGTCCAGCCACTACCAGGATCAGATATCTGGGGGAGGGGTGCAAAAATACAGCCTCAGGCCCAACAGGGCTCCTGCAGGACACCTGGTCACAAACAGGGTTCTGGAGTGGACCTCCTTCTAAAGGGACTGTGCTGCATTTTCTTGCACTTCATACTGTGCCAGCCATCGGGGGCACCCCTCTTATCTCCTTTTTCCCACAAAGTACTGCTGACACTTTAGGGCAGGACCCTGCCTGCCCCAACCCACCAACCCATGGCCATCCTGCCCATGATACCTTACATGGCTTCTTTCCTTTCTTTCCTAATCCTTTATTACCCTGTCTTCCTCCCTGGACCCTCGAGCCCAGGGCATGGCCGTGTTCCTTTGGGCCCATGGCTGGAGGCCCTGAGATACAGAAAGTATGTCATAGACAGCTAGACAGGCCAGCAGATGGAAAGATAGCTGGATGCATGGATGGAAGGCAGACAGGAGGCAGAGTGATTAATAAAAACCAGGCCAAAGGAGACTCTGCTCCCTTGGTGGAAGAAGGAATGGCAGGGACTTTGAAGGGACTGGTTGACACCCAGTATTCATGGCATGCACGGCCCCCAAAAGTTCCTGGAGTCTACTTTGTGGTGGGCTAGAGGATTTGGCCCTGGACGAGACTTTTGCTGCCCTCCCAGGGTTCCCAGGGGTCATGGACAAACGGTCCCATCTCTTCTGGCCTGGGCTGGCTCGTTTGTAAACTGCGGATGGTGGTGCCACGCCCTCCAGGGCATTGTGAGGCCAAGTGAGGGCTTGTGTGTGAAACTGCTAACCCAGGAGACAAAGGTGTGTAGTGACAGATGCGCTGTGACTGTGAGGGTGAGGACAGGGACCAAGGGGGGATGAGGGAACCGAGGCCGGCTCTTGGGTTCCCCTCATGGCCGCAGGGCCTGCTGGAGCATGCGCTCATCGGCCACCTCATGCGGGAGTGTCACCACCAAGTCCTTGTTGTCCTGCATCGTCTGGCAGATGATCTCGTAGGCCTTCCGGTTCCCAGACCAACAACGCCGAGCCACCTGCGGCAGGGTGCGGAGAGAGCAAGGCAGCTGTTGGTGCCAACACCACCTTCCCAACAGGGCCTTCTGGACACACTGCAGCTGGGCTGCAAATCCCCGCCCTCGCCCACTTTGGGGCCCCTCTGTGCTGTGTGTGGGGCCAGCAGTCTTGTGTGTCTGCCCCATCCCCACCTCTAGCTCAGACCTCCCTCTCTCTTGGCTAGACTATGTATTTAGCCACCTCTCTGATCTGAAACTGGCCATTTTTCTACCCAGCCTACCCCATGTCCAAGAAAGACCTTGCCTCCACACAGGGGTACCAGGCCAGGTATCCTGGAACCATCCTCAGGGAATCCACATACATCTCAGCTCCGCCTTAGAATCTCTCTCCAATCGGCTTCCTTCTCCCCACCTCAGTCCTCAGGGCTTCCCCACCCTCCCTGATGCCATGCTTGCCTCCCCCGTCCCTCCCCTCACTGCTTCAGGGCCCTCAGGACGAAGACCACCCCCTCTACTGGTTAGCACCCCTCCAGGGACCCCTCCACCCCACTCTTACGCTCACCCCCTTACCCGACATCCAGCTGTCTGGGCCCCTGCACGCAGAACCCCTCCGCTTCCCCCTCACACCTACCAGCATGCATCCTCCCCATGACCACCTGGCCCCCCGTTTGTGCTCACCACCCCTTCTTTTGGCCTGTGATGTGGTCACGGGGAAGGAGGGCACCCCCCCCCACCCCTGCAGGGCCGCATGTGCACATGCACAGCCAGAGAGGGTGAGAGTTGCTCGGCTGACAGGGCTGCCCCCTCTGCAGGGCTGGAAAGAAAGGAGGTCCTCAGCACCAAGAGTGGCGTACTCTAACTGGGAGGGAAGGGTTGGAGGCCCCTGTGGGGACCGAGGCTGGACTGGAGGGGTAGGGCCAGAGGCAGGAAGAGACAAAAGAGACTCAGAAATAGCCCAAAAAGATGCAGGGAGAGACCCAGCAACAGTGGGAGAGGAGACACCAGTAAGCAAGAGCGGCGGGACTGTTTCCTGGGGAAGAAGGGAGAACACTCTCTCGGGTCTGCAGTCTGGAGAGACAGAACCCCCATTGGAGAGAAGGCCCGTGGAAAGGCCTGGATGTGACTTACTCCGTTGGAGACATCCCAGCTGAGCATCATCTTGGCCTTCTGCTCAGCCTCCTGGGTCCCGTCCAGCACAAGGCCAAATCCTCCATTGATGACCTCACCCCTGCAA
Organism: Eumetopias jubatus; assembly: GCF_037043125.1. Classification (NCBI taxonomy): domain Eukaryota; kingdom Metazoa; phylum Chordata; class Mammalia; order Carnivora; family Otariidae; genus Eumetopias; species Eumetopias jubatus. Next base: position 159,078,602 of record NW_028274807.1, read on the forward strand.
GAGGCAAAGAGGATTCCAGGCCACTCTCCAGACCTGCCCCTGCCTGGAGCAGACAGAAGCGCACGCACATTTGGGGAACCCTTTGGAAGCACTGGCTCAAGGAGACAGTGTGGCTGGCCCCTGCGGCCTGGAGTCTGCACTCTCTCCCCAGCCTAGGGGATGCAGGAGTCACTGGGCTCTGCACTGCCCACTTGCACCTCCGTGCTTTACCCCGTGCATTCCATACCCACCTTTAAGACTCTTGACCATGTCACCTCCCACAGGTGACCTCCTTCTCTGTGGTTCTGAGTGCATCTCATAAAGGCCTGCTTCCTTGGGGGGCTCTTGTGATACTCAATTCAACTGTCATTCTTCTTGATTTCTCTTTATGCTCTTACTTTTCTCTGCCTCTTCTTTCAGTTTGCTTTAGGTATATTCTGAGGTCCTGATAACTTGATTTGAAGGCTGAGTTCCTTTATTTTCTGTATTTCTTATTTTCTAATGACCAGATTTCTCTGAGCACTGTTTGGACTACCTCCCCTCACAGACGTGATACGTTCATGTGTTCATTCATTTCTTCAGTAGGTGTCGTGGGAATCTTAGTGAAGCATGTTAATGCTATCCAACTTTCCACATGCTTGCCCTGTGGTTCTGTGCCATCAGCTAGGAGCACCCTCTCCTTCCTAACACCCCTGGATCTCCATTCTCACCCTTAGCATCATGATCAAGGCCTAGCTGCCCTTCCTGCTGTTAGCATCACTATACCCCTCCTACCCCCTTCTGTTACACACGTAGGAAATGCCCTCCCTCTTGTCGGCACTTGCCAGGACCTTACTGCCAAACACGAACCTGGCAATACAGCCTCCAACCTTTCAGTCCCCGCTTCCAGCGAATTTGTTCCTCCTCCTTCCTGTACCCAAAAGGTGCACCTAGCTTCTCTAGTCTCAGATCCTCCAGGCCTTACCTGCTTCTCTGCCCCGTTTGGGCTCTACTGACAATTTCAGCCAGTTCCTACCAAGAAGATGAGGAGCCCTCTGCTGCAGGAGCCAGCTGAGCTCCCCACTCCCAGCGTGGAAGTCAAGCATCTCTGTGAGTGGGCAGCTGCCCTGCCCTGCCCTCAGCCTGTGTCCCCAAGCTGGGCAGCCCTGTGCCTGTCAGTGGGCTCCCATCATATCTCCCACCAGCCTCCGGGTGGATTCAAGGTCATCATTAGTCACCTGTCAGGGGCTGATGTTGGGTGACAGAGGGGAAAGCAGATGCCAGCCAGTGTCACCAAGCAAGAACTTCAGTGTGTCCTTCGACCAGAGAGGACTTTTGGAGATGAGAACTTGATCTTCTGTTTTGGGAGCCTGAAGCCCAGACTGCTAGAGACCAAAGCTGCTCAGCTCCATGTGACCTCAGGAAACCCTGCCCACTGAGGCAACCTCAGCACACTGAGCCCAGGAAGATGAGACAATAAAGCCAGCACCACGATTAGCAGAGCACGGGGGGTTGCTCACAAATGGAGTTGGGACAACTAACTGTCCCTTTGAGAAAAACAGAAAAATAGAGCCCTATGCCACAAAAAGAAAAACTGGTGTCAGATGTACTAAAGAAGGAAAAATTCAAAATTATATGATAAATAAAGTTTAGGAGCATGTTTTTTCTTAACTTGGGAAGGAGGGGGAATGTCTTTTAAAGCAACGTTTAAAAAATGAAGGGCCCTTGAATCGCCTGGGTGGCTTAGTCGGTTAAGCATCCGACTCTTGGTACTGGCTCAGGTCATGGTCTCGGGGTTGTGAGATCCCCACATCATCCACGCTGAGCGGGGAATCTGCTTGGGACTCTGGGATTCTCTCCCCTTTCCTTTTCCCTCTCCCACCCACTCTGTCGTCCCTTTCCCCTCTCCCTGCTCACATGTACACTCTCTCTCTCTAAAATAAAGTCTTTAAAAAAAGTGAAGAGCCAGAGTAGAAGTTACTGGATAAAGATAAAGCTCCCTGTGAGGAGAGGAGGATCCTTCCAGAAAGCCTGGCTGTGAGGAAGGTGGTTAGCTCACAGCCCCTAGCAATAACTCCTTAGGGTCCTTCTTGGGGCAGAGGCTGAGCACTACCATGGTGAGGGCCTGCCTGTTTCTGCCCACCCAAAGTGGGTCCTTCAGTGGCCTTGGCCCCAGAACCCCACCCCCCAGGTGGCAAGACTGGCAGGTGTGCATGGAGACTGAGGGTGCCCCCACTCAATCCTAACCCTCCTTCCTTTCTCAGGTGGTCTTTCCAGTAAGCCTTTTAAACACTCTGCCTCCGCCTCAGCTTCTGCCTCCTGGAAAACCCGACCGGCACAGATACAATAAATGACATTCAAACACAAAGGACATGCACTCAAGACATGTATCTAATGTCTAGAATAGATTAAGAACACCCAACCAATAAGAAAAATCACACAACTCAAAACAAAAACTGGAAGCAAGCAAGTCAAATCAAAACAACAAGGATTTGTCACTTCTTGCCCACCAGTCTAGCAAATCCCATGTGGTAACACCCAGGGTGCTGAGGTTATGCAAACTGGAATTTTTATATAGGGAAATGTGACCACAGCTACCAAAGTTTAAAACGCCCACAGTTTTCACCTGCAGTCCCAAACAGCGTGCACCTGATAAAGGCTAACATTTATGGGAGGTGTGCCACATCCGGGCCCTGCCCTGGCCCCCTTACAGGTAGCTCGCGGAGTAAGGTTAACGCACGCATTCGGGCCAGGCCTCCTGCAAAAGTAGCTCGTTTTGAAACCTGGGCAAAGTTATTTCTCCACCTGGGTAGCACCTATTTCTTACAGGGGACTGTTGCGGTGATCGGATGAGCTAGCATGTCAATCTAGAAGGCCTTGTACATGTTGTACACAATACTATGAGCATTAGCCATTCACTATTTAATCTTCATAGCAGTTGCTATTATGATGCACATTTTGTCAATGAGAAACGAAGCTCAACAAGCTTAACTTGTGCAGAGAAATCAACTTCAGAATCCATGCTCTTAATTGTACCATGAAACTATACATCGAAGATACCTCCCCACTGCACTGGAGATTTACGCCCACAGAGGGCGAGAACCTTGCAAGCCTTGGTACTCAGAGTGGTCCTCGGGCCAGCAGAAGCGGCATCACCTGTGAGCCAGATGTGCAACTGCTTTATAGGCTGGCAGTGAAGATTCAATAGTGAATGGCTAATGGCCACACCCTCCCTATAAGGGCAGGAGATGAGACCTGTGTTTACTGGGCAGACCAACCAACCTAAAACCAGAGACTGACCGCTGACCTCTCCTGCTTTGCAGCCTATGGTCCAAAAGTCCCTGTGCACACCGGGCTGTGGGCGCCCTCTCGAAACACAAGCAGACAGCAAGGACCACTGGACAGACAGCATGAGCACAGACTCCAAGCAAGCAACCAGAAAGAGGGGCTCCAAGGAGACAGAGGAAGAGGAAGATGACACACAGCTGATGCGGATTGTCTTGGAAATGGAAGTGCTCCAAAACAGGGAGACAGTAGATGATATAAAAACTGAAAGCAGAGGCGCCTGGGTGGCTCATATGGTTGAGCGTCTGCCTTCGGCTCAGGTCATGATCTCAGGGTCCTGGGATTGAGTCCTACATCGTCTGGCTCCCTGCTCAGCAGGGAGCCTGCTTCTCCCGCTCCCCTTGCCCCTCCCCACTGCTCCTGCTTGCGCACTATCTCTGTCAAATAAATAAATAAATACATACTGAAAGCATATCACAAAATAGCAGAAGGAGCTTATAACTTAGGAATGGATTTGTGTAGAACAAAGAAAAAAATTAGCTGACTAGTTGAAAGTGATTTCCTCCTGGAGCAGCAATGGTTGAGGTACAGATTTTTTTCCCTGCTGATTTTGCAGTAAGCCTTTCGGGAGCATCTGATGGATTAAATTATGTGGGTGTGTGCAGTTCTGTCTGCAAAGCCTCAGGGGCAGCCGGAGGGTGGGAGCAACTTGGGAATTGGCAGGGAGCATTCCCTCTGTTGGGAGCTCCCCATGCAAGGGGTCCTGCCCCGAGACCCTCATGTCATGGATGCTTTCTCGCGCCAGTTCTGCTCTGATCCCTCTTGCCCCCTGTGGCTCAGTTGGCAATGACAGGTGGATCCTGGGAGGTGACAGATCTGGGTTCAGATACTGGTTCCACCACCAGTTCATGTTACTCAACCTCATTCTCTTCACCTCCAGCACCAATTCAACAAATCCAGTGACAAAATGCCAGGTACCCCACAACCAGGGCACTCTCCGTTATGGTTTTCTCTAGCCTGTGTATTGGAAAAAATACATACTCACGTCACATTTTCCATTAATTAGAGCCGCCTGACTGAGCAACAGCTCGGAATTCTGGCCTCGAAGCTAGCCGATGGGAATGCTCTGGGAAGCTCCAGTGCTGAAGGACTTGGCTGTGGAGGGCAAGGCCAGGCTCAGTCTGGCCAGAACCCGCTCAGAGGTCAGAGATGGCTGGCCAGAAAGCTGCCTTCCTCTCTGAAGCCACAGCACCCCCTGCTGCCCCGGAGAGCCAGGAGTCCAACTTGGAGGGAGAGCACAGACCTGAGAGCGGAGGGGACAGCTGGAAAAGCTGCAGCTCATTAACCTCCTGGTGCCTCAGTTTCCTCATCTGTAAAATGTATTTGCTTCTACGATTAGGTGAGAGCGTAGATCCAAAGAGTTTCGTAAATGCTTGCCACACCATCCATGTACAATAAATATTGTTCATTATTCTTTGTGGATTTGATATTGTGATTTATAATAAAAGATATATATTTGGTCTTACTCCCATTTCTGGCCCAGAGCTCTTAAAATACTTGGAATTTTGTAAGCACTGAGAGCAGGCAAAGTGTCTTTTGTTATGTGAATGAGGTGACTTTTGGATCGCATCTAAGGAATGGGGGCGGGGGTGCTAGTTTCCAGCAGAACCAACCATATTGCTACAGGATTGGAACTTTCAGTCCCACATCCTAGACTTCCAGTGAGGGGAGAGGGGCTGGTGGTTGAATCTGGGGTCAGTGATTTAGTCAATCATGCCTAAATAATGAAGCCTCCATTAATACCTAAAAGGACAGGTTTGGAGAGGTTCTGGGTTGGGAACCAGAACACTCCCACGTGCCACCGTGCCAGGCCCCAAATTCTGCAAGGACAGAAGTTCTTTTGTTTGGGACCTCTCTCTGTGTACCTCTTCATCTGGCTATTCACTTGTACCCTTTGATATCCTTTGTAATAAACTGGTTTCCTGAGTTCTGTGAGCTGCTCGAGTGCATTAATGGAACCCAGGGAGGCTACTGTTGGAACCTCTAATTTGTAGCCCCTGTATCTGTAGTCAGATGCACAGGTGACAACCTAGACTTGCAATCGGCATCTGAGGTGGTGGCATCCTTGTGGGACTGAGCCCTTACCCTGTGGGATCTGGTTCTGTCTTTGAGCAGATGGTGTCAGAATTGAGTTGAATTGTGGACACCCAGGGGGTGTTGGAGAATTGCCCAGTGGTGTGGGAAAGCCCCCACATGCTAGAATTAGGGGTGCAGAATTATAGCAGACCTCTTCATAATGGAACTGCCACTGTCAGCCGGAATAAGACCCTTCTACAAACCCCAATTTCCTCATGGCACAGACTGGGAACAGGTCTGGCAGGGCAGAGCTGTGAGCCGGGGACCCAGGAGAGCCCAGAATCCAGGTCTCCCACCTCCCAGCCCAGCTACCCGGGCACGTCAGTGGAGAAGGCCTGGGCCAGGACAGCACTGAGAATTCCTGAGAAAACATCTGTGAAAACAAAGGGGAAACTGACACGATAACTGTAGGCATGGTTTTTACAGCCTTTGTGTCCAGTGCAACAGGTGAGACTCTGAAAGGTAGAGTGGCTCGGCCATGTCCTGTGATTTCCTGTTCACATGAGGAACACGTCACAGCAACGTTGTCAGCAGAGCGAGCTCAGGGGAGGCAGGGCCCAGGACCCTCAAGGGAATTCCTGAGACCTCTACACCAGCCCACACCCGCAGCACCCAGTTCTCCAAAAACCTTACCAGCCGACACCCCCGCCATTGTGAAGAGCGACCCAGGTGGCACCTCGAAAGGCATCTCCCACGAAGTTCTGCACAGCCATGTCTGTGGAAACAGAGGCCACCGCCCATCATGCCCTGAATGAGGTGGGCTGGGGGGCCAGGTCAGGCTCCGAACAGGGTGACAATGGGCTGAGTGGAGCCTGAAGGACAGATAGGGAACTAGGCACAGACTCTAGAAACAGCAATAATTTATGTTTGCAGAGCCACGCAAAGGTGGAGTACTGACAAGTGCTCAAGTACCCACCGTTATCCTTCTGTATAGTTATGCTCTCCAGCACTGAATGCCAGATATAGTGCCCCAGAAGCAGAAAGAACAAAAGAATTAAAGGGGTGGTGGTACTGATTTTAGTTCATGGATGCAGAGAGCCAAAGAGAGTCACTCCCCCCCCCTTAAAACAAAACAACAACAACAACAAAATAAGGGTGGAGGACAAACTACAAATTAATGACTGTCCTTGACCCCAACAGAGAACTGAGGTCCCGGGGCAACTAACTAACTACAGTCTGGGGAGAGACAGGCCCTTGCACAGAGAAACAGAACCCAGGCTGGTCACCTTACATGTGTCTCTAACAAATTGCTAAAGGACAAGCATGAGCTTGCCTGAAACCTTGAGGCCCCTGGGACACAGATATAAGGGGGTGTGCATGTTCTAGAAGGCTCTTCCTCCAAAAACCCAGCTGAGTCCTCCCAGAGAAGATCAGGGAGAATCCTAACAACACCCTCCTCCTTATACTGGGCTGTGAAATGCAAGAAGTGCAGCTCTAGAACCTGAGAAAGGCTGGGAAACTCTAGGGCCTCCTGAGATGCCACGGCCCAGCCATGTCTTAGCTTTTGCTCACCAAATCTGATTTCAGACTTCCAACCTTCAGAACTGTGAGAGAATACATTTGTGTTGTTTTAAGCCATTAAGTTTGTGGTATCTTGTTAGAGTGGCCATAGATATGAATATAAACTATATTAATATCAGAATTTCAGAGCAAGGAATATTATGACGGACAAAGAAGAACATTACATAATGATAAAGATGTCAGTTCTCCAAGAAGACATCAGAAACTGAAATGAGTGTGCACCTAACAGCATAGGTTTAAAGTACTTGGAGCAAAGATGGTTAAGACTTGAAAGGAGAAACAGACAAATCCGCATACACAGGTGGAGACTTCACCACTTTCTCTCAGTAATTTACAGAAAATTAGGCAGAAAATCAGTAAGGCTCCAGATGAACAGAACAGCATTATCAACCAACCTGACCTAACTGATATCTGTAGAACCCTCCAAATAACAGCAGAACATATGTTCTTAAGTGCAAGAAGATAGACCATTTTCTGGCCACCAAACAACACTTAACAAATTTAAAAGAACAGAACAAATATAAAGTACTTCTCAGACTATAATGGAATTAAACCTGAAGTCAGTAATAAAGGTATCTGAAAAGTCTCCTAAAACTTGGAAATTTAAAAAGATACTTCTAGGTGTGCCAGGATGACTCAGTCAGTGAAGCATCCTACTTGGCTCAGGTCATGATCTCAGGGTCATGAGATTGAGCCCTGTTTTGAGCTCTGCATTGAGCATGGAGCCTGATTAAGATTCTCTCTCTCTCTCTCTCTCTCTCTCTCTCTCTCTCTGTCCTTCTCCCCCACTTGCACACTCTCTCTCTAAAAAATGTTTAATTAATTAAAAAAGATACTTCAAGTAACCAATGGATCCAAGAGGAAGTCTTATGGGAAATTAACAAATATTTTGAACTGAATGAAAATGAAAATATATAAAAATTTGCAGGATGCAGCTACAGCAGTATTTAGAAGGAAATTTAGAGCATTAAATACCTCTATTAGAAAAAAAAAACGTTTCAAATCAGTAACCTCAACTTCTGCCTTATGAAGCCAGAGAAAGAAGAGCAATTTAAACCCAAAGCCAGTAGAAGGAAGGACATACTGAAGATTGGAGCAGAAATCAATGACTTTGGGGGGCGCCTGGGTGGCTCAGTCATTAAGCGGCTGCCTTTGGCTCAGGTCATGATCCTGGGGTCCTGGGATCGAGCCCCACATCAGGCTCCCTGCTCAGCGGGAAGCCTGCTTCTCCCTCTCCCACTCCCCCTGCTTGTGTTCCCTCTCTCGCTGTGTCTCTCTCTGTCAAATAAATAAAATCTTAAAAAAAAAAATCAATGACCTTGGAAGCAGAAAAGCAATAGAAAAAAAATGAATAAAACTAGAAGTTTCTTTTTTTGGGACGATCAATAAAGTTGATAAATTTCTAAGCAGACTGATCAAGAAGAAAGAAAGAAGACAAAAATGACCAATATCAGGAATGACAGAGGAGACATCACAACTGACCCCACAGACATTAAAAAGATAAAAGAATACAACTCTATACCTATAAATTTGATAACTTACATGAAATATATCAACTCCTTCAAAAAAGTGATACAGACAGGATTCCTGAGTGTCCACCTCCTTTGCTTGGCATCCCATCCATAATGGAAGGAGCCCCCAAGTGCTGGGAATGAGCAAGCTATGCAGGACTAGAACCCACCAGCCTCTGTGATGATTATGATTGTAGTGGGTTTAGAAGCAGAACAGTCACAGCAGCTGCAGCAGATAACCTTCGTTGAACGCTGGCTGCAGGACACTGACCTAATGCTGCACACGTATTAATTAATCTCATTCTTCACAACAACACTCTGAAGTAGGTACTATTGTTATTTCCATTTTACAGATGAGGAAATTGAGGTTCAGAGATTTTAAAATGCCTTGTTGAAGGCCGCCTAGCAAGTGACAGGGTCAGGTGCACAACTGAGTCTAGGGCATCCAACTGTCCCATTTTGCCTGACACTAGCCCAGTTTAAAACCAGAAATCCCAGATCCCAGAAACCCCTGTGTGCTGGGCTGGTCACCCTATGCCAAGTCTCTCAGATGCCAGAACATTTTTTGCAGCATTATGACTGACTGAATGAATCAACTGATTTTTAAACAAAATTAAATCCAACATTAAAAAGATTTAAAAAAATTTTTGTCTTCCTCACCTGCACAGAAAGCAGAGCCATCATAAATGTTGGAGGTCTCCCTAAAGGGGCTGTCTGTGCCACTCACATCATGGTGGTCTCGGCTCAGGACCACCGGTGCCTGCAGTAGGGAAGGATATGAGATGTCAGCCAACAGTGTCTACCATAGCTGCCTGGCACACACCAGAAGCCCTTTGGATCGCTCCCCCTGGAAACAGACCTTCCTCAACAAGAGGAAGCATAGATGTTTCTGATGGCTTCCTGTAGCTACTAACAGATTCCAAAGATTGGGTGCTTTCTACATGCGTGGCCACCCAGGTGCTATGCCTGTGTTGGCTCACTGGGCAGTCTCAGCGACTCTATCCAGATAGGTATGCCTGTTACCATGCCTGTTTTATAGACAGGAAAACTGAGGTCCAGTGAGGAGAAGAAACTTGCCCAGTGCCATAGAGCTGGTAAGTGGACAGGCTGGGATTTAAATCCACACACAGTACACTAGAGTCTGGGCTTTCCCCTGAGCCTGCACTCTAAGGAAAGAGGCAGACAGATAGCCCAGGGGTGCCGGGTGGGCGCTTCCTCTCTGGGCCTTGGTTTTCTGGACAAGGAAATCACTAGGATCCTTTCTGTGCTGCCATTCTCTGTGAGGACAGAGACTTTTCACATGGTGAAAGCACGGGGGTTTGGTTTTTCAAATGCATGTGTTGGCAACTCTTCCTGTTTCCCAAAGATCTCAGGCTGCTTGGGGGTCTGTGACGTGCTGCCAGGCAGCTCTGCAGCTCTCCGCCCCAATGACAGAATACAGTGCAGCCCTGGGGAAGGCTGAGTGGGGCTGTGGCTAAGGACAGGTCAACCGGGCTCCCTTGTGCCAGGCACAGGGTGGTTCCATTACAAAAAAACAAGTTCTAACTGGAACAATTACATGGTAGACGTGGAGGGCTGGGGCAACGGGGAATGTTCCATGCCTGCAAGCATGAGGTGAGAGCTAGTCTGGCCCAGCTGCCCCTTCCTCTTGGCTGTCCTCAGGGGGAGGAAGGCAGGCAGCCCAGCTGCAACAGGCAAGCTCTTCCCGCACTAGAACAGGGAAATTTCTTGAGTGTCTCACAAAGGAACTATGGCTGGCCCCATGAGTGTTGGTCTTCCCAGCCCTCCCCCGTGGTCATAGGATTTCACGGGCTCCCTGCGTAAGAGGATGTATCTTGCTGAAAGCAGAACTCCCCATTGCTCTGAATTAAGAAACCCTTTGCTCCTTTCCTTGAACAGGCCAAGCTTGCTTTTCACATTTGCTCTGAACTGCCAACCCCCAGGGATTCTAGCACCTTCCAGATATTCAGGTCTCAGTTCTACATCAGCACTTAGAAGCCTGTTCTCACCACCCTGTCTAAAGTCACCACTCATTCCCACCGCTTACCCACTCCCTGCCACTTGTTCCCCATCACCCTCACCCCATTACCCCCATTCATTTTCTTCTCATGTTCATCACCATCTGAAGTTCCCTCTGAATTTATGCCTTTATCCTGCATCATCAGTTTCCCTACCCTAGTGCGTGGATGAGGTCGGGACCCTGTCTATTTGGCTCTCCGCCACGTGGTCCCCAGTCCTTTAGAACAAGCCTGGCATGGAGGAGGCGCTCAATCACGCACGTGGAATGAATGAATAAGACATCCAGCTCTCCGTGCCAACCAGCCAATGGCAGCCCGGACGTGAGCGCACCTACAGAGACGTCCTGCCAGAGCTGCCCCAGCCCTCCTCCTGAGCACACTAGCAGGGTGCTCTGGCAGCACTCCCTGAGCTGGGCTGGGGCTGCTGTCCTTGCCGCCACCAAAACCACCCACCGGAACAGGCGTCACGTTCATCCAACCTGATTTCCCTTTCATATGTGATCATTAGTACTGGCTCTCCCAAACACAGGGACACCAGCAAGAACTCTGCGGCATGAGCCTATGGAACGGGAGTAAGACGGCCCTCCAAATGAGTGTGCCCAGAGCTCCATGTCTTCCATGGTGGGCCGGCTGACTAGGAGGAAAATGGGGGAAAGCCAGGGAAGTTTGTCATGGTTTATAAAAAGATAATTTAAAAAAAAAGAAGATAATTCAAGAAAGATGACTCACTCAATCCTCACACTAATGAGAAAAACATTAGTCTCTTCTCACAGAAGATGGAACCTGAGGCTCAGAGAGGGCACCTGACTCGCCCAAGGTCACACAGCAGGGAACATCTCAGAGACTGGGTTTGAGGACAGGCCTCATCACTCCTGGTCCCCAGTTATCTGCCACCCACTTGACACAAACACAGACCCTGGGGCCTCAGGGCTGTGCCGTCACCGAAGGCAAGGAAACCAGGGGAGGCCTCCTGCCTGCAGCACAGGACGCGTCACCTTGATCTTCCCACGGGCGATGGCTTGGTTGAAGGCCACAGCAATGGCCACACGGCCTTTCTGGTCTGAGTACAGGATCCTCGCCTGGGACCCCACCACCTGAAGGGAAAAGGGAAAGAAGAGGAACCTTGGTGACCTAGTGATACGCAGGGGGAGACTTGGGTGACAGGTCTGCCAGCAGCCAGATAGTCCCCTTGAGGGAGGTCGTGGAGGACCCCAAGGTGTGTGGTAGCTCTACAGTCTGCAGGCCTGAGGTGGGCCCTCATGTGCAGCCCCCCAGGCCACCACGCCAACCCCCTACATGTCTGCATGCAGTCGAGGCCCCCAGACGTCCCTCAGTGACCCAGCACCTCAAGGCTTAACCCCAGGAGGGGTCTCCAAACCCTGACCCGCCCATGCTAGGGATGTTAACTGTTAGGAGCATACCCCTGCTTGAGTCCTTTCAATAAAAATAATATTAACGCCGCCTAATGCAATTTTGGATTGTGCCTGGCGCAGCCATGAGTACTCTGCATACCGTCGCTCACTGGTGAGTTAATGAGGAAGGTGCTATTATTCTCATCCTAGGCTCCACTTTACAGATGAGAAAACCGGGGCACAGAGGCTGAGCCTCTTGCCATGACCACCTGGGCAGTAGGCGGCACGGCCGAGCGCCTGTGGATGGAAACGCCAGGAGCAGCCCCTCTGGAGGGTAAGACAAGGGCTATCAGGAAACGGACACTGCAGTGAGTAAACAGGAATCCCTGTCTGGCACAGTGGCTCTCAGCCAGGATGACATGGGGCGATGCCTGGAGACACGTTCGGGTGCTGCCAGCAGGGGAGGGGTGCTGCTAAACATCCCACAATGGCCCCCCACAACAGAAACTTATCTGGCCCCCAGACACTCGCACAGATATTTGCACCCCCATGTTCACAGCAGCATTACTCACAATAGCTAAAATGTGGAAGCACCCCAGGTATCCATTGACGGATGAATGGATAAGCAAAATAGATACATTCTAAGCAGACGATGGAATATTATTCAGCCTTGCAAAGGAAGGGAATTCTGACACACTCTACAGCATGGATGAACCTTGAGGACATCATGGTGAGTGAAAGAGACCAGTCCCAGAAGGACAAATACTGCATGATCCCACTTACATGAGGTCCCTAGAGCCGTCAATTAGACAGAGACAGAAAGCATCATGGTGGCTGCCAGGGGCTGGGGGAGGGGAATGAGGAGTTCGTGTTTTAATGGGGACAGAGTTTCAGCTTGGGAAGATGAAGAAGTCTGGAGACAGATGGTGGTGACAGTTGCACGCAATGTAAGTGTGCTTAAAAGCCACTGAGCTGTACCTTAAAAATGGTTAAAATGGAAAATTTTATGGTAATATATATGTTGCCACAGTTGAAAAAATAAATGATTTGGCCCCAAACATTAGTAGTGCCGAGGCTGAGAAACCCTGGATTCTCCAAAGAGGATGTAGGTTTTCCCTCAGCTGCCCGGCCACTCATCCTGGAATGGGGTGGAAGGTTCAGGAGCAAGTGATGGAGCTAGCCACACCCGTGATCGTGAGCCTGAAAAGAGAGCTCGTCTGGGCCGCGGCGCCGGCCAGCACGGTGAGGTGAGCCGCTTCTTCCTCACACGTGGCTTGCTAACCCACAGCCTGACTCTACTCCCACCAGCTGCCTCAAAGCCCTGTGGGAAGAACTAGAGTCGAAGTCAGCACTGCAGAGATTTTCAGATGTCTTGGATCTAGAAAAAGAAAATCGAGGAGGAACTGGTATTGAATTGCCAGCTCCATCAAGAGTATACTTTACACTCAATTAAAATGTTAAAAAAGCATGGGCTTCTGCGATCACCATCTTTCCTAAGGCAAAGAGCAACATGAAACAAATACAGAGAACACAACTTCCAGAAAACTTCAACTCAAACACAGAAGAGACAGTCCTGCTTCTCTGTCACCCTTGCAGCGGCATCCAGAGGACCACTCCCCACGCCCCTGACCTCCCATCCTCCCGCCAGCCCCTTCCTGCTCGGTGGGAGCCCTTCCCTAGAGGCTGGGTCCTTCTCTTCTCCAGGCCACCTCTGGACTGGCCCCGCACATTTCCGCTCCTGCCCAACCTCCCTGTGGCCCAGATCCTCAAGTCCAACAGTCCAGAGGTCCTCTCAGATTCCGGGCGGTCCCAGAGACCTCTGTTGGCACGGGAGTTGTGGCGGAAACACGCGTGCAAACCACTGGCCCAGGAGGAGTTTGGGTGGGTGGTGTTGGGCCACAGAAGCCCAGGACGCAGGGGCGGTGCTCAAGGGAGTCCCCCTCTGGCCCTAGGACCCCCAGGCCAGGGATGGACGTGTGTCCACCAGGCAGTGTCTGGCCATCGAGGTCTGTGGCCAAAGGCGTGCAAGCCAAATGCCCGTGTTTCGTTTGTCCTCAGTACACTAAGCCTGCTGCCACCTCAGGACCTGTGCTTTGGCTGGTCCTCCCCCACCCCCCAAACCCCCAGTGTTCAGAGCTAAACTCCCAACTCAGCTCCCCGGAGACACCTTTCTGACTGGTCTGTATAAAGCAGTCCCCACCTGGCATCATGTGCATGTGAGCACACGCCCAGAAGTGAGGCAGCAGCATGCCCCCCTGCTCGGCCCTGGCCTTGGCTGTGCCTCATGCACAGGCTGTCCCAGAGGGCCTGCTCCAAGCCTGCACGCCACCACAGTTTGGGCGTGCAGACCGCCCGCAGCATCTCTGCTGTGCGGACAACACGGAAGGCTCAGAGAGGCTGCGCCACTCGCCCCAGGTCACACGGCTGGGAAGCCAGGAGGCCTGACTCTCTTGAGCTATCTGTGGAGTAACTGGGTGAGCAACGACCTAACTGACCCTGGTCGCTGCCCCAGGGCCCTAGGGCACCTTTTGAAAGGCCCTGAGCTTTCTCTGTCCGGTGGCCTTCTGGATGAGGTGGCTGCAGCTGCCTCCTATGAGGCCAAGGAGGCTGCCACCTAAGCAGTCTCACGGGATATGATGGCACCGTCTCGGGGCTCACATCTACCAGCCTGGGCGTGGCAAGCAGCACCTCACCCCTGCTTCCCACCAGGCCAAGCCCTCACCAGCTGGTGCTTGGTGGCCTCCCGGATCCAGCGGATGTTGTCCATATACTGCAGCTTCACAGCCGGGTTCACTGCAGGGAGAAAGCAGGGTGTCACAGGCACCAGGGGCCTCTGCCCTGTTGGGTTCAGGCATAGGCCCTCCCTCTGACAGCTGCTCAGCACAGACACCTGTTTTGCAACCATCATGGAGCCCAGACACGGGGTCAGGAAGCCCCCATCCCCAGCACCACAACAAGCCATCTGACTTCTGGGACCAGTAATGCCAATAGTCACATGAATTAATGCACAGACGTGTGCAACCCACTGCCTGATACACTCATTCCCTCAGCAAACATCTATTGAGTCTTCACGGTATGCCAGGTGCTGTGCCAGGCCCTGGGAACAGAGACTGCTGTGTGCCACGAAGGAAATAAAAGTGTGAGGTAGTCACTAGGGAGGTGGGTCAGGGGGACCAAAGGCCTCTCTGCGGAGGTAATGGTCAAGCTACATCCTAAATGCTAAGGAACTAGCTACACAAAGATCTGAGGGAACAGTGCTCTAGGCAGAGAGAACAGCAAGTGCAAAGGCCCTGAGGTAGAAAGAAGCTGGCCTATCCCAGCAAGACGGGCCAGTCGGCTAACGTGTGCAGGGTGTGCAGAGTCAGGTGGTAGTTGTGTTGCTTGGGAGCTGCTCCTCCCAGCTCATGGGAGCAGACTTAAATCTTCAGGAATTGTGTGACACAGTAGTTGACACAGACATCATTAAAATTTCAATTAAATAAACTCACAGTTTTAAACATTTTGAAGGCAATGCTCACAGGTCATCACTGCCTAAATACTTTACTACCTTTTACTAGGTTCTCTGCTCTTGAGATTACCTGCCTGGGGGAAATTCTGCAGCCGCTCCACGTGGAGCCGCGCTGGAAATCAGCCACCCCGAGAGTATTTACACCGTGGCCACCAGCAGGTGCAACAGCTCAGGGCTGCTTCTAGGGACGTTTGGGTGAACACCCACCATCCTGCCGGCTCCTCTAGCACCAGACAGCATCTGGCGATTTCTGCTCCTTCCCAGGAGGCCTCCGCCCCGCCCCGCCCCGCCCCGCCTGGCTCCTCCCACACAGGTGCCCGCCCACCCTCTCCCGGTACTGCCGGCCTTGCCTCTGGGTAACCTGAACCCGCCCCAGCCCACCGAGTCTGGGTGGGCAGCAGGGTGAAATGGCCCCTGGGGACTGAAAACAAGCAGCCAAGGCTGAAGGATCCACACAGAGAACTGGAAAGAAGGCGCCCGCGACTTGCAGAAAAGCTGCGGAGAAGTGGGGGCAGGAGCTAGGACAGCTGAGGAAGTTTCATCAAATACTTGCCTCCTCTTCTCCACGTGATAAGCAACATGTCAAATCCACTACACAGGAAGGGACTGAGGTTAAACAAGGGGCGGGGGCGGGTCGTCCGTGGGGGGACAACCACCACCATCCACGTGGGAAGGCAGAGCCACGCTCTCTATCCGAGAAACCACAGGCCACGACAGGAGCTCTGACAGAGGGAAGGCAGAGTGGGGCACAGCAGACAGCTGCGAAGAATCAGAAGCACTGTCGACAGGCATAAACCCGAGGCCACATGCTCTCGTGACTGCGGGGGCCAGACAGGGGATGAGCAGAGAAGGGGGCTGCATCAGGGGGTGGGCTGCTACCCCAGCCTTTGCTGGGCCACCTGCCTGTGAGCATCTCTCATGACACAGCCTCACCTCCAACAGAAATGGCCTCCTCTAGCACAGACGTGGCCAGCTTATCTGTGACTGCCAGGTCCTGGGGGTCCCCTGACGTGCATACCCAGCGGAAAGGCCCAAATCCCAAGGAGAATATGTCCCTGCAAAGACAAAATGCGTCCTGGCCTTGGGGCTCCGCAGACTGGCTGCACCCACTCACGGGGGCGGGGCTACCATGAACCAAGAAGGGAAGGCCTGCAGATGCTCCAGAACTGAGAAGGGGGTGAAAGTTGCATGCTGGTTGGGGTGTGTGTTGGGGCGTGGCATGTGGGCACACTTAGTGAAGTCAGAGCTTCAGTGTCCACAATCATTGCTGGAAGCCCCTAACCCACTAACTGGACCGCAGGTTTAGAAGCCCTCCCCCCTCAGCCTCCTCCCTCCCTGGCATCCTCCTCCCCCTAAACCCCCTCCCTCCCCCTTGTTCCCCTCTTCCCCTCAGCCCCCCTTTCCCTTCAGTATTTATGATATGGGAAACAATAGCAGAAGAAAAATTATTCAATTCCCTTACTGCCTACAGCCCGTTGACAAGTCCTTGAAACAGGCAGAGAGACATTCCTCTAGGGACTCAACTGCCTCCATGTTAATACTTGGCTAAGGGCAAAAGACAATCCTAGCTTGACAGCACCCCCTCCCCAGGATCCTATAAGCCTACTTTAACATATAAAAATTCCTTTAAAAGAAATGTCTTTTATCTCTATCCCCCAAGATACCTGTTGGCACTCATTCCCCAAGCATATGGCCCACCAATATCCATCTGAATACCCCATCTCATGACTAAGGTTTTATTAGACGGTAATAAATGACCTTTTCCCAACAATAGCTAGCCCCCTCAAAGGCCTGGAAACCTTGCTTCCAAATTCCTTAGAGACCTACGCCATCTGTAACCTCCTCCCAACTTGAAAGTATATAATGGGCCATTCCTCATCACCCCGGTGCAGCTCTTCCTACCCACAGGTCCTGTCCCCGAGCTTTAATAAAATCACCTTTTGCACCAAAGATGTCTCAAGAATTCTTTCTTGGCCTTCAGCTTCCAACCCTAATGTCTTTCCTACATCATTACCCCCTCCCCCTCAGCCCCCTCTCCCCTCAGTGTTACCCCCTCCCCCTCAGCCCCCCCTTCCCTCAGTGTTGCCCCTCCCTCTGGTTCTCTGTCCCTCCTCTTAGATCTGCACCATCTCCTGCTGCAGGAGCAGGGAGCTGGGACACAGACAGGCAGAAATTCCTTTTTAGTGTTGTTACAAAGACAACCTGAAAATCAATGAACTACATCGAAGTAGTTGGGAGAAACAGTAAATGTGGGGGCTTGGCCAGGTTTGCCTTAGGCAAACTACCTTCCTAGGTGGTCTCCAGGCCCCTGGCCTCACCCGTCCCCCAGGCCCACGCTCCTCTCTGGACAGCGCCCAGCACCTGCTGTGTGTAGCCTGGCTGTGCGGCCCCTGAGCCTCTGCTTCCTCACCCACAGTGAACCTGAGAAGGAGACCATCGCCTTTCTCCCTGCCCTCTCTGGTCCCATCTTGTGCACAAATGGGCTGGCAGACCTTCCAGAAGCATCCTGAGGCCTCCCATCCCCCGCCCCTGTGTTGCTTGGTTTGACCTTGAGGCCTCCCCCTCTCAGCTGGATCTCCCTCCAGTTATCTCCTGTTTCTCCCTACCCAAGGACTTTCCCAACCTGAGAGTCTAGGACCCAGAGGCTGGAAGTGACCCCATCACTTACCCCATGATGTGCTGGACATACGAGGGGTAGCGGAATTCCGTCTTGTTGGCGCCTTTCTTCTCCACATCTGCTCCTGTGGGCAGAGCACCCGCACAGAATCAGTGGAGGGTATGAGGGCTGGCCCACCTGCCCCAAGGCGAGGACTCATGCCACTCTCCACACAGGGATTTAAACAAGGATGCCAGGGAAAAACAGTGGACATGCTCTGTTTTTCTAGGGTAGCCCCACTGGGGCTGGGAGACAGCAAGTGCCGCTGTTGGTGTGGGGCCGGGCAGGGTGTACCCATGTTACCCCCATATCCATTGGTGCCCCGACAGGCCCAGCAGAGCCTTTGGACTCCAGGAGGGGAGCCAGGGGCAGGGCTGGGAGGGCGAACTTCCTCTGTGTAGTTTTGTACCTTCTGCACTTTACCTTCCAGCACGGGCCACCCGTTCTACAGAAAAGTCTCCCGCAGACATTAAGGAGGGCACGGTGCTGGAATGAGCCCTGGGTGTTATAGAAGACTGACGAATCACTGACCTCTAACTCTGAAACTAAGACTACACCAAATGTTAATTAATTGAATTTAAATTTTAAAAAGAGTTTCCTTCACAGAAAAGTTAGGCTGCATTCCCTCCCCCACCCCCCCAACCCCCGCCCTCGCTGGAACTTATATCCGAGCATCCTACCAACTCTTTGTGTCACTTGACATTCTTAAGGCAAATGGAAAAACTGAGGCCCAGCGAGGCCAAGGACCTGGCAGGACCAGCTCCCAGAAGGCCTGGGCAGGGGCACAGTGAAAGCTGCATGCTGTGTCCCCACTTCCCCTGGGGGACCTGCCAGGCCCACTCCTGGCTGGTGAGAAGGGAGAGTGCACAGTGCCAGGCTCTTGGCCCTTCCCAGCCTGCAGAGACTGGGGCCCCCACACCTCGTCTTTGTTGTGTCTCACCTGCTCTTTGGGCCTCCAAGAGGAAGGCATTGCCATAGTCCCAAAAGAAGAAATTCTCCTTGGCCAGTCTGTTGATGGCGGAGACTTGCCTTCTCAGGCTGCAAGAGGCCGGTGGTTCGTGGTCAGCCCTGCCCACCCGTAAGGTTCTGAGAACAGGCCCTCTGTGCCTCACCCCTGTCACCTCTCAACTGCACCCCATGGGGCTCAGCCAGCTCTGTTTCCATCCCATCTGACGGAGGAGGATACAGGTTCAGAGAGATTAAAGGTCTCGCCTAAGGCCACACAGTTGGCCCCTGCAGAACCAGGCAGAGACCAGAGACACCCAGTCCAAAAGCTCCTGCCAGCTGTGTGCAGTCCCGCCACCCCCCCACACCTGGAGTAGCCCTGGGACATCGTCACCTTTCCTGGACCAGGTCCTTGAATGCAGCAGGGTCGGAGGCCATGAGGCTCTGGGCCTCTGCGAAGCCCAGCTGCACAGGGTAGTAACCACCATTGAATGGGTTGTGACAGGACGTCTGGTCTGACCCCAGGTCCACCAAGAGCTCCCCTGTTGTGTCCAATTCGTGGACCAGGCGCTCCCTGGGAAAGATATGTGGTGATCAATGCCGGGCGGCACCTTGCATGTGCCCAGGGCAAGGGTAGACACCCTCTGGGGCCTGAGTTCACGGCCCAGCTGGGAGGGGATTGCCCTCCCCTCTCAAAAGAACATCTGTAGGAAGGCTGCTGTAAAGTCGGGCCAGGATCTGAGCCTTGAAAACTGGGATCGGGGCGTTAAGCTGAGTACATTGGAAGCTTTGTGTCTGGGGAGCACAACGCCACCATCAGTACCTTGCCTGGAGAGGGAGGTTCACGCAGGGTCCCCAAGGCTGCCAACTCCCATCCTCCACTTACCAAAGATCCACCACATTGCCATGGTAACCAAGGCTGAGCACCTCCTTCCTTTTCCTTGCTTCCCTAGAAGGGCACAAGAGCAGAGCAGATGGCCCATTGCACCTGCCTACAGCTGCCCCTCCCCCAGCAACACCAAGCAGGCAGGAATGCAGAAGACCCTGGAGGTCACCACAAGCACTGCGTGCCAGCATCGGGGCCCAAGGTGCAGGGACCTCTGCTGCATGGCTTTTGAGGACCCAGAACTGTAACAGCAGACTTGAATGCCCCAGATGAGAAAAATGAAATGACAACAGTGACAAGCCTTCTTGAGAGGACTCACAGAATCAGGGCTGTTGCTGTTAGCACACTGATTGGGATTGTTCTGGAACCCATGCAAGGTGATCCTAAAATTGCAGACATCACTAAAGGTGATTCCAGAGGGCGCCTGGGTGATTGAGTCAGTTAAGCGTCTGACTCTTGATTTTAGCTCAGGTCGTGATCTCGGGAACGTGAGATCGAGCCTCACATAGGGGCCCCGCCTCAGGCTCTGTGCTCAGTGGGGAGTCTGCTTGAGAGTCCTTCCCTCTGCCCACCCCCCGCTTGCATGTGCTTGTGCTCTCTCTCTTTCTCTCTAAAATAAATAAATCTAAAAAAAAAGATGAGTGGCGCCTGGGTGCTCAGTCGATTGAGCGTCTGCCTTCAGCTCTGGTCATGATCTCAGGGCCCAGGGACTGAGCCCCACCTTGGGCTCCGTGCTCAGTGGGGAGTCTGCTTCTCCCTCTCCCTCTTCCCCTCCCCATCTCTCATGCTCTCTCTCTCTCTCTCTCTGTCTGTCTCAAATAAATAAATAAAATCTTAAAATAAAAAAAGATGACTCCAAACATTATTGGGAGAAATAAAAGGACAAAAAAAAAAAAGACAGCATATTTAATACAAAATATATAAAGCCCCACAGGTAGAAGCGTCAGAAAGCACGAATACGTCGAGAGTTTGGGCACCCACTCAGAGATGCAGTTTGACTGAACACCACTCTTGGCAGAGAGATGCCAGTGGAGCCAATGCGCCCCTCTCTCCCAAGCGCAAGGAAAAGGAAGCAGGAAAAGGCATATAGTCCTAGAGCAGTGAGGAGCGTGGAAGTCGTGACCAGTGGAGAAGGAAGATGGGAGCCCAGCTGCAGACCAGCATGGGGACTGGGCCCCCACTCCCAGAGGCTCACTCCACTCCCATCTGTGCCTTCCGCAGCTCAGGGAGCAGAAGTATAACCCGACGGGCTGCTTCAGGCCCTCTGTTAAAAAGATTTGACCTGATTCTGTGGTGTGTGTGTGTGTGTGTGTGTGTGCGCGCGCATGTGTGTGTGTGTATGAGTGCATGCACATGTATGTAAGTGTGTGAGTGTGTTCAGGATGCTCAACAGCATTAACAGGTTTAGGAGCCAGACCCATCAATGTCCCACTAGAAGTCTGGAATTTCTCCTATATTCCTATATTTAATGGAAACTCACCCGAGAGTCTTACACAGGCGTGCAATGGGGTCAAACTAGTATTTTTAAAAGATCAGTGTCAAATAGTATCCAATCCTGGTAATGGGAGTATTTCTCAATTCAGTATATGCTTGAACATTTTCCTATAAGCCCCTTTTGAAGAGCCTTGGGCAAATCTAATTGTAGCAGAGCTGGAGAACCACTGTGTGGTGTGTCTTCCCCAAACAGAGCTCAGTTCTGCAAAGTAAGAGGATGCTTCAAAAAACTGGCATCAGTAGGTGAAGTGTCCAACTCTTGATTTTGGCTCAGGTTATGATCTCAGGGTCGTGAGATGGAGCCCTGTGTAGGGCTCTGAGCACAGCAGGGAGTCTGCTTGGGATTCTCTCTCCCTGTGCCCCTCCCCTGCCCCCTTGTGTTCTCTCTCTCTAAAACAAACAAACAAAATGGCATTGGATCAGCAGCCCCCAGGACAGTCCTCCCCCATTCCCACTAAAATACCTCAGAAAACATCAAACCAGAGGGAAATGTTGCCAACCCCTTGTCCCCCTCCCTGAGAACCAGAGCATGAGTGGGAAGGAAGATCAGCTTACCCCTAACCTGGAGTCACGCTGAAGAACGGTTCCATCTTTCTTTTTTTTTTTTTTTAAAGATTTTATTTATTTATTTGACAGAGAGATAGAGAGCACAAGTAGGCAGAGTGGCAGGCAGAGGGAGAGGGAGAAGCAGGCTCTCTGCTGAGCAGGGAGCCAGACATGGGGCTCGATTCCAGGACCCTGGGATCATGACCTGAGCCGAAGGCAGCCGCTTAACCGACTGAGCCACCCAGGCGCCCCCGGTTCCATCTTTCAAAGGCTCATTTCCCTCCAACAGATTAGATGAGCACCTATTATGTGCTAGGTTCTGGGCTGGGCACTGAGGCCACAACAGTGAGAAATACAAGGCACAGTCTTTGCACAATGGTGGCTCAATATCAAGAAAATCATCTAGCAGCAAGTGTCTGACCACCAGGTATGGGAACTCCAGGGTTACCTGCACCCTAGCCCTAGGGACTAGTGAGAAATTCTAATGGAATTAGAAGGGGCGCCTGGCTGGCTCGGTCAGTAGAGTATGCAACTCTTGATCTCGGGGTCGTGATTCAAACCCCATGGTTTGTCCTGTGATGTTGGTACAGTACGACCTCTGTGGGGTCACTTGGTGAGGCACCACCTGTGGCCAAGTGTCAGGCATTTAACAGGCCCATGTAAAGCAGTCCAGCCTCCAGGCCCCTTCTTGGGGTCTCCCCACTTCCCCATGCTCACGTGTCAGGCACTGTACCTGAGTCTTTCAATACAGTGGTCCAAGCTGTCGGTCACTTCCATCAGCCATCCTTGCTCGTGGCGTTTCATGAGGGCAGCTTTATCCACCTGGGATCATGAGACACAGGGTCTCCCAGTTACTGGGCATGCCAGCCTCCACTAGGAAGATGACGTCCCCCATGTAGGTCAGCCACTTTTTATAACGCAGTGTCAGGGCAGAGGCTGTGAGCTGTTTTCCAATACTTATTCTCCCTCCTGCCTTCCTTATCAACAGAACCCG
Organism: Eumetopias jubatus; assembly: GCF_037043125.1. Taxonomy (NCBI): domain Eukaryota; kingdom Metazoa; phylum Chordata; class Mammalia; order Carnivora; family Otariidae; genus Eumetopias; species Eumetopias jubatus. The sequence goes on from NW_028274807.1 coordinate 159,101,412, forward strand.
GATTTTCAGGGGGACACTGTGCTCAGCCCCAGTCCAGGCAAACCCACAACTACTCTGTCCACTGTCTCCAGCCTTCCTTTTAGGTAAGAACTTCCATTTGATCCAATACTGACCAATGAGGTAAAAGAAGGGGTTTCTTAAGTATTATTTTCTCAGTCATAGGTGGCACTTCCCTTCTCCCTCCTTCCTGCCTTAAATGGAGATGGGATAGGCTGGGGCTGGGGCAGCCATTTTGTATCTATGAGGGAAACCCAAGACAATCTAGAGATGTTGGCCTTGACATCACTGAGCTACTGGACCAATGCCATCACTGCTGGCTGTGTGAGAAAAATAAAACCCTATTTGTGGAAGCCGCTATAGTTTGATTTCCTGTTACCTGAAGCCAAGTGGATTCCTAAGAAGTACAAGAATGTATGACACAGGCTTAGTATCAACTAAGTGTGAATCACAGAGCTGTGTACCACCAAGGCTTCTCTCTCTTTAGGATTACTTATTTACTATTTGGGAATTTTATTACACATATTTACTGAATGTTCTCTCTGGGGCAAACACTTTTTGAAGATACAGGGGAACGTAGATGAGGATGAGTGTTGAGGATGAGGCAAGGGGAAGTCAAGGCTTTTAAAAAAAACATAGGCTGGGCGCACCTGGGTGGCTCAGTTGGTTAAGCGGCTGTCTTCAGCTTGGGTCATGATCTCTGAGTCCTGGGATCGAGTCCTGCATCGGGCTCCCTGCTCAGTGGGGAGTCTGCTTCTCCCTGTCCCTCTGCCCCTCCCCCACTCATTCTCTCTCTCTCTCTCTCTCTCTCAAGTAAATAAATAAAGTCTTTAAAAAATAAAAATAAAAACATAGGCTGCTTTCCTGCAGATTCCAGGGGATGACCTCTGTGAAAGCTAGTATTAGCTGCTATAACTTATTTTCCATGTAGGGGCCAAGGGCAGGCCCCCCAAAATGTTCCACTCTGGCATATTGATTATTTTAAATACAAGTTGCTTAAGAGACATCTGTGCAAGGACACTCGGGCCATCCTCTGTCCCCCTGAAAGCTGGAAATAACATCTCCCATGAGAAAGTACCCCCGACCCCATCCAAGGTTTGTCTTAAAACTCCTCGCCTCCTCTCCCTTCCTCCCTTCTGCCCTTGGCACTCCCCAAGAAAGCCGTGAGAGCCTCTGAGCACGAGCCGCCTGCACACACCTCCACTGATGCCTGACTCTGACCTGAGTGGGGAAGTCTATGCTCATTTAGCCACATTCATTATCCACCAGCCGTACTCCCAGGATTCGGTGGGATAAGGGAAGCAGTGCCCACAGAAGATCAGTTTCACGGGAAAGCATCAGCAGGCGTTGGATGGGTACTTTGAAGGCAGCAGGCATACGCTGCCGTGGGAACTCACACTGGGAGGCTTCGGGGCAGCGGTGGCAAGAGAAGAGGGAGCTGTGAGTGGCTCTGGATGGAGGGAGGAAGCCCGTGGGCAGGGACCGGGCTCCTGCTGGGCTCACCTCTGCTATCACACCGATGCACCCCACGATGACTGCGGCTTTGGCCTGAGCACCACTCATTCCGCCCAGCCCGGAGGTGACAAAGACCTTCCCAGAGAGGTCCTTGACACCCAGGTACCGTCGGCCCGCATTCAACACGGTGAGCTGCCAGGAGAAGAGGCAGGCACTTGCTCTCCCTTCCAGCACATCAGCCTCCCACCCCTGCAGCCAGGTGTGGCCCTGTCTCTCACCACTGTGCCGTGGACGATTCCCTGGGGACCGATGTAGCAGTAGCTGCCTGCGGTCATCTGGCCGTACCTGACCACAGACAAGGCAAGGCCAGGGGTGAGCCCAGAGCCAGGCACAGCTTCCACATTACATGGCTTAAAATTCCTTTTTAATTACCCCCAAATGCATTAATACATTTTCCTTCAAAAAAAAGTAAACAGAGATAAAGCTACAGTCCCCCAGTTCTGGTCCCCTCTGACCTCCTGGATCTTTTATAACAGATTTTGTTTTATTCAAAATTGTACTATAATTGGTAAAATCACTTTGGGGACTATTGGGCCATATCAGCGGAGGCTGAGTGAGACCCAGCACTTTCACGGTCCAGGCTCACACCCACGTAAAGACACACACACCACTGTTCACAGCAACTGTATTCACAGCAGCCACCCCGTGAAACCACTGGATTGCCCATCACAGAGGACAGAGAAGCGATGGCAGCGTATGAACACAACGAAATGCTACATGGCAAAGAAAACGACCGAAGTCCTAGGGTGTGTCAAGTGGCTCCGTGAAGAAGCCAGACGTGAAAGAGTATGTTCTGTGGGATTCCATCCTATGACCTTCAGTGACCTTCACTGGGGAGTCTACCTGCTGGAGGGCAGCACGGAGCTGCAGGAGGCAGGGGTGGTGTCTTCAGAGAGGGGCTGGCACCGCACACGCGTGTATCTGGGCTCACCGAGCCGCTGTGCCATGCCTCGGTGAGGCTGACTGCCGCGAAGGGCCCTGGGAGCACTGTTCGCATGTGGGTCAACGTTGTCATTAGTATCAGTGTTATTTGCATAAATGGCCTCACTGTGTAGGTAGCGGCACTGTGTCCATGGCGGGGCACATCAGCGGTGCGGTCCTTTCCACCACCGCACACACAGATCCTGCTCGTTCCTATTCATGGCTCCGGAGCACGCAATGTCAGAAGCCACAGAATGTTCCCCTGCCCCCTGCGGTCTCACTATGCAAACAACCAACACCTCAGTGGCCGTGAGCTGCCTGCTCCCCCTCTCCCGGGGCCCAGCGAAGGAATCAGGAAAGACTAGTGCTGGGTCCTCGGGCGCAAACATTTCAAATATGAATAGCTACTCTCAAATGCCAAAGTGACTGTCACCGGCAATGCATGAGCATGCCTGTATCCATCACTTGATAATTATCACACACTTGGATTTTCTGGCAATGCAATGGGGGAAGGACAGCATTCTTCTGTTGCCTGAACCTTCCTCTTCCCTGAGGACCACTGAGGTAAGATGCTCCAGGGTTTACTGATGCTTGCTTTTCTCCTTCATCAATTTAAACTCCCTATCTCTTTTCTACCGGGTTCCTGTCCCCCAGCAACTCTCCCCAGCCCCTCCTCTCTCCTGGATCAACGGTGGATCCTGATCCTTGTAGCTCTGTGCCTGATGCCAAGGCTATCCCATAATTTGGATAAGGCACCGGGCCATGTGGAACCTCTGCATCTTCTTCCAAAAAAGGGGGAGGCATTATACTTACCTTGGAAGGTTGTCTATTAAAAAACATAAAAAATAGTGAGTGCTAAGATAATAAATACCCACCCAGGGAGATGGGTGAAACCATCATAACCGCCCACAAGGCTGCATGGGCCCCCTACCCTCTGCCACAGGGTGTGCTCCCTAGTGGGCCCACATCCACTCAAACAGAGGGCTCAAGGGCTCCCTTTGTGCCACGTGGAAAAGGGCATCCCTTCTATCATTTCATGAATTCTCACACAACTCTTTGAGGCAGGAGTTATTAAATCCCCTCTTTATAGATAGGATCCAAGTTCCAAGGTTATACAAGGATATGCAGCAGAGCTGGGAACTGATTTTAAATCCTTCTGATTCTGTCCTTTGTGCTCAAGTTATCCACTGCATGTTGCTCCCAAAATAACTCCTGGAGGTAAAATTGTGGGATCAAGTTAACTGCACTTGGAACTTTGACCCCAGCTGCTAGATATAGTCCTCCTGGCCACCCCCAGGCTTGTTGTACTGACCTAGACCACCCACAATCTGTGACTGCCTGTTTTCCCACATCCTCCCTGGTACTTGTTGTTATCTGTAGCTTTGTTTTGTCAGCCTGACAGTGAAAAGGCCGGCTTTGCTTCTGTTAGAGGTTCTCAGATCCCGTATACATACATGTAAACCTCTTCCCACCTCTGTGGGCAATTTGCATCCATTTAGCCAATTGCCCACAGCACCTGGATCAACCCTCAGGTGTGGCAGACCAGGTCTAACTCTGCAGTTCCACTCTCTTTAAACTTCCATCCTGAACCTACAAAACAGAAGCACATCAACTTGTCCAAAGTCACACTTAGGAGGCAGCGGATCCAGGACACAGATCCTGCCCCTCTGACCTGGCGGCTGCTTCCATTGACACAAAAGAGCCTGTGGGACCTCCTAGTAAATAATAATACCAGCAACTACTTATGACTAACTAGAAAAATAATTGGGTTTCTGAGCCTCAGTTTCTTCCTCCACAAAATGGGCTAAGAAGGGCACCCAGTGCTGAGGCTTGTGTAGAGGACCAAATGTGAAGCTATCTATAAATCTTAAGACACATGGTAGTGACTATTATGATGATTATTATAACTAGCCTGAGGCCTGGCTAACTGACTCCCAATACGACAGACCTGATCACCCTTGGTCACTGGTGAGGCCCCTCGAACCCCTGAACTCAGGACTGACTCCTGAACTCAGGAAATGCCTAGAGGCTCCTGCCTGTCAATTTCCTCTTTTAGAAACTAAGGAAGGGACTGCTGGAATGGGAGAAGAAACATTTGAGAACAACCCCCTGTGCCCATGAATCAGAAAGTGCCTGACAGTTACTGCAGCCTCATTATAATATTAAAATCACCCTCTGAATATTCATCCAAAACCCTACTAAAAGGGGCCTGCTTGCCCCTGCTGGGAGAGTGGCTTTGGATAGTCCCTGTGATGTCCTTATTTGTACGAATAAAGTGACCTTGTGAGGCAACGCCACCTGGCGTGATCTCTATAGCTCTCTGAGGAGTGGACCCACTTTGTTGGTCCCAGTAACAACTTGTGGTTATTAGTCCAGAGCAACACTCCCAGAGATCCACAAAAATATACAGATCAGGACATTCACTGTAGCATTCTTTATAAGCCCAAAGAACTGGAAACAATCCAAATCAGGTGGCAAGGGGGTCAAATAAATCATGCTACAATTGAACACTGCAGGTAAAATAAGGGTCAATTAGACTCTCACGTTCCCTGAAACGGAACGATATCGTCAAAGGTGGAAAGGCTAGTGCAGAGGGCCTGTAACGGTCTACCTAAACCTGTAACCATGTGCGTAAGAAATGTTTGGAAAAACACAGACTTTACTCCCCTCAAATGGGGAGTATAGGATGAGAGAGGGATTTCCCTTCCACTGTAGCTCTTCTTATAATGTTTGAGGGAAAAACTTTCCATTCAGAGTATGCATTAATTTTATGACAGATGAAATGGTTGTGCTCTGTATCTTGGAGTTTGGGTTGCAAGGTGCATACATTTGTCAAACTTATCAAAATGTGCACTAGGATGAAATTTACATTTCATGTAAATTTTACTTCAAAAGGAAAAAAGAAAACCCTGTAAACAAATACTGAATTCCAGGCCATCATATCTACAGCTTACTTTGAGACGCATCAAAAGCCAAGTTGGTCAGACAGATGGATAGAAGGGCGGATAGACAGACATGGGATACAGAGTTTGGTAGTGTGTTAAACACAGTGTCTCAGTGCTCACTGTTAATTCTTTCAATGTTTTGTCTATTTGAAATTGTTCATAATATAACGAAATGTTGGGAAAAAGCAGAATCCAAATTGTTCACTTGCTCACAAGTGTTTAAAAATTGTAGTATGCATATCCACAAAAACCCTTAGGGAATATGTCAACATGAAATTGTGCTTTGGTGCTGCCATTGTGAGTGTTTTTCAAATTGTTTTTAATGTTGCTACACAGTTTTATAATAAAGCATGGCTGAGGTGGAAACACCCTCATATAAACTGAAACAGTGAGATAGGACTTACATTGTAACTCCCATGGCAAAGAGCTTCTCATACTCTGTCCTGGAGGAGTAGTTGGGAATGACCTGGAAAAGAGGGATGGGAGCCAAGGGCTGGGGGCGCACAGAGGGAACGATGGGGAGGCAGGTGTTGGGGGCACCTGGCTCTCCCGCCCCAAGGCAGGACTATGCCCAGCTGCCCCAGGACCCACCATCCCATTAGTGATGACCAGCCTGGGGGCCTGGGGGCTGCTCGGGAAGAGGCCCAGTGGGTGTCCACTATACATGACCAGGGTCTGCTCCTCTGTCATCTGAGACAAGTAGGACATCGTCAGCCAGAACTGCAGGGGAGAGGAAACATGGAGGGCTCTGTAAGGGGGGGCACATTGCACCCCAAGTCACCACCCAGGCCCAGAGAGCTCCCACAGCCCTAGAAGTCCTGCCAGTGCCCCACCCCTCCAGGCCTTCATTACTCTCCATTGTCTCCTGGTGCCTCCAATACTGCCATTCATGACCTTGGGTTACTCAGTAACTGAGTATCTCCAGTGTTGGCCTCTCAGGCAACAGGGAGGCAGAGACCTGAGTCCTGAGCCCTGGCTGTAAGCTCCTACCAGGCCAGAAGACGTGGCGGGGGGCGGGGGGGGGAAGAGCCATAGAGTCCAGCGTACCTGAGCCCAGTTGCTGAACACCTGCCCATTTCCTCCATAGGTCACAAGCTCCTGCGGAAACTGGAGAAAACATGATGTCATCTGAGATGGGGGCCTGGGATGGCCCCCACCTCGGCACTGTGCCCAACAGGGCAAGGTGGCTGATGGCCCTTGAAGAAGGAGTGTTAAGGGCAGGGGGAGAAGGCAGAAAGGGCAAGGCCCAGGGAACATTGCCCCCCTTGTGACCAGGTAAGAGCTCAGTGTGAGGTGAGGGTCAGACCTGGATCTGGGGTCCCTCTGGGAACTTAGCCCAGGGTCAATGTCAGGGGTCCGTCTGTGACCAGGTTCTGAGGCCAGGGCCAGGGCTGAGGAAGTTCTCGCCTCGAGGTGGAATATTCAAATTCTAGGACCATATCGCCCTCAAGTTTAATACTTGGACACACCCCTGCAAAGGCTATCCTTTCTCAAAATGGGTGTCTGATGTACAGCCTGGTCCCCAAGGACGCCCGTGCCAGACACACATGGCCAGACTGGGTCATCCATGTGTGGCTATCGAACACTTGAACCATAGCTCATCTGACATGCTCTGAATGTAAAATACACCCTGACTTCAAAGACTTAGTAGGAAAAAAGGTTGTAAAATATTTCAATAATGTTTATACTGCAGGTTAAAATGATAATATTTCTGATACATTGGGATAAACAAAATACAATAGTAAATCTGTTTTTTGGGGTTTTTTTTTACATTTTCATGTGGCTTTTAGAAAATTTAAAATGACATGTGTGTCCACTATAGCAATGTTGATGAGGTGTGGTAGTCACCGAAGATACAGCCACTGAGGGAAGCTGGGAGCAGGTTCGGTGGTCCCCTCTCCACTACCTTTACAACTTCCCATGAATCTATCTTTGTTTGTAAATCAAAGGCTTAAAAGCATTATACGTATGTCTTGAATTGCATTTCTACTGGGCAGTGCTGATCCCAGGCCTCAGTTTCCCCTGCTTGTTACCTGGGCCACGGCAGGGTCCAGGTTGTTCATGATCATGTGCATGATGGCTGCAGCGGCTCTCGTCCGGCAAGGGTACTGGTCGATTGGGTAGGCCCTGCAAGGGGAGTCCAGCCACCAGGTGCGACAATGGGAGGGCACCAGCCTCCCTGCCTGCTAAAGCTCAGGCCCACGCTGGCCACAGCCCAGCACCTGGACACGCAGGTGCGGACAGCAAGACGGCATCCTGCAGAAGTCGCCAGGGAGTTGCCAGCAGATGGCGGTTCCAAAGCATCCAGGCCAGCCCACTCTGGAGCTCACGTTGTGCTTTGCACCCCTGTCCTTCGCCTCCCCTGATGGGGAGTTAGGTCCCTACCCAGCTGGACCGCCCTTCCTCCCCACTTGGCAAGGTGCAACTGGGAGAAAATGGACTTCGAAGCAAAGCTGATGTCTGCCTTCCAGAAGCCTCCACTCCAGATGGAATTTATTCATCCCTTCTTCCTTCGTGCCACCAGTGCTTCTGGGCATCAACTCTAGAGCAGATACCAGGCCGACAGGCCCTGACAGGAATGAGGGGATGTGGCTCCTACTTTATGGGGGGAATGACATTCCCTGGGGTGGTTCCAGACAAGTCTGGGCCTCAGCATATTCAAGAACAGTGGTGCTTAGAGTGTGAGCTTTGGGTGGGGGCAGCATTGTCTGGGAACCATGAGAATGGCAGATCCTCGGGCCCCCACCCCCCAGAACTGCTGAATCCACAATGTAGGGTGAGGCCCAGCCATCCACTTTTTTTTTTACAAGGCCTCCAGTGCCATGCACCGTTCAGCGTGAGACCCCCTGATGGGGAACCTAAGCTGTTTGAGGACACTGACAGAGCCATCCCTTTAAAGCTCTCCTCATCTCTCGGTAGGACAAGACATGAAGTTTAGAAAAGGGATTTCATATATAATTTGGCTCCAGAATTGCTCAGGATTGACTCCCCAGGATGGTAGGTCAGAGATACCTGTCTGAAAAGGATTCCCTCATCTTCTGGCCAGGCTGGCGGCTGTAGCCAGCTGGAGGCTACAGACCCCCCCACAGACGACAACACAGCCACCACCCCCTCTCTGTGTGAGGGCTGTCCACTCAGCCTATCACAGCTGTGGGCCTCCTAGTGTGGACAGCCTGGATTCCCCCCGGCTGACCTCCAGCTCCATCCCTCCCACAGAGTGCTGCCCACTCTGGACCCCCTTTGACGCTGCACCCCCCAGCACTGACCTCATTTTCATGTCAGGGCAGAACCGGTACATGTAGATATGCCCATACAGTCGCAGCTCCTGGGCAAACTCAGGGGCCAGTAGCTCCTGGACATCCAGGGGGAAGTAGCGCAGGGCATTCCTCAGCGCCAACTGGGGGAGGAGAAGGGGGGGGCAGCAGCGGGAGGGGGATCTCCAGGCCAAGCAATGTGAGGCCATCCCCTTTCCCTGCTTAGATTCACCTCTGCTCCACTGAGAAACATATGCCCCCACCCAGAGACTACCTAGTTCTCACTCCAAGCCCATCTACAATGTCACCTCCTACAAGAAGCCTTCCCTGATTGCCCTCCCCCCTCATGTAGGCAGACCTCTAGTCCCTGCCTCTGTTTATCCCAGTCAAGGACTGGAGAGGGGCCTGCCCTGAGGCTTGCAGCTACAGTGGGAGATGCAGACTGAAGGGTGGGGAAAGCAGATCCGCCAGGAGCCCACGGCCACCTTGTGCAAGTGTAGAGAGGCAACACTGCATCAGCGCCCAGCTTGGCAACCAGCCTCAGACAATGCACAACTGCACAGTTGCAGCTCTGGAAGTGAGATCCCTCCAGACCCAGGCAGGCCTGGGGTAAGAGCCTGGAGCCAGGGACAGCAAGCCAAGAGAAAGAAGAAACCTTCCCAGGGCTTCTCATCCAGACCAACGCCCAAGCCCTCTGGTCACTCCTCCAGACATCCCTGAGGGTCCTGGTCCTGGCGCAGGGCCTTGGCACTTACCCTTCCCTCTGCCTAAACCCTCTCTGCCACCCTGCCTTCTCTTGGAGGGTCTCTTCCTTCACTCAGGCCTCAGTCCAGATGCCCCCCTCTGCCGTGGCCCGCCTTGATCTCCCCCTCTTGACTCCCAGGCTCTCCCCCTGCCTCTGTCTCCTTCCCAAGCTTTTCACTGTTGGATGTTCTAGGGGTTGCTTGTTTTATCGCTTACAATCCGTCTTGCTAAGTTCAAGGAGGGCAGGAGCCCTGGCAGACCCTTCATAGCGCTCTTCCTTCCAACACCTGGACTAGAGCCCGGACGCAGGCAAAGTGGGAGAGGGGACCAAGGTGACAGCCTGGTGTCTGGGTGGATGTGGAGGCCATTTCTTCAACCAGCTGATCCTGGGGCACAAAGTGCTTTGGGGGTGGGGAGATGAGGAGCTGGGTGTGGCGAATTTATTCCCTCATGTGCACTCAGTGCCTATCTGCTGAGGGAAGAGGTGGTGTGATACTTGAGGAAGATAGGTGGGCTTTGGACACGGGGAGGCAGCAGGTGACGGGAGAACGCGCTAGGGCCTAGGCCTGGGTACGCCAGCATGTGGGCAGGGACAGAAGTGCTACCAGGGAGATGACACTGGATGCTCAGCCAGGAGCGCAGGTGCCTGGGGCAGAGGGCTAGGAGCAGGACCACCTATGCGATGCACCCAGAGGTCCAACGCTGCATGGGTATGGGTAAGACACACCCAGGACTGAGGGACGAGGGTGTCACTGGGGCCTTGGGGCTGGGTGGGCTAGGAGGAAAGAAAGGAGGTGGGTAAGCAGGACGCAGCAGATGGTGAGAAAGGCCATAAAGAAAACCCCCGCTCAGGGCGTTAATTTTCATGTGGAACAGACACGCATCATCCCTTCTCCCTTGGAAAAACAACTGATGAGAAATAGGAGTCTCTCCCTCAAGAAGAGTGGCTAGGAATACGCTGCCGCAGGAGCGTCTCAAACTCCAGCAGACGTTGGAATCACCCAGAGGGTCTGGTGCAGCCTCTGATCTGCGTCTCTGACCAGTTCCCTGGTGCTGCCACTGCTGGCCCGGGGACCCCATTTTGGGAACCACTACAGGACAGTAACGAGGGTAAACCACCAACAGCGACATGCAGCGGCCAGGCAGCCTCTCCCAACCTGCTGTTGAGTGAAAGAAGCCCACACTTTAGGGACACACTGCATAACTCTGTTGATAGGCCAAGCCACGCATTAGACGTCAGGACAGCGGTCCCCTTTCAAGGCCCGGGTCTGTCCCCCTCTCCCTGTGCACCTGTGACATTCACATCTGTGCACACGTGGTTTTGGCTGCTTTCTGTGCGTGTACACCTCAACACAAGGATTACTGTTGTTTTCTAGCTGGTGTAGAGCTTCTCATAAGAGTTTTTCAAGTGAAACTGAGCATTTAGAGAGAAGTTTCAAAAGCAATACATACACACACACACACACACAAAATCTACACAGGACTTGACCTTACTACATAGCTCCTAATGTATTCTGTCCTGTTCTAGTTTCTTTTATTTCATTTTCTAATAAATACTGATTGCAACCCCCCAAACAGATTTCACAACCCACTAAGAGGGGACAGCACAGTGGGAACCCGATATCCTCACAGCAGGGCCGCCTTCCCTCAAACTTACTGAGGTCCTGGAGTCAACCTTGTCAAATGCTATGATTTTTAAAATGTACCAATTGATAGAAATAACTTGGCCATTCTTCAAAATGTCTTTAAACACTGTAAAAAATTCAGCCTGTTCTGAAGGAAGAATGCATGTATGCCATACACATAAAGGGGATTCTGGCAAGTTCCTGAATCCTAAATGCAGCACAAAAGCTCTGGGTGCCATATTTTCCCCTTGCATAAGATTTCCATTTTATAACCATTGAATTTTTCTTTATCCCCGAAATTCACTAATTTAGTCTAGATATGTCTTAATGTCAACTATCCTACAACAGATTTTCATGTTTTTCTCTTTCCAGGATAAACTGTATCTTTTTATCGACAATTTCATGTTTTTACTTAGTTCAGGAACATAGTCTTCTATTATAGTTTTGTTCGATAACTTCATCCCCTATGTCTAGAGTTATGCAATAGACATGCAGTAAATATTTCTTGTGAAAAAATTTACAAAGCAGCAGCTCTGTTTGCTGGCCAGGATTCAGTGCTCCGAGTCTCTTATTGGGAGCAGCTCTCAGCATTAATATGAGAAAATGGTGCTCAGACAGGTTGTATCTGCTCAAGACCCCACCACAGGCATGAGGCAGGACTATGGGGGAGCCCAGGTGCCCAGGGACCCTGGGGACCTCTGCAGAGTAGGCTCAGCGAGGAAAGGCTGGGTGGAATGACAGGGTCAGCGGCCCCCCGAGAAGCATGAACAGCAGCCGGAGCTGAGCCTGCCCCTGGCCCTGCCACCTACTGTGTGACCCTGGGCTGCTCACCCCTGCCTCAGTCTCCTCATCTCTTGGCATGGCCTACTCAGCTGTGTAGTCGGAAGGATCAGAGGAGAAAATGCACACTGTCCAGCACACAGCGTCTCTACTCACCTGCTCTTTTAAAGACCCCTAAACCAGAACCTAAGGAGTTTTTTGCTTCCTCCCTAACCCAACTTTGTAGCTTCCTTGTTTAGAGGTCTTTGGTTTATTTTAAGATGTCACAACACCCACAGGGAGAGCCAGCAGGCACCCTACTTGGCAACTCACATCTGGGTGGTCAGCTGGGATGCTAATCACAGGATGTGACCACGAGTACTTCAGTTCTCCAAATCTCAGTCTACATCAGAGGGTCTGCTGTGCAGCACATAGATTGTCAGAGGTCGGGGTGCCTGGGGGACTCAGTCGGTTAAGTGTCTGTCTTCAGCTCAGCTCATGATCCCAGGGTCCTGGGATCGAGTCCCACATCGGGCTCCCTGCTCAGCGGGGAGTCTGCTTCTTCCTCTCCTTCTGCCCCTCGCACTGCTCATGCTTCCTTTTCTCTCTCTCCCTCTCTGTCAAATAAATAAATAAGATCCTTAAAAAAAAAAATGTCAGAGGAGAATTATCATTGGTGAAATTACGGCCCATTAATCATATAATACATGTTCTAAGTGGGTTCTTATTGATAAAATCAGATGTATTCAAGACACATAAATTGGAAAGAATATTCTAGACAACTCTCCATTCCCACCTGGGCTTAATAGGCCTAAAAATCTAACAAACTCAGTGGCCTGTGCCCTTAGGGCCAGAGGATTAATTCATAGAATGTCCCGGGTTTAGTCATCAGGTTGGAGAATTCTGGATGCCTAATGGTGTGGTGGGCAGAATAATGGCCCCCAAAGATGTCTGCATTCTATTCCTTGGAAACTATGAATATGTTACATTACAAGGCAAAAGAGATGTGATTTTTGCAGATGTGATTAAGGATTTGAAGACGGGAGATTATCCTGCATTACCCAGCTCCGCCCTATATATTCACCAGAGTCCTCATAAGAGGGAAGCAGGAGGGTCTGAGTCAGAAAAGGAGACTTGAATTGGCTATGCTGGTGGCTGTGAAGATGGAAGGCAGGGTGAGACCACAAGCCAAAACCCACAGACAGGCTCTAGAAGCTAGAAAAGGCAAACAAAGAAATCCACCCCCACTCCACCCCCAACCCCCCGGAGCCTTCTGGAAGGAATGCAGCCCTGCTGCATATATTTTTTAACTTGATATTTTACAATATATTTAATGCTACTGAAAATATATCATGAACTTTTGAGACATGTAAACATAAACCAGGACAATCTCATGTGTAATATTTGCGCCCCCAAAATGGGAATCACAAGACTCAATCAGAAAGCAAAAGAACAAGCATGATGTCAATATCCTTGCATACACGTTAGTGTTGCTTGTTCGTGGCCCAAGGAAACCCATTTCAGATTTCTGACATGTGCAATTGTAAGAGACTACATTTGTGCTGTTTTAAAGCCACTCCGTTTATGGAGATTTATTACAGCAGCCCCAGGAAAATAATAGACAGTGACAGAATACTGTCTTGGGAACAGTGGTACTTCCGCCATAAACAAATCTTTCCTGGATCGTGGCTGATCACCTAAACGGGTACCAGCCTGCGACTTTGTTTAGCTCACAGAACAGTGTGTGTGTGTGTGTGTGTGTGTGTGTGTGTGTGTGTGTGTGAGAGAGAGAGAGAGAGACAGAGACAGAGACAGAGACAGATAGACAGACAGACAGACAGACAGGAGAGGGAGAGGGAGAGAACTCAGCTTAGGCCTTCCTTCCATCCTAACTGGCACCTGTAAGTTTTTGACTTCACTCTTTCTGTCAAAAATCATGGCCATGATCCACCTGGTGTGGCCTTGTTTGAATCACCCCAGTCCTTGCACCCACTCTTTCTCAGGCTTCATTAGGCCAGCTCTGGCCCGAAATGGAGCCAGACCTCCTGGGTCTAAACTGTGGCTCAGGTGCTTCCTAGCTGTGGGCGGGGCGGCCTCTGCCCAGGCTGCAGCTACAGTGCTCCGGCTCTTCAGATCTCAGTCTATCCCAGAGCGGTGGCTATACGGCACATGCACCCTTCACCTCCCTGAACTTCATTCTCCTCTCCTGCAAAATGAGCACAATAACAGCACACACGTCATAGGCTGTCTTGGCAACTAACTGAACAGAGTCTGGCACATACATGTACCATGGGATTGCCAGCCATCAAAATAATCATCTCCCACACTCATGGCCCTCCATGCTGCCACTTCTTTCTTCTAGTTGGGCCTCTTGCCCACCCTGCCCTTTTAGGAAATCTGTAGAAACCTTTATACTCTCTGTGGGGAGTATTGTTAAGCAGCAGGTCATGCCCCTACTCAGAAACCCTCAAGGGATACCCATTACTCATCTGATAAAGTCCCCACTGCTTTTGGCTTTCAGGGTCCTCAATAATTTGGCTGGGCCTGACTCTCCAAGCTCCATAGCCAGCTTGGACCTACACGGGGCCTCCTTCACCCCCATGATACTTTGGACAGGCCCTTCTCTGCATGTTCACTCACTGCCCCCCTTTGTCTCCAAATGGCCTTCCTTTTTGGATTTCCCAGTCTAAGAATCTTGACCATGTTGCCACGACCACCTCCTCCAAGAGGCCCTCCTAGGTTTGTCCTGCACACTAAACTCTTGAAGGATTTGGTTGGAGCACTTAGCATAGACTCTTGCCTGTTCATTCAACAAACAAGTACTGGTGTCACTGAAGACCCAGGAATGAACCCAACAGATCCCCACTCTCAAGAAGCTCAACATAGTGTGTTATTAGTGATGGGGACACGAACACAGGTGCGAGGTTTTCAGGTCTGGGTATCTGATGTCCAGAATAGCCCCTGCAGGTGGGGCAGGATTTGGAGAACAGGTCACTAAGAGTAGTTGCATATGGCACCAGGGGGTGCTAAAGACATTTCTAGTAGAGCAACTGCTCCTATTACATGACAAAAATTTCACTCCGCACTATAGAGATGTCCTGTGTTTGTGCTGAGAATACACCGACTAAAATTATAGCCAGACCATACTCTATATTTAAGCAGAGAAATCTACTTAAAGAAGAACAATGAGTGAAGCGCACCCAAGTAATGAAATACTGTGCACCAGTTACAAGTATGGGACAACTCTAAACTCACCAATAACGAACACCCAAAAAAACTGATGTGTATAGAATGTGTCTATATTCTTAAGAAGGACACACACACCTTTTGCATGTACATAGAATGTGTGTGGGTGATATGCCAAAAAATGGCCATGGTGACTCAGGAGGAGAAGTGGGGAGCTTCCACGATTATAATACTTGACTTCCTTATCTTACAAAATTACCTGGAAAGTTTATGTCAAAAATCAAAGAGACACATTAAATTTTAGAAGAATTGAAAACAAGCTGAAGGCAAAGTATAAAGCGAGCTGCTGATGAAGTCACTGGGTTTGGGACTGCCTCTCGTGTTTCTTCTCTAAGGGGAATGTTCTCACACAGGACGCTTCTGCGACTGGTTTGAGGGGTTTCCCCACATGACCAATTCTCCCCACCAGCTGGGGGACCTAAGATTCAATTCAGTTCTGACACCATCTACGCGGAGTCAGCTCACACCGGGAGCTAATACACTGAGTCCCAAAACCTGCCCCTCCCACTTCAGATGCCGGTCACACATCCCAGGCTTGCACCTGTACTTCTGACCAACGAGCTACATATTAGGACTCCCACAACCTCCTTCCTTGGGTTCCTAATTTGCTAGAGCAGCTCACAGAACTCAGAGAAACATGTCTACTGGTTTATTATATAATAAAGCATATGAGAAAGGATACAGATGAACAACCAGACAAAGAGGTACACAAGGCAAAGTCTGGGGAAGGGGCATGGAGCTTCCATGCCCTTTTGGGGCACCACACCTGCCCCAGCACTTCAGTGTGTTCAGCAACCCAGCTCTCTGAACCCTGTGGTTAAGGGATTTTTATGGAGGCTTCAGCACAAAGCATGATGGATTATTAACTAGATTTCTCTCCCCTCTCCCCTCTCTAGAGAATGGGGGGTGGGGCCCAAAGTTCCAAGTTTCTAATCATGGAATGGTCTTTTTGGTGACCAGCCCCCATCTAGGAGCCCACCCACAGTGGCTTCCTTAGAACAAAAGAGGCTCCTATCACCCAGGAAATTCCAAAGAATTTAGGAGCTTTGTGTCAGGAACTGGGGTCAAAGACCAAGTATTAGCAGGAAGAGAGGTCAGGGCAGAGGTCAACATACATCTTTCTTACTGTTTCACAAGCACCAATGGAAGGCTGGCTGACCCTGGTACCCCAGGGAAGGTTTAGCGGCTTCAACAGTCCAAACTCCCAGACCTGCAAGTAGCCCCTACTCCAGGGGTTTTGTGTCCTTCAAGCAAATGGCGACATACCCAGGGCAAAGATGAGGTAACCAAGCTCCTCAGCTCCTGGGTGCCCTCCTCCCAGCACAAGAGGCCAACACACTGCCATAAAAGTATCACCTGAGGGGCGCCCGGGTGGCTCAGTCATTAAGCATCTGCCTTCAGCTCAGGTCATTGTCCCAGGGTCCTGGGATAGAGCCCCGCATCAGGCTCCCTGCTCAGCTGGAAGCCTGCTTCTCCCTCTCCACTCCCCCTGCTTGTGTTCCCTCTCTCGCTGTCTCTCTCTCTCTCTCTCTGTCAAATAAATAAAATCTTAAAAAAAAAAAAAAGCATCACCTGAGATGGGCAGGTGGCAGAGCCCTCCAGGCCCTCAAGATCAAAAGTCGAGGCCTTGGCACCCAGCGGGGAGGTGACCCAGGGGGAGGAAGCTTTAATGACAACCTTGACTTGTTGGGCTGGGCGAGATAAGCACCGCCCCCTGAAGGGGGTGGAGCCAGACACAGCGCCCCGCCCCAGCAACACCCGGCACTCCCCTGCGCCCTGCCCCCACCCTTCCCCGTCTCCAGCTCCTTCCAGCCCCGCCCCAGAGCCTGCCCACGCAACACCCCTCACACCCAGTACCCCGCCCCCACCCTTCTCCTAACTCCCGCTCAGCCCAGCCCCGCCCCCAAAAAAACCCTCACCCCCAGCACTCCGCCCCACCCTTCTCTCGTGCCAGCTCCTCCCAGCCCCGCCCCCTCCCCGTTCCAGCGCCCCCCCCCCCCCCCCGGCCCACCCCAGCGCCCCGCCCCCACTTTGTGAGCAGTGCTGGGCAGAAAGTTTAGGGGGCAGCCGCTGAAGCGCAGCAGTCTTTATCTGGGGTGGGGTTGTGTGATTCCTTTTTTAATGTTTGTGCTTATTTATATTTTCTATCCTCCCCCCACACACACTGTTCCTGAAATTCTCTAGTAATTCTGAGTAAAGAAAAAGAGAATACTGTTGATATAACCGTGCCACCTACTTCATTTCATTGGCCTCCACTACCGCGTGGTGTAATTATCCACCCCGCCTCCCCAGCTTACGAGGGAGACACGCGTGCTCCCAGACGGTCAGACCTGCCAGGGGTGCTGGCTGGAGCGCCCCCAGTCCCGGGCCGTCTCTGGCCGGGCTCTCGGGGCTGTAGGCGACGGTGGGGACACCTGGCTTCCGTCCTGTTCCTACCAGCGTCATCACGCCCCCACTGCCCTTCTAGCCTTCTGCGGCAAACTCACTGCAAGATTTGCGGGGAGGGACACAGGCGAAGACAAGAGCTGGCTTCGTAGATTCAAAGTCGTGTGCGTGTCTGGGCAGGAGGGTACACCGCGCTGCTGTGCTTTTGGGGCACTTCGCCCCGGCTTCGCTCCTCTGACTGAAGGCAGCCACAGAGCCACTGCTTCCTGGCCGAGTGACCTTGAGTCTCAGGATCCCCATCAGTAATGGGTACCCTAATCTTGCACCCAAGGATGGCCGTTGGGGAGAGAATGAGGAAGTGGGTGGGCCGAGGGTGGAACACGTTGGGTCCCCCTGTCCCGTCGCCACCCCCTCGGGAGCTCCTGGCCGGCAGGGGTGGGAAGTTGAGTTGAGAAGCGCAGCTCCCGCAGATACAACAGGAGTAGGAAGTGCCCACCCGGACCATCTGGAGGGCACCCAGAGGGCAAAAGGCCCTGCGGGAATGGGGCCCGACTTCTTACCTGCTCCTCTGCGGGGCTGAGGCCGGGGGTCCTGACCGGTGCGTGGGGCACCCCAGCCCAGCGGCCCGGGTTCTCCGGGAGGGGCTGCAGTGGCAGGCCAGAGCATAGTGCCTGGAGGCTGGACATGTCTGGCTGAGACTGAGACGGAGGCCAGCTCTGTGGGGAGGCCAGGCCGAAACTGGGCAATCATGGTCCCACTGGGCGGGGACCTCCTGCTCCAGAGCCACCTCCTCCAGCCCCTCATTGGGCCCAGGGCCCGCAGAAGGAGCCAAGTATAGGTCATTGGGTCATTGGCCCCTAGCCTGCCTGCCTGCAGTGTTGACCTGAGGTGGGGGCAGTGCTCTGGGGAGAGGCAGACTTCATGCAGGGGAGACTGCTACATAGGGTTCTGTTTGTCCTGTTAGTGGGGTGTTGGCCTTGAGGGGTTGCGTTTTCTAGGACACAGCTTTGGAGAGATTGGTGGGGCTCTGATGTTGGGGTTTGCTTTGGCAGTCTTACCCCAGGCAGGCGATGTTGGGTTGGTATCTTGGTGATGGGGAGCCATGTGATACTGAAGCTGGCACAGAATGCAGGGTCTGTGCAGAAGGCAGGCAGTGCTCCTTGTACCCCTCCTCCCTGCCACCCATGTGGGGGGCATGGCAGAAGCCCCCCCAGCAGCAGGTGTACCTTCCTTGACTCCCAGTGAGGTTCACACTGCCTCATCCCCTTCCCAAAGCTCTCTGTGAAGGGCCCACCTGGAGATGGCTCTCATCCTCGATTTTATTAACAACTTTGTAAGAAAGTGCTCCTAATCAGTCCTGTGCTACGGATGGGGAAACTGAGGCCCAGGTCTCACAAGGCCAGGAAGCGACAGCAATAGAATCCTGGTGGTCCTGGGAAAACAACACATCTGGGTGGTAATCCAGGTCAGCTGCTGACTGGCCCTGTGGCTTTGGGCCGTGTCCCAATCTAGAAAAGTGGGTGGTAATTTACCACTCAGGCTGCAGGAGGCACAAATGGGTTGCGTAAGCACCCAGTGCAGTACCTGCACAAGGCAAGGGGAAAAGAACAACAAACATCTTCTGAGCACATCACGTGATCCAGTTCACTTTGTCCCCTCATCGGCCCTGTGGAGTTCACTGTCCCATTCTATGGATGTGGAAGCTGAGGTGGAGAGAGGTGGTGGGAACTGTCTCAGGCCACCCAGCTGCTCATTGGTGGTGCTAGGATCTGAACCCTCAGAACCCAGAGCTCTGGCTCTATACACCCTCCCAGCCACCCTTGCAGTCTCCCTGGCAGACCTCATCTTCTGATGGCTCAAGGTAAGCCAGAAATCTTTTTGTGAGGTCTCCTCATTTTGAAATGTTTGCAATCATTTAAAAGATGGTTTTAAACATTGTGCTGAACAAGATGGTGGATTTCATCGACGTCAACGAACTGGTTGTGACCCTGTGCTGCAGTTTTGCAAGATGTTACCAATTGGAGAACTGGGCACATGGGATTGTTTCTTACAACATGAATCTACAAGAATCGCAAAATAAATAGCTTCATTTTTAAAACATCGTACAAGCTACGTAAAAGGATGAGGAGGTCAGGGATGTTACATATGCCAGACTGACTCTACCACTCACTAGCTGTGTGTCCTTGGACAAGTTACTCAGCCTTTCTGTACTTTAGTTTCCTCATTTGTTAAATGAAAGTAATAATTGTACCTACCTCATGGGATGTGTCCGAGGATTAAATGAGAATACATGTAAAGGTCTTATTGCCTGTTACAGAATAAACATCTGCTAAGATATTGTTAGTTTTCCAATTGTTGGCCTGTATCAAAAAGCAAGGAACAGAGCAATGTACGTAGTACAGAAAATAAAGAGAAAGTGTGTGTGTGTGTGTGTGTGTGTACACTACAAAGAAGTAGGGAGGGAAGGAGACTTTTCATTGTAAAACTCTGGCACTTTCAACATTGTCAGTGTACTAAATGCCATGGAACTGTACACTTCAAATGATTAATTCTATGGTATATAAATTTCACCTCAATTGAAAAAACCTCTGGTGGTTTTGAATTTTGCTCCATGGACAAACCAAATAAATAAAAAATTTAAACTAATAAGGAGTAAGAAAGGCAGGCAGGCACTACAAGCCAAACCCAGTTTCGCTCAGTATGTGCCTCCCTGGTGCTTGATGTGGTCTCTCTCCAGTCACCAAGTGCCTGCCTTAGTTTCCCCACTGGTTGCCCCCAGTGCTGCTTCTGTCCTAGCCAGCCTCTTGTCCTAGCAACCCTTGGCGACCAGCACCACATAGCCCAGCCCTGCCTGCCTGTCACCCCCAGTCCAGGCCACACTGGACCCCAATCTCTGCAGTATCTAGCTGGCCTTCCTGAGCCAGGCAGGGCTTCTGTCTCTTGAATCATCGGCCTGGTCCCAGCTTCCCCTCCTTCTCCTCCATCCATTCTGCCACCCTGGGCACCTTCTCCTGAACCACCTGACCCAACCCCTCTAACTTGAAAATATACCCTGGACCCTGAGACCACCCCACCCTGGCCCATGCACATCTTCTCTCCCAGAGATAGCACCAGCCTCTCTCCTGGTGCCCCACCTCCTCCCAGCCACCTCCAGTTGATTAGCAACACAGCTGCAGACTGCTTAGAATAACCCATTTGTGGCCTAAGACACTCTGGGGATATGGACTCTCTGTCTGCCTCTCTGATTCTCCATCCACTCTCGACGACCCTTGTCCACACCGGTGGTGGTTTTAAAACATGCCAGCAAATCCTTGCTTGGGTCCTTCTCCAAGTGATGCCAGGGCATGGTCCTGTCGCCTGAGTCTGGGCCAAACTTCGTGGTTATCAGGTAACCAGCAGAAGGAAGCCTGAGACTCTGTGGAGCAGCCCAAGTACCCCGGGACCCCAGGTTGGGGTGTGCCATGTGGAGGTGCTGAGGTCAGCTGCCCAGCTGAGCTCTGCATCAGGGATGGCCAACCCTGCCAGTCCCAACTGCCATCTGATGCAGTAGAATGAGACCCCCAGGGAGAAGCATCGAACTCAGCCCCTTCCCCAAATCTTGACCCACAAAATGGTGAGTAAAATTTATTTAAAAAAATTTTTTATTTTATTTGAAATCAATTAACATATAGTGTATTATTAGTTTCAGAGGTAGAGTTTAGTGACTCCTCAGTTGCATAGAACACCCAGTGCCCATGATATCAAGTGCCCTCCTTAATGCCCATCACCCAGTTTCCCCATCCCCCACCGACCTCCCCTCCAGCAACCCTCAGTTTGTTTCCTAGAGTTAAGAGTCTCTTATGGTTTGTTTCCCTCTCTGATTTTGTCTTATTTTATTTTTTCATCCCTTCTCCTATGTTCCTCTGTTTTGTTTCTTAAATTCCACATAGGAGTGAAATCATATGATAATTGTCTTTCTTGTGAGCAAAATTTAAATGGTTTTAAGCTGCTAAATTTTAGGGCAACTTGTTAGGTAATCGCTACTGGCACATCGTATCAAGGCCTCATCAAGGGCTGGTCCTCTGCCTGGAAATGTCCTCCTCCAGATACCCGTGTGGCTCCTCCTCACCTGACTCATATCTGCTCAAGTGTCACATCCTCCCTGAGGCCTGCCCCTACCATCCTTGCTCCTTATGTGCGGTATACATACTTCCCATCCCTTATCCTGCTTTATTCTCTTTATTGCACCATTTACCACCTTGCACGGTCTTATATATTTTTTCCTGTTTTCTATGCCCTCCCCCTTCTATAATGTAAATTCCATGAGGCCAAAGAGCCTATCTTGTTCTCTCCCCTGGAGCCCCCACGCAGAGTGGGTAATTCAGTATCTGCTGAAGAAATGAACGTGAGCCCCTTTGAGAGGACAGAGGCTGCAGAAGGTGTCTTCACAGGGAAGATACTGAGGCCCTGGGCCTCTGGCAAGGCATATCCAACCCCCCCATTCCAAGACCCCACACTAAGCCACCCCCCCCCCCCCCTCCATGGGCCTCCAGGGATCAGGTCTCCAGGAATTTTCTCCACAGGGATAAGCTGAGACATTGTTCTCAGCTTTGGCCACCAGGTGGCAGCCCAGGAGACCAGGGCTCCTGCCCAAAGGCCCCAGAGGCTGGGACCCCTTACAGAGACTGTGGGGGGAGGGTGGTAGGATCTGGAATGCAAGTGTAGATTAGATTTGGGGCCCACTGGGCATGTGCATGGCTGGAAATCCTTGGGCCCTGGGCCCAAAGCAGCGGCAGCCCTGCCTGAGGGCCCGACAGGGACTGAGCGGGACGCGTCCCAAGGCTCTCTGTCCGGTCATTTGGAAAGCCATAATAATGAGCTTCTGGTTTTATCTGTGAGCTGCATTTCCCACTTCTCTGCTATTTAAGACGTATCATCACCATTTGGAGCCATATCTTTAAGCCAACAGAACTATTATTTACTTAACATGTTTCCTCAAATAGACCTTTAAAACTTCAAAAAATGTAATAGGAAGGAACTTTCGTATCACCGCTGTAAGAGAAACCAATCTTTTGCCAGAAACAGGCAGTAACTGTAAAAATAAATTAATTTATCACTAACATCTAGGATTTAGATGGCACTCACTGATCCATTGTACAGGGAATTGGGGCACAGAGAGGTTAGGCAAATTTCCCGATCTCACATGGTGATTAAATGGCACCTGCAGGGTTTGGCATCGGATTTTTCAAGAGCAGCTATAAAACTGTAGTTTACTGCAGGACCCCTTCCCACACACTCACACCGCCAAGTGTTGACTCAAGTGCACATGCACACACCTGCACAGCATCAGCTGCACCCTTGGTTCCCTGTTAGCCTGACTTCTGGGCAGCAAGGCACTAGGGTCAGGCCTGGTTCCTGGTCTCCCCACCCCACAAGGCTAGCTGGATGTTTCTCTTTCCAAGGCGGGACTTCACTCTCATCCCCTCACACACAGGAGTCCTGTGCAAGCTGAGCGCTCACCTGGAGTGCGGATCCCTTGCCAGGACCAGGTGAGGCACAACAGCCCTAACGCCTAGCAGGGCATGAACTGAGAACTCCCACCTCTCCTCCCAGAGCTGGCCAGGACCTACAGGAGCAGAATTCAGGCAGGACCTGGAGACACCTGTGGAAAACAAGCCTACAGGCTGGCCTTGGGGGAGATAAGAGGTACTCTTAGGCCTGATGATGGGGATGGAAGATGGGGGAGGGGATTATGTACAGAGGGCTGCTCCCCATACGAGCCCTTGGCCCCTGGCATGCAAGGCAGCAAAAAAACACAAGAAGACACAGTGCTCTTCCGACCCACCGATCTGCCACTTTGATGACAAGGCTTCTTGGCCTCGGGTGGAGGATGGTATCCCCAGGGCAAACTGAAGGGGGCGGAGCCTCACCGGGCAACAGGGCTCTTTCCACCCAGTCTCCACCCTTCGCGCCCTGGACTGCTGCCCCACTTGTTCGGGTGTAGGGCGTGGAGGCTGGACGAGCGAGGCTCGCCACCCGCCGTCGCCCACCTCCGCAGTCCCCAGCGGTCGGCCGCCGCGCCACCCTGCCTCCCGCCAGCGGGGCCCTCGCACCCCCGCGCCGTGCCTTGGTAGGCGCCGCCGGCCGGGCCGGAGCGGGCGGGGCGGGCCCCGGGGCGGGTCCCGGGCCGGGCACTGCTGCCCCCCGCCGGACAAGGCGGACTGCAGGCCCGCTGGCCCCGCGCAGCATGGGGAGGCGCTGCTGGCGGCGGCGTGCTCTGGCCGCCGCGTGTCTGGGGGCCGCGCTCCTACTCCTGGGCGCTGCGCCCCGCGCCCTGCGCCCGGGTGAGTGCCCGTCGGGCCCCTCCACAGGGCACCTGCTGTCTCCTCCGGGGCTGGGGGTGGGCGGTAGGGGTGGGGGTGGGGGGCCAGAAAGGCTCTAGGCGCCCCCGCCCATGCCCCAGCTCCCCACAAGGGTGTTGCGCCCCTCGGGAGTTGGTCTCTCAACGCCCAGGAGACGTGATCGTTTTGGGCCTCACAGCCTGTGCCCAGGGACCCGGGTCAGTTGTGGGTGTTAGAGGGCATTGGGTCCACCCAGGAAGGCAGCCTCATTTACCTTGCCCCCGAAGCCCCTTGGCGCCCCGAAGCCTCTTGGCATAAGCTTGGGTGGGTTGGGGAAGCTTCAGGCCGCCTCGTCCTGAAGGCGGGCCCTCTGTGGCACAGGCGCTGCCGCCCTGCTCCACCTGAAGTTCCCACGGGGAAGAACTTGGGGCTCCTTTGCACCCACTGCATGGTCTGGTTGGGGAAACCGAGGCAGCTAGCCATGACTCCGCAGTGTGTAGTAGCTGCTCTGGGCCAGACGCTTCATCTCCTCCCCATTTCAGAAAGTGGGAAACTAAGGCCAGAGAGATTTAGGGACAGGTGTGGATGGCTAACCTGCAGGCTACACAGTCCACCTGGAGGTTGACGTGCCCAGTCAGCAGTGTGTTCCCATCTCTGGCTCTGTTTGCCTTTCCTGGGTGTGAGTGTGTTGGAATAGGGGGCAGGGATATGTGGGTAAGGGGTAGGTCTCCACTCTCCTCCCCCTCCCTGTGTGGGCTCTGTGAGAATCCTCAGAGTCTCATCTTTGGTGACTCCCAGGCAGGGTCCCAGGGAGTAAATAATCATGCCCCAGGGTGGGCAGGGGCTGTGGGCAACAGCGTCAAGGTGGCCCAAGAGATGAGGCTGAGGAATCTGTTTTGTGAGGGGGCACTCACCCACCTGGCTGGGTCTAGATTAGTGGATAAGGGTCATTCCACAGCCTTACCTGCTGGATGACCTAGTCCCTCTCCTCTCAGGTCCTCAGTACTCCCATCTATCACATGGGGAGCTCAAGTTCTTCCTTACAGGGCTTCTGGGGAGATGAGAATGAGACAGCAGACAGAAAGTGGTTGGTCATGATTAGGGCCAGCTGTCATGATTAGGGCTTTCACTGTGCTCCCTTCATCCTGGGGTGAGGGGCTTCCCCCTCCGGCTTTCCCTCGAACCTCCATACTGCTTCTAGGCTGGAGGCCAGGGTTTAGCTGGGGTCCAGGTGAGCAGGGCTTGGAGAGGCCTCTCTAGTGCTCACCAGAGCTCTACCCAGTCACCCTGCCACTCACACTGTTTCCCCCATGCCTGGACTCAGCCATCCAGACACCTCTCCAAGCCCATGGAAGGGAGTTGTGGTCAGTCTTTCTACCACCACCCCCTTTCCGTGAGCAGGCAGGCCATCTGGGAGTGGTGCTCCTGGTTCATGGCAGGTGCTCCTGTGTCCTAGCTGAGTGGAGTGTCCCCTAGCACAGTGTGGGCTGTGGTCCTATGGTCTATGACCATGACAGTCTCTGTCCACCCAGTCATTCACAGACAAATGTCTAGGGATCTGGCCCCTCCCAATGCCGCCCCTGTGAACCAGCAGGTAGTGGATTTAATGTCTACTCAGGAGCTGGACTCCCAGGCCCCAGGGCTCAGCCCCTGGGGTGGGGTGTGAGACAGAGGAAAGGCCAGAGCATCTGGGCCCTGGTGTGTGTGGGGGGGTGTGTCTGGGGGTTATCTACAGAGGAGTAGGTACATTTGGGTAGGCATCTGTGTGTCTGTATCTCTGGGGTTGCATGTGTCTCCCCTGCCTGGACACATCTCTTCTGCTTCCTCCTCTCCTCCTCTACCCAGGTCTTAGAGAAGAGAAATGAGCCAAGGTACTGGTCACTCTCTGTGCTTTGTTCCTTTTGACTCTCTCCTCCAAAACCCAAGAGAGCAGGAGCTAGAGAGAGGGACTTGTGGTTCCCCTTCCTAGTCTTTGCCTGGGCTGCGTGCCCCACTGGGCTTCCCTACCATGTGACTACCTCGGCCATGACAAGAGAAGGTTAATCAAGCCAACCTACCCAACGTCCTCTGCTAGTTCCTCCCCGCCCCCCGAGCCAAGAGCTAAAAGGCCCTGACCCCAGAAGCCAGTGAGGGTGTGTAATGTTGGGCCCACAGGCACCTGGCAGACCCCAAGGGAAGCAGCTGGGTGGAAAGGCCTTCTGCCAACTGTCCAGCTGGAGGTGGACGCTGCTGTCCAGGGACTCAGAAACTGGCCTCAATAGGGCCTTCAGCATCTCTGAGCATGTCCCTGAAGCTGTGTTCCAAGTTGGAAGGGGGTGTGGTGGGGGTGGGCCTCTGGCCTGGGGCTAGGGCTCCGGGGCACAAGAGGAATGTCAGCACCTTACTCCAGGCAGGTAGGTCTGGCACCATCCCCTCCTTCTCCAAAGCAGAAGGTGTTGCCACACGTTGGGCAGGGGACCCCTGAAAGGCTGCCACTATAGGCCTGGGGCCCCTGCTGCCCATTTACTAGTGGGGAAGTCTGGAGCAGCCCACCCCAGCACCCCTCGGCCCCCAGGACTCCACCAATGCTGACCTAGTGCCTAGGGTCCTGGGGATGAGGAAGATGCTGGGGACAAGGTGGGACAGCTGTCCAGGATGCCGCTGCCCTCAACACGCACCCTCACCGCAGGGTCCCAGCGGCACCTCCACTGTCACCTCATGTCCCCTTTGCTTCCTCTGTGTCCCAGCCTGGGCATGGCAATGTAACCCTGTTGACCACATATTTGCTGGGCACGTGCTCATGTGAGGTGCCTTTCTAGGGCTGGCAGCAAAACTTACTAAGATCCCTGCCCTTGCAGACCTTACATTTTTAATATTAAAAATCCAAATCCCCAGTCTGCATCCTCTATCCCCAGAGGCACACCCAGGGAGAGTCTCCATGCCACCACATTAAATCCACTACCTGCTGGTTCACAGGGGCGGCATTGGGAGGGGCCAGAGCCCTTTCCTAGGTTTACAAGGGTTGAGCATCTTTCCTGAGGTTGGAATCTCTGTCCACTTCTAGGGGACCTGGGGTTGGCGGCAGGGAAGGGAGAATGTAGAAGAGGTTGGGTGGGTGGAGGGGGGCTTATTCCCAGGGGAGCCCATCCCTTTCTTGCAGGCTGGACTGTGGCCCTCCTTTCCTCCGGGCCACGGCCCTTCTCTTGGAGTTCAGTGCTTCCTGTGCGAGGGCCAAGGGTGATGTGTGCTAACAGTAATCTCCCCACCATCCTTCCTGGAAGGTCTCCAGGTGGGGAAGGACCCAGGAAGCTCAGGTGGGGACCCTGACTCCCTCTCCATCCCCTTCCTTCTCTAGCACCACAGCACCTGGGGACTCAGGCCACAGAGACAACTGTACAGACTGAATGCAGGGTGCCTGATAGTCAGGGTGCCCCTGCAGTCATGCAGCCTAGTGGCCCTAGAGGCAGCCATTGCTTTTAATGAAAAACCAGTATTTTGGTTCTATGCAGAATAAATACAGAAATAAATGCCCAACGACTACTGGGGAGCCAGGGTGCCAGGACTGAGGTGGGTCGGTGAGGACTGACATAGGCCTGGCCTTGGAGCTGAGCAGGGTCCCCCTAGGACCCAGGAGCGGCCCGTCAGCGCAGAAGCCAGGGATCTTTGCAGGGGTAGCCAGAGGAGGCTGGAGCAGGCGGCTTCCCCCTGCAGCCCTGTGTCCCCTGCTTCCCCCTGAACCCCCTGCAGGACCCCACCCCCTAGACTCTCCCTCATCTCCCTTGCACAGTGGGGCCCCGATGCCCAACTCTATATGCTCTGACTCCTCTCCCGTCCTGGCCCCTAGTCCCTCACAGGCAAGTCAGAAACCAGAGACTGGAGCCACCCAGAGGACAGTGTCTCAGTGAGGACGTCTCAACTCAGGCCCACTTAAGCCAGATATGGCTGCCTTCAGGAATGCGTGGATCCAGGGGCTGAAACCACGTTTCCAGCTCTAGGTTTGGCTTTTCTCTCTCAGTCCAAAGGGAGGGCTCTTTTACTGATAATTCCAGGCAGTCTCAAGGATGTGTCTCATTGGCCTGAGTTGGGTCACATGGTATCCACCTCTGAGCCAACTGCTGTGTCAGAAGAGGATGGAATGCTCTGATTGGCTAGGCCTGGTCACATGCCTATCCCAGCAGCTATGGGAGAAGGACGCCTATCAGAACCATGTGCGTGGGACATAAGCAGGTTCATTCCTGGAGGAAAATCAAGAGGGCTAGCCAAAGCAGGAGGAGTGGCTGGTGGCAACCAAATAAATAGATGCTCACCACCCTGCTGTCCATTCTTAGATACTGCCAGAGTGCCCAGGGCACAGAGTCACCTTCCAGGTCTCCGGAGAGTGCCATGAGAAAAGTCTAGCTGGCAAGATGGATGGCTCACTAGAGTAGGCATTAGTAATCCCATTTTGCAGAGAAACTAAGCTCAGGATAAGGGAAGTCACTTGCTCAAGGTCACCCAGCTAGGAAGTGTTGGGGGCCAGGATTTAAACCCTAGTCTAAATCCCTAACCTTTATGTTTTTACACTCTACACGGCAGGGGTATTTGGGTTGGGCTTTGAAGGCTGCATAGAAGTTCACCAGGTGAGAAAATGAAGAAAGGGAATTTGGGGCAGAGGGAATGGCATAGACAAAAGCATGGAGGAGTGAAAGGCCTGGTGTGCTAAGGGCTGTGCTGTGGGCAGACCTCTGGGTTCATGAGAACAGGTGGTAGGGTGGAAGCCAGAAAGGTATAAGTCAGGCCAGTCACAGGTGGCCTTGAATAGCAGGCCAGGAGTTGGGGTACTCTCCCTATGGCTATAAGGGGCTATCAGTCTTTAAATAAATATTCATTGACACTAGGTGAGGTACAGGATTGCAAGAAAACAAGACAGTCCCATTCTTACAGAGTTGACCTTCCAGAGAGGCAGCCAGAAATCAACCCATATACAAACCATGTTACTTCAGTGCTAATAAATGCCATGAATAAATTAAAAGGAGAGCCTGGGAAAGATCCTGGTGTGGAGTGTGGCTCATTGGAGAGACCCTCTTTCCAGAGGGAACTTCTGAGTTGAAATCTGAACATGAAGTATTTATTCTAAAGTATAAGGGTCCCTGGAGGAGCATCCCAGCCAAGGAACAGTGCAAAAGCCCCGAGGTGGGAACTCACCTAATGTATTTATTGCTTGGCAGAAAGACCAGTGTGAGTGGAGCTGGGGTGGGGGTGGAGGGGAAGGTGGGAGGTGTACCAGAAGGTGGCTCTGGGAAGAAACAGGAATTTATTGTTAGCCAGTAGGAAGCCATGTAGGTTTTAAGATCACCAAGGTAGAAGGAAGAGAAATAAGCTGGATAAGGAGACCAGTGATTGTCCTGGACAGAGCCAATGGGGCTTGCTGCCCTGAGCTGACTACCATGGAGGAGGTGGGAGGTAGGGGGCAGGGGCGGTTCCTGATCATTCTGCAGGCAGAGGTGATGAGACTACACCCAAGAGGGGTTCCATTCCAGGTGGTTTGTGGAATCAAGCAAATAGAGTTTGAATTTTAAATACAAGTGGAAAGATCTCTACTTCTCTTCAGAAAAAAAAAAAAAAAAGAAGTGGAATTGTTTTTTATTTGTGAAGGGTTTGTTAATGTGTTCCTCCATGGGCCTGATTACCAGAGGGAATGTCCCTGACCCGGGGACATGCAGGTCAGCCCTGAAGTCCCAGGTCACCCAGGGGACTGAGAGGGCTGGGGAAACCCTCCATCCCCCTCCCCCAGCAAGGTCCCCAGGGCCTGTCTGTGCTGTTTGGGACTGGCTGTCCCTGCCTGTCTGGTCTTGCAACACTATGCCCAGCTAGAACTTATTAACCAGGAACCACATGTCGTAATCTTTGCTCGCTGGACTGGGAATCACCAAACAGTATTTCCCCCCCAAATAGTGAAGTTTCAAATGGACCACAGAACTTGTGCCCTGCCAGCTCCAAGGGGAAGCCTGTCCTTAGGGGTGGGTGTGTGAAGGGCCATTTATTGGGTTCCTGCTTTCAGTTTCCCTGGATGGCGGTTCACCCACTTACCTGTAGGTTTTGTGAGGTTGGGCGGGTCTGTGTGCTGGCCAGAGTGGGTGCCTGAGAGATGTGCCCTCAGATGCGTACGTGAGCTGTGGCCTGGGGTCAAATTCTGTTTCTGGGCTTTACTTGCTCTGAGGCCTCAGGCATGTTTCTTTTCCTCTGTGAGCCTCAGTTTCCCCGCCTGTCAAATGCAGATAATAATAGTTTCTACCTGATATGAGTAAATGTGTCCATGTGTGCAAAGCACCGAGCAGAGTGCCAGGTGCTGACTGACCCCAGGGCTGTGCCCCAGGTGCTTCTTCCCTGACTCCCCTGACCCCGCCAAAGCGCTGCCTCCTTTGCCAGCTACCGTGCTCTCTTAGGGGCTTCCTGGCCACATGCAGTGGGCACTGCAGGGTGTTGGGTTGGTCTTCGCACTGGTCTACTGGACGGGGACTGTGGTCTGCTCCTGAGGCTGGGGCTGCATGGTTTCCATGGCCTGGAGCCCGATGGGCATGGGCAACGGGCTGCCCCAGACTGTGGGCAGCTCACCCCACATTGCTTCCTCCCTTCACCCCAGCTGCTTTGCTTTGAGCTGTTTCAAAACTCCAGTGGTTTCCCCACTGTGATCTCTGTTTCTCCTTCTGCCAGCCTCTGTCCCTCTCACTGTGTGTAGCCTGTCTCTTTCTCTGTCTGCATCTTTGGCTCCCCCAGTCCCTCCCACCTCCCTCCCCCCGCCCATAACCTTCTGCTATTTTTGTCTCCTTTTGCAAAGTAGAACCCCACCTCGGTTTTGCCTGTGGCTGCCCTGGGCTGGCCCAGGCCCCTCCCTGGCTGTGAGACCTGGCTTTCCCTGGCTTGTCTGCTCCATGGTGCCCTTGGCAGGGAGCCTGGGACCTGAAGCCTCGTGGAGGGGCTGCAGGGTGGAGGGCACAGGCCAAGAGAGGCTTGGGGCAACCAGAGTGGAGGTCGGGGGATGCCTCAGTGTGACCCTGTTTGGGGCCACCCTGCCCTCAGAGCCAAGCCCCCAGCTTTCCAGAGTGGGGGCTGGATCCAGGGATCTTCAGGGCAGTCCCCTTCCAGCCCTCCTAGACCCATCTGTCCCCCTCCATGGCCAGCCTGCCCATCCCACTAGACTGTACGTTCTTCTGATCTCTGTGGCGGGAAGGGGTGGAGTGGATGGGGTGGCCCAGCCCTGTAATCACTGGCCACAGCTACTCTATAAATAGGGCCTCACTCTGGTGCCTGTTCCCTCTGACCCTTACCCACTGGCCCCTGAGGTCTGGTATGGGACCCGCTTTCCTGTAGGCTGGAGCCTGAGCAAGAAATGAGAGTCCCCACACAAGGGTTGGTGTTTCCGAAGGCTGGGTGCCTCCCTCCCAGTTGCGGGGCCTTGGGGTAGAAATGGGCCTAGGTGTGCTTCACTGGCCCTAGGGGCACCTCCCCCCCACCCCCGGTGGGTACCAGCCCTTCCTCAAGCCCAGGCTGTGGCTCTGAAGGGGGCTCAGTGGGTGACCTTGAGCCACAAGTAACACATCCACAGAATGAGGAGGAGGGTACCTCTCCTCCCCCGGCTGTGGGTGGCGCTGTGCTCATGTGACCCAGCCTCTCCTGGGGGCTACGGCTACACTTAGGCAGCAGCGGCGGCCCTCAGCCAGCCCTGAGCGCGGGGCCTCCACTGCATTTTGAGGGGCCGGCCAACTTTGCTGCCACCTCCGGTCAGCTCATTGTCCGATGACAGTGGTGTCGCTGGGATGTGTCCAGCTGCCAGGAGACAGAGGTTCAAGTCCTAGGACCATTGATAAATCCCAAGATACAGGTAGGCCCTGAGGGCCTCACCTTCTCCCCTGGCTACAGAAGAGCCCAGGCCTTGTTCCCAGGACACTGGAGTGGGGAGGGAGCTTGAGGCTGCCAGAGGCATGCCAGGAGGCCCAGGACAGTGGGCTTCAGATGCACACAGAAAGTTCTGGAGGCCAAGGTGAGGTCAATCCAGCTGTTATTTATTCATTCCTTCAACCAACCTCTGCCAGGTATGACTCTAATACAACGGTTCTCAAAGTGTGCTCCTGGACCGGCAGCATCAGCATGACCTGGGAGCTGTTAGAAATGCAGATTCTTGGGCCCCACTCCAGCCCTACGGGGCTAGAACCTCTGGGTGTGGGGCCAGGTAATCTATGTTTTCATCTATGCATGCTAAAATTTGAGAACCACTACTCATGGTCAATTTGCCATGAGTTAATCAAATTTTCCAAGTTTATTTCTTCGTCAAAAACATGTCTTAAAGAAAACGCCTGGATCTTTTCAATGAATGTATTCTTGGCAGCATTTTGAAGACTCTTCATTTTGTAGAAAGCCAAGGGTCATGGGAACGTTCATCCGTCTTATGAATATATTCTTTTCTCATATGATCCTGAATTCTTGAAGATACTCTTCTTATGAATAAGCAATATTCTTAGGAATTCAGGAATATATTATGATAGCCATTGACTAAATTTGTAAGCTAGATTTACACAAAATGCCCTTGCATATTTATTTTCATTGAGATCTAATTCTCATTCCATAAAATTCACTTTTTTAAAGTACACAATTCAGTGGTTTTTAGTGTATTTAAAAGCTGTGCGATATGACCTCTATATATTTCCAGAATATTAGCCATTAGCAGTCACTCCCCACTTTCCCAGTGATCCCCCGCCGTGTCCCCCAGGCCTGGGCAACCACTGTTTTCTGTCTCTATGGATTTGTCAATTTGTGATGTTTCATGTAAATGGCATCAAATATGTGGCCTTTGAGTTGGTTTCCTCTCACTGAGTGCAATGTTACGAGGTGCAGCCATGTAGAGACCAGGGTCAGTACTCCTTTCCTTTTTATGGATGAATATGTATGGATGTACCACAGTATTTATCCATTCATCCACTGGTGGACATTTGAGGTTTTGGTTATTAAATATAATGCTGATGGAAACTTTTGTGCATAAGTGTTTGTGTGAATGTGTTTTCATTTCTCCTGCGTGTGTACCTAGGAGTGGAATTGCTGGGTCATAGGCTAATTCTATGCTTAATTTTTTTTCCCAAATTTTTGTTATTGTGGTAAAATACACATAAGATAAATGTTGCTGTCTTCATCATTTTTAAGTGTACGGTTCAGTGACATCAGTGCATTCACAGTGTTGTGTGACCATCCTCTCCAGAGCTCTTTCGTTTTGTAAAACTGAAACTCTGCACCTATCAAATGACTCCCCGTTCTCCCCTCTGCACCCCGGCGACCATCGCTTGCTCTCTAGCTCATTGGTTTTTACTATTCCACGTACTCTGTGAGTGGAATCATTCATGATTGGTCCTTGTGTGACTGGCTTCTTTCACTCAGCATAATCTCCTCAGGACTCAACCATGTTGTAGTGTGTGTCAGTTTCCTTTCCTTTCCAGGCTGACTAATACCCACTGTAGGAATGGGCCCCATTTTGCTTCTCTGTTCATCTCTTCATGGACTCTTGGGTTGCTTCCATGTTTTAGCTGTTGTGAATAATGCTGCTGTGAACATGGGTGTGCAAACATCTCTTAGACGCCTTGCTTTTTCAACTATTTTGGGTATGTACCCAGAAGAGGAATTGCTGGGTCGTATGGTAATTCCAAATTTAATTGTCTGTGGAGCCTCCATGCTGTTTTCATAACAGCTGCCCCATGTTATCTCCCCACCAACAGTGCACAGGGTTCCAATTTCTCCACATTAACAACACTTGTTCTCTTTTTTTTTTGATAGTAGCCATAATAATAGGTGTGAGGTGGTACCTCATTATCATTTTGATTTGCATTTCCCCAGTGATTAGTGATGTTGAACATCTTTTCACATGTGCTTATTGGTCATTTGTATATTTTCTTTGGAGAAATGGTATTCAAGTCCTTTGCCCTGTTTTGACTTTATTTTTTGTTGTTGTTGAATTTTAGGAGTTCTCTATATATCCCCTTTCAGATACATAATTTATAAATATTTTCTCCTATTCTGTGTGTTGTCTTTGGGTGCACAAAATTTTTTTTAGTTTAATTTTATTTAAATTCAATTAAATCACATATAGTCTATCATTAGTTTCAGAGGTAGAGTTCAGTGATTCATCAGTTATGTATAATGCTCATTACATTATGTGCCCTCCTTAATGCCCATCACCCAGTTACTCCATCCCCCCACCCACCTCCTCTGCAGCAACCCTCAGTTTGTTTCCTAGGGTTAAGAGTCTCGTACGGTTTGTCTCCCTCTCTGATTTCGTCGTTTTTTATTTTCCCCTCCCTTCCCCGATGATCCTCTGTTTTGTTTCTTAAATTCCACAAAGGAGTAAAACCATATGATAATTGTCTTTCTTTGACTGACTTATTTCGCTTAGCATAATACCTCTAGTTCCAACCACATCATTGCAAATGGCAAGATTTCATTCTTTTTGATGGCTAAGTAATATTCCATTATACATACATATAATAATGAGATAGATAGATAGATAGATATCTCACATCTTCTTTATCCATTTATCTGTCAATGGACATCTGGGCTCTTTCTGTAGTTTGGCTATTGTGGACATTGTTGCTATAAACATTGGGGTACAGGTGCCCCTTTGGATCACTATATTTGTATCTTTGGGGTAAATACCCAGTAGTACAATTGCTGGGTCATTTTTAACTTTTTGAGGAACCTCCATACTGTTTTCCAGAGTGGCTGGACCAGTTTACATTCCCACCTTTCTCCGCATCCTTGCCAACATTTGTTGTTTCCTTTCTTGTTAATTTTAGCCATTCTGACCGGTGTGAGGTGGTATCTCATTGTGGTTTTGATCTGTATTTTCCTGATGCCAAGTGATGTTGAGCATTTTTTCATGTGTCTGCTGGCCACTTTATGTCTTCTTTGGAGAAATGTCTGTTTGTGTCTTCTGCCCATTTCTTGACTGGATTATTTGTTTTTTGGGTGTTGAGTTTGATAAGTTCTTTATAGATATTGGATACTACGGGTGCACAAAGTTTTTAAACTTCCATCAAGTCCAATTTACCTATTTTTTCTTTTGTTACCTGAGCCTTTGGTCATATCCAAGAAACCATTGCCAAATCCAATGTCATGAAGCTTTTGTTGTATGCTTTCTTCTAAGAGTATTGTTGTTTTAGGTCTTATGTTTAAGTCTTTGATCCATTTTGAGTCAAATTTTGAATATGGTGTGAGATAATGGTCCGACTTCATTCTTTTGCATGTGAATATCCAGTCTTCCCAGCACCATTTGTTGAAAGGAGTATCCTTTCCCCTTTGGATGGTCGAACTCAATCCAACCATATATGTAACGGTTCATTTCTGGGCTCTCTATCCTATTCCATTGGTGCATACGTCTTGTCCTTACACCACTCATTGTTTTGTTACTATAGCTTTGCAGTTAGCTTTGAAATTAGAAGTGTGAGTCCTCCAGTTTTATTGTTCTTTTTCAAGATATATTTGGGGTCCCATATGAATTCTAGGATGGGGTTTTCCATCTCTGCAAAAAAAATGTCATTGGAATTTTGACAGAGATTGCATTGAATCTGTAGATTGTTTTGGGTAGTATTGACATTTTAACAATATTAAGTTTTCCAATCCATGAACATGGGACATGTTTCCATTTCTTTGTGTCTTATTTATTTCAGCAGTGTTTTGTAGTTTTCACTGTACAAGTCTTTCACCTCCTTGGTTAAGTAATTCCTAAGTATTTTCTTCTTTTTTACACTATTGTAAATGGAATTGTTTTTGTACTTTCCTTTTCATATTGTTCATTGTATGTGTATGGAAATGCAACTGATTTTTGTGTGTTGACTTTGTATCCTGCTACTTTGGTGAACTCATTTATTAGTTCTAACAGTTTTTGTGTGTGGAATCTTTAGGGTTTTCTGCATATAAGAACATATCATCTGCAAACAGAGATAATTT
Source organism: Eumetopias jubatus (assembly GCF_037043125.1). Lineage (NCBI taxonomy): Eukaryota > Metazoa > Chordata > Mammalia > Carnivora > Otariidae > Eumetopias > Eumetopias jubatus. The sequence goes on from NW_028274807.1 coordinate 159,137,069, forward strand.
TATTACTTCCTTCTAGTTTGGATACCTTTTCTTTCTTTTTCTTGTCTAATCGCTCTGACTAGAAGTTCCAGCATTATATTGATTAGAAGTGGCAAAAATGGGCATCCTTGCCTTATTCCTGATGTAGAGGAAAAGCTTTTAGTCTTTCACTATTGAGTATGATGTTCACTGTGAGTTTTTCATATATGGTTTATATTGTGTTGTAGTACTTTCCTTCTATTCCTTATTTTTTGAGTGATTTTTTTTTATCATGAAAGTATGTTGAATTTTGTCAAATGCTTTGTCTGTGCCAAGTGGGATAATTGTGTTTTTCCCCCTTCATTCTCTTAATATGATGTATTACAGTGATGGATGTTTGTATGTTGAACTATTCTTGCATTCTAGGAATAAATCCCACTTGGTCATAGTGCATAATCTTTTCGATGTGCTGTTGAATTCCGTTTTCTAGTATTTTGTGGAGAACTTCTGCATCAATATTCATAAGGGATATTGGTCTGTAGGTCTCATTTCTTGTAGTGCCTTTGTCTGGCTTTTTTCCCCCAGTCAGAGTTATACTGGCCACACAGAATGAGTTAAGAAGTGTTCCCTCTTCCTTAGTTTTTGGAAAAGTTTGAGAAGGACTTGTATTAGTTCTTTAAATGTTTGACAGACCACAGCAGTGAAGCCATCAGGCCCATGGCTTTATTTGTCAGGAAATTTTTGATTACTGATTCGATCTCCTTACTAGTTATAGGTCTTTTCAAATTTTCTAACTACTTCATGATTTAGTCTTAATACATTTTGTGTTTTTAGAAATGTGTCTATTTCATCTAGGTTATCCTTTTTTTTTTTGGCATACAATTGTTCATAGTATTCTCTTGTGTTTTTTTTTTTTTTTAATTTCTGTAGTCACTAGTAATGTCCCACTTTGATTTCTGATTTTAGTAAGCTGTATCTTCTTTTTTTCTTGGTCCATCTAGCTTAAAGTTAGTCAATTTGTGGATCTTTCCAAAGAACCAACCTTTGGTTTTATTGATTTTCCCTATTTTTCTATTCTCTATTTCATTTATCTCTGCTCTAATCTTTATTATTTCCTTCTTTCTTCCAGCTTTGGGTTTATTTTTTATTTTTCTAGTTCCTTAAGTTGTAAAGTTAAGTTGCTGATTTGAGATCTTTCTTGTTTTTTAATGTAAGCATATATAGCTATAAATTTTCTCCTAAGCACTTTCACTGCATCCCATAAGTTTGGTATATTGTTTTGATTTCTGTTTGTCTCCAAGTATTTTGTAATTTCCCTTGTGACTTCTTTGATCCACTGGTTTTTTAGAAGTGTATTCTTTGATGTCTACAAATTTGTGAATGCTTCCAGTGTTCCTTCTGTTATTGATTTCTGACTTCACCCTGCTGTGGTCAGAGAACATACTTTGTATGATGTATGTCTTTTAAAATCTATCATGACTTATTATGTGGCCTAACATATAGACTATCCTGGGAAATGTTTCATATGCATTAGAGAAGAATGTGTATGCTGTTGTTGTTGGATAGAGTGTTTTGTATGTGTCTATTAGATCTAGTTGGTCTATTGTGATATGTAAGTCCCCTGTTTCCCTCCTCATCTTCTCTCTGGTTGCTCAGTTCATTATTATGAGTGGTGTATTGAAATCTCCACTATTATTGTAGAGCTGTCTATTTCTCCCTCCTATTCTGTCAATTTTTGTTTCATATACTTTGATGATAAGTTAATGTTTATAATTGTTCTATCTTCTTCCTGTTTTGAAACTTTTATTTACATACGACGTCCTTCTTTATCTCTTGTAAACTTTTTTGATTCAAAGTCTATTTTGTCTGATATTAATATAGTCACCTTTGCTCTATTTTGTTATTATTTGCTTGGAATATCTTTTTCTATCCTTTCACTTTCAACCAGTTTGTGTCACTGGATCTCAAGTGAGTCTCTTGTAGATAGCATATAGAGTCGGGTCAGATATTTTTATCCATTCTGCCAATTTCTGCTTTTGACTGGAGAGTTTAATCCATTGACATTTAAAGTAATTACTGATAAAGAGGAACATCTGTCATTTTATTTGTCTTCTCTATGCCTTATAGTTTTTTTATCCATCATTTCCTGTATTACTGTCTACTTTTGTGCCTAGTCTATTTTTTGTAGTAAAATGTTTAAATTCCTTTCTCATTTCTTTTGTGGATACCATTTCTTCATTTGAATGGGCCATACTTTTCTTGTTTGTTTGTATGACTTCTAATTTTTTGTTGAACACTGGACATTTGAATCTAATAATGTAGCTCTGGAAAGCAGATTCTCTTTCTCAGTGATTGCTGTTTTTAGTTTCTGTTTTTGTCTTTCTGGTTGTTGTAGCCTGTCTCTGTGCTGAGGTTTAGCCCAAGGTAGAAATTTAAGGTCTTCTTAGGTCTTTTCTGAGCCTCTTTCTGGGCATTCACAGTCAGTTTCTAATTTTCCCCACCTATGCAGTTGTTTTGAATGTTTTAGTATTTAATGTCTGGCTCCAAAAAGGGGAAAAGAGAAAAATGAAAGGTGGGGAAAAGGAAACCAGCTCATTAAGTCTCCTGGAAGTCATTTTATGTGGAGTGTGAGGGGCTTGCAACAATGTGGGGAGGTACAACTGATCAAAGCACAGGTCTCTGATATTTGGAGAACAGGATCCTTTTTGCTCACTCTGGCTCTTGCACGCTGTATGTAAGCTGCTCCAAGAACAGATGCACAGCTGCCTGCCATGTGGCTAGGGTGGAGAGTGAGTAGATGCCCTGAGCTAAGAAAGAGCTGAAACTGACTGAAATTTACCACCATTTACCATTTAAGCCTTCCCCTGGAAGTTGCAAGCCTTCCATGGACTCCAGAATTCCAGGTCTATCTGATTTATCAGATAGATTCTGCTAGTACAGTTGTTGCCTGGGTGGAGAGACAGATTCTTGGTGTTCTTGGTCTGTCATCCTTCCAGAATCATCTAGGCTTAGCTTTTAAGGAATTGCCAAACTGTTTTCTATGGCAAAATATCTCTATTTTCCATTCCCACCATCAAAGTATAAGGGTTCCAATTTCTCCACATCCTCACCAATACTTGTTTTTGTCTTTTTTTATTATAGCCATCTTAGTGGGTGAGAAGTTGTGTCTTAATGAGGTTTTGATTTGACTTTTCCTAACAGCTATTGAGGCTGAGCATCTTTTTATCTGTTATTGGCAATTTGTATATTATTGGAGAAGTGTCCATTCATATCCTTTGCCTACTTGAAAAGTTGGGTTATGTCTTTTATCATTTGGTTATGGGCATTCTTTATATATTCTGGATACTAGTCCCTTATCAGATATATGGTTTGAAAATATTTTCTCCAAGTGGGTAGGTTGTCTTTTCACCTTCTTGATGGTGTCCTTTGAAGCAGAAAAGTTTTTAATGTTGATCTAGTCCAGTTTATCTATTTTTTCTTTTGTTTTTTTGATGCCATATCTAGGAAATCACTGCCAACTCAAAGATCATGGAGATATATGTCTATGTTTTCATTATGAGTCTTTGTTAGCTCTTACATTTAGGCCTATGATCCATTTTGAGTTAGTTTTTGTATATGGTTTGAGGTAGTGGTATAATTTCATTCTTTTACATGTGGATATCCAATTTTCTCAGCAAAATTTATCATAAAGACTGTTCCTTCCCTATTGAATTGTCTTGGAACCCTAATAAAAAATCAGTTGATCTTAAGTGTAAGGGTTTGTTTCTGAACTGTGAATTCTATTTCATCAATCAATATGTCTCTCCTATCCCACCACCACATCGTCTTAATTACTGTGGCTTTGTAGTAAGTAGTAAAATTAGGGAAGTGTGAGATCTCCAAGTTTGTTCCTTTTCAAGATTGTTTTAGACATTCTAAATCCCTTGAATTTTCTTTTTTTTAACAAAATTTTAAAAAGATTTTATTTATTTATTTGACAGAGACAGAGAGCACAAGTAGGCAGAGAGGCAGGCAGAGGGAGAAGGAGAAGCAGACTCCCTGCTGAGCAGAGAGCCCGATGCAGGGCTCCATCCCAGGACCCTGGGATCATGACCTGAGCTGAAGGCAGATGCTTAACCGACTGAGCCACCCAGGCTCCCCAATCCCTTGAATTTTCTGATTAATTTAAAGATCAACTGTCAACTGTCAATTTCTGCAAAAAAGGCAGCTAGGGTTTTTATAGGGATTGCATTGCATGTGTCATCTGGGGAGTACTGCCACCTTAATGACATTAAATCTCCCAATCCATGAACATGGGATATTTTTCCATTCATTCAGGTCTTCAATTTCTTTCAATGATGTCGTGTAGTTTTCAGTGATAAGTCTCGCACTTCTTTTGTTAAATTTAATCCTTAATATTTTTATGCTCTTGTAAATGGAGATGTTTTTGTTAATTTCAATTTTGGATTTTTCATTACTAGTACTTACAAATACAATTCACTATTGAATATTGATCTTTTATTCTATGACCTTGCTGAACTCATTTATTAGCTCTTAGCTCTAATAGTTGGTGGATTCTATATAAATACTATATATATATAGTATATATAGTCTATATATAGTCTATATATATTCATGTCATCTACAAATAGAATAATTTTACTTTTTCCATTCCAATCTGGATGCCTTTTTCTTTCTTTTTCTTTCCCAATTACCCTGGCTAGAACTTCTAGTACATTGTTGAATAGAAGTGGTAAAAGTGGGCGTCCCTTGTTTTGTTCCTGATCTTAGAGGTAAAGCATCAGTTTTTCACCATTAAATATATTAGCTGTGGGTTTTCTCCTAGATGGCCTTTATCAATTTGATGAAGTTCCCTTCAAGTTCTAGTTTGTTTAGTATTTTTATTATGAAAGGGTATTGGATATTGTGCAACATTTTTCCTGCATGTATTGATAATTATGTGGGTTTTTTTCTTTTACTCTATTAATATGGTGTATTACCTTGATTGATTTTTGTATGTTGAACCACTCTTGCACTCCTGGGATATATATTACTTGGTTATATATAACCATTTTTATATGGTTATATATAACCATTTTTATATGTTTTAAATATTCAGTTTGCTTTTTTTTGAGGATTTTGCATCTATGTTCATAAGAGATTAATGTTCTGTAGTTTTCTTTTCTTGTAATGTCTCTGTCTGGTTTTGGCATCAGGGTAATACTGGGCTCATATAATGTGTTGGAAGGTATTTTCCACCCCACAATTCTGTTTTGTTTTACTGAAGGGGGTAAAGAGTTTGGAAGAGATTGGTGTTAATTCTTCTTTAAATATTTGGTAAAATTCACTAGTGAATATCATCTGATTCTGGGCTTTTCTTTGTGGGATTTTTTTTTTTACATTACTACTTCAATGTATTCATACATATTATTATACATTACATTATTATACATATTATTATATATTACATTGTTATACATATACATTATACATATAATTGTTAGATGTCATTGGGGTTTTCTATTTCTTTTTGGTCAATTTCAGGAATTTGCATCTTTTTAGGAATTTGTCCATCTTATATAGGCTATCTAATTTGCTTTTGTACAATTGTTCATGCCTTTCTCATTTCTGTAAGATTCAATTCTAATGGTTTCCCTTTCATTCCTGTTTTTAGTAATTTGAGACTTCATTCTTCTTGGTCAGTCTAGCTAAAGTTTTGCCAATTTTGGTGATCTTTTTGAAGACTGCATTATACTTTATTCATTTATTAATAAGTAATATCATACTTTAGAAAAATATGACCAAGAAGCATAAGATCATGAGCCTATGCTTACCTAAATCAACTACATTAATTGAATATGTAGGAAGATACTCCTTAAAACACATTTAGAGTAAAAGAATAAATTTAGTAAGCAGAGTTTTTGGCAATTTTAGGAAGATTGAAGAGTACGGCACTGAGACGGATGGTATCCCTGCACACTGTCTTCCAGTCTGGGAGACAGTGAAACCTGCATCTACCACGAAGCGGCATACACGCTGGCCAGGGAAGTACAGACTGCTGTAGGAGTCCATGGAGGTCATGTGACCTGGTGGGCTGCTACTGGAGAACCTGCAGCTTGGCTGTGCCACCTCTATTGCTACCCAGCCCTTTCTGGCTGCCCACACCCAGGATTTGGGGAGGCTGGACCGCCAGTCAGCTTGGTGAGCCCCTGAGGGCTCCATGGACATGGGGCTGGTAGGGGTGCAGCATGAAATGAAGGCAGATGGAGATGGATAAGGTTGGATGGTCAGGTCTTTACCAGAGGGCTGTGGGCTGGGTACCACCTTTCCTCTCATCCCTGCCTGCCTGGCGTCCTCCAACTCTGAAGGGTAGGACATGGGGGCAGGAGCGATACCAAAGACCCTGCCCTGGTGGATTAGGGGGCCTATCAGTGCCCACACCCCACCAAGGCAGATGAGATACAAGAGGGAAATTGAGTCCCAGAGGTAGATCAAATGTGCCCAAGGGAGTTGGCCAAGTCCCCCAAGGGCTACAGCCAGTCCATCTGATGCCTCTTTCCTTATGCCCCTTAGCATTTGAAAACAGCCTGGGCTCTGGCTGGCTCGGTGGGAAGAGGAGGAGTCCCCTGCAGATGCTTTATGACTTGGACCAGGTAGGTGGACAGACCCCTGCCCAGTGATCCTTCCCTCTACCTCCAGCCATGGGAAACTGAGAGCCCTAGTGTAGACCTGCTGTCTTGGAACTAGAGCCCACAGTAGGGCTTGAAGAGGCTTCCTCTGCAAATCAAGGCCCTGTGCAGAGAGGAGAATGCCTGTGACAAGGGCAAATCTTCGGACAAGCTGAGAGACCTGGGGTCTCCACCCACCCACCCACCTACCCATCCATCATCCACCCAACAACAGACTGAAGCCACACTGTGCCAGGCACTCTGCCATGTGTTGAGGATATAAAAGAGCAAAGGACCCTCAGGAAGTTGACAGTCTAGTGGGGAGACAGGAATTAAGTGACCCCCCCCCAGATTTTAGTATCTGCTGCGATAGGGAAACATGCAGGGAGCCCCCGCCCTCATACTGTTCTCAGGCACCCAGACCAGGAGGCTTGCCAGCCCTAGCACTCCACTTCCGCGGTGGGCCTGCTGGGACCATGCACAGCCCAAACACACACGCAGTTAGACCCCACCGAGAGCCACGGGCCCCTGGCTCACACACACACCAGCAGGCACGAGGAGAGGCACCCATTCAGACAGCATGTGTAGAGCACCTACTGTATGCAGGCTTTGCTCAGGCTGCTGCTGATCCAGTGGCAAGAAGGTCAGCTGGATCCCTGACCTGGGGCAGCTGATATGCCCAGGTGAGGAAGATATCATCCCATCATTGCCACCTGCACTAACCTGTGGCTGATTTGCATCGAAAGGGGCAGTACAAGATGCGACAAGAAATCTACCGGGAGGGTCCTGGCTTAGATGGGGAAGAGAGATCCTCTCTGAGAAAGGGACATTGGAGCTGAGACCTGCAGAGAAGGAGTCAAGAAGCAAAGAGTAGAGGGCCAAGTGCCTGGTGGTAGACAGACAACAGAAGAGGGTGTGTGAGGTGAGCCAGGAGTGGGCAGCAGCTTGGGTGGTGCCTGGCAGGTGGGGCGAGGGCAATAGGGAAACCATAGAGGGTTTTAAGCTGGGGAGAAGGGTCAGACAGGTTGCGTAGGTAGCTGTTCACTGAATCCCTGAGAGCTGAGCCAAAGGGGCCTGTGGAGCTTATCTGACCCACGCCCTTGGGTTGCATGTGTGGAGGCCTTGGTTCAGAGAGGGTAACTGGCTTGCTCTGGGCCACACAGCAAGCTGAGGGCACGGCAGGCTCTCAGCAGGATCCTGGGTTCCACTAGTTCCACAGGCTTCTGAGGGGCAGATGGGGCTGGCTCAGCCCCCTCACAGCCTGAGGTCCCTCTGACTGTTGGGTGTCAAGGCCCTGGGAGCTTAGCACCTTGTGGCTGGAGAAATAAGAGTAATAAAAATAATCTGGCCAACAAAGGCTAACTGTGTACCAGACACTCCAATTCTGTGAACTTATTTAGCCCTCATGGCAAGCCTATAAGGTAGGGCTGTTGTTATTCCTGTTTACAGATGAGCAAACTGAGTCCCAGGGAGGCCAAGGACACAGAGAAGTTTACAGAGCTCATAAGGACTAGGGCCAGGCTAAGAATCCAGGCAGCCGAGTCCAGTGAGGCTGGAAGAGATGGTTGTAACAGTAGGATCTGTTTCTGGACCAATGGGCATAGCCCCAGCTTCTGAGTCCTAAGGGACCTGAGTTGGGAGTCCCTACTTGAGAGCTGTAGGCAACTCATTTCTATTGAGCCTCAGTTTTCTCATTTCTATGGAGATAGTATTGACTATCTTGGTATTTATGGGGCTCCAAGCAACAGAAAAGCTGACTTTAAGCCATTAGGACAGTGGGTGTTTACTTCCCAACATGTTCAGAAACCAACAGCCCTTGGTACAGCAGCAACATGTTGCCCATCATCATACTCTGAATGTTGACATATGATACATCTTGTTGCCTCGTGACTTCAAGATGACTGCCAGGGCTCCAGACATCTCACAGGATGGTACCCCAAGCAGAAAGGGAGGGGCTGAGGCAAAGATTTTTTTCTTTCAGGAGCCCTCTCTTTTTGTGCTGAAGGAAAGTCTTTCCTGGGAGCCATCTAGCAGACTTCCCTGTACATCTCCTTGGCCCAAACCAAGCCAGATATTCACCCCTGGACCCATAGCTTTCATGAAGTTGTGTGAGGCTGCTATGACTGGTTCTTCCCCAAGGCTCGGCACATTGACCTACCACAGTTGGGGTCTGCTGGCAAGGGGGGAGGATGACTGACAGGTGGGTGGATGGCCAACATTCCCTGCCCCAAGAAATATGTGGGGATGTCTGGAAGCAGAAAGCAGAGCTTGGCTGTGGGGCCACTGGATACAGCCTTCTCCTGGCACCCATGTGAAGCCAGGCTTCTGAGGCCAGTCCTGTGAATCTGCCTTAGAGGGAAAGGGATCTTCTCAGTGCTCTCACGCCCCTCACTGCTCTGAGATTGGCAGCCACCCCTCAGTGAGATTTTGAAAAAGTAAGATAAGCACATGATAGGGCATTCAACCTTTCAAACGAGTATATGCAGTGAAAAGTACCTCTCCTTCCCACCCGGGCCCTGGTTACCCCTGGAGGCGACCAGGTCGTTCCCTGTGTGCCCTTCCGGGCATGTTCTAGGCATGTGTGTAGTGTCCAATGCTCTGTCATGTGCTTAGGTCACTTTTCCAGAATCATACCTACAGGTATATATGTCCTTTTTTTCTGCTTTATGTTTTAATTGAGAAAAATTCAAACATATGCAGAAGTAAAATGTACAATGAACCCCCACATCCCATCACCCAGTTTGAACAGTGATCAACTCTGTCCTGTTTCATCCAGACCCCTCTCCCTCCATTCCTACTTGGGATTATTTGGAAGCAAATTCCAACCTTGTTTAGTACGTGACAATTTCAATATATATCTAAAAGAGAGGCTCCCAGGGTACCTGGATGGTCCAGTCAGTTAAGTGTCCAACTCTTGATTTTGGCTCAGGTCTTGATCTCGGGTTTGTGAGATGGAGCCCCATGTTGGGCTCCAAGGTAAGCAGGGTTGTCTGCTTGGGATTCTCTCTCTCTGCCCCCCCCCCCCATGCTCACTCTCTCTCTCTCTTTCTCTGAAACAAATAAATCTTTAAAAAAATAAAATAAAATATGAGAGGCTGCCTACAACCTATCCTTTCTGAAACATTTTTTTATTTCCTTCCTCACCCTTTGTAAACCCAAAATGTGACATATTAACTCCTGTTCCGTACTTTAGCTTTTATCACTTGAAGTATTTTGGATTTCTGCTTGGATTTCTGGATACTTTTAAAGGCATGAGAAGCGCAAATGAGCACATCCCCCCCACACACATTCTTCCCCTCCCCACCCAGCAATGGCAGATACTCTTATGCAGGCACTGAACCCAGTGTCCTACCATTTCAGGTGTTGCTTTGTCCTTCCCTGAAACGGAAACACTCACAAGGCTCTTTTCGTAACTGGGATATAACTCATATGCCATAAAATTCACTCTTTTACAGTGTACCCTTCAATGGTCTGTAGTGACCAAGGCTGCATAACCATCACCACTCTCTAACTACAGGACACTTTCATCACCCCCCAAATCTTATTATTGAACAAAAAAATATCTCAGTAGCCTGCAAGTGGCTGCATTTTTCAACTCTATATGGAATTATAGCTGTTGTTCTTATACATTATTCTGATATTCAATTTGTGCCCACACTCACCACTCTGATGACATACTTATTCCATCAGGCTTACTCTGACACGGTCATATTCATCATCAGGACCTCCTTGGTCCTGAGGGCCCAACCCTGCTTGTCACATCCTTCCACCTGCCTCAGTGAGGTTAGAGTCATTTTCCCCCCAAATTCTGGTCTAGGATCCGGGTCCCAAATCACAGTGATCGGTGGCAGTGCTGGGGTTCGAATCCCCTGTTCCGTCGCCACGGCCCGGTGGGCGCAGGGCCCGTGGCGCTGACCGGCCCCCCCGCCCCACTCTCCCACCCCCGCTGTCGCCCGCAGGGCCCGCGCTCAGCCCTGGCCGAGGTGCACCGGCAGCGGCGCGACCTGCTGCGCCGAGCCTGCAGCCGCCACACACGCCGGCAGCGCCTGCTGGGGCCCGAGGACCTGCGGCACGTGCTGGTGGACGACGCGCACGGCCTGCTCTACTGCTACGTGCCCAAGGTGGCCTGCACCAACTGGAAGCGCGTGCTGCTGGCGCTGAGCGGCCGAGCCCGCAGCGACCCGCGCGCCATCCCCGCGCACGAGGCGCACGCGCGGGGCCGCCTGCCCTCGCTGGCTGACTTCAGCCCGGCCGAGATCAACCGGCGGCTGCGCGCCTACCTGGCCTTCCTGTTCGTGCGCGAGCCCTTCGAGCGCCTGGCGTCGGCCTACCGCAACAAGTTCGCGCGGCCCTACAGCGCGGCCTTCCAGCGGCGCTACGGCACGCGCATCGTGCGGCGCCTGCGGCCGCGCCCACATCCTGACGCGCTGGCCCGCGGCCACGACGTGCGCTTCGCCGAGTTCCTGGCCTACCTGCTGGACCCGCGCACGCGCCGCGAGGAGCCCTTCAACGAGCACTGGGAGCGCGCGCACGCCCTCTGCCACCCGTGCCGCTTGCGCTACGACGTGGTGGGCAAGTTCGAGACGCTGGCGGAGGACGCGGCCTTCGTGCTGGGCCTGGTGGGCGCGCCCGGCCTGCGCTTCCCTGCGCCCCCGCCCCGGGCCAAGACGGCCGCCGCCAGCGACCTGGCCGAGCGCCTCTTCCGGGACATCAGCCCCTTCTACCAGCGGCGCCTCTTCGACCTCTACAGGATGGACTTCTTGCTCTTCAACTACTCTGCCCCTTCCTACCTGCGGCTGCACTAGGCGGCAAGGCCCGTCACACCCACCGGACGGTGTGCATCTCTGGTGGCCACCCGCCCCCCGCACCCCGCCCCCCGCACCCTGATGCCGGTGCTGCCTGCCCCGGACTCCTCTCTGAGCACCACTGCCCCGGTGCTTCCCTGCTTGGCCAGCCCACCCGGGCCTCCATCCCGCCCGGGCCTCCATCCCGCCCGGCCAGGTTTGGGTGCAGCTCACCTCAGGCGGCTGGACACCCGTGTGCCTGCCTGTCCCTTGATGCTTGCTTCCTCTGACTGCGCCAGCTGGCAGGCATTTCTCCAGACCACTGGGTGGGGAAGCATTGAATTACTAGTATTTTTTAGTTTGTGAGAGGCCATTTTGGGGGGTCAACTGTGACCCCAAACCAGAGCAAAATGCTGGTTCGGTGCAGTCTGTGGCCTCTCCTAGCAGCCTCTTCACCGCCCCAGCTCTGGTATTGACAGCCATGGCCCAGGAGGAAAGCCCTCCGTCATCGGGCGCAGGCTAGGGCCTTCCTTGTCAGTGGGCATGGCATGGAGCCCACCCTGAGTTGCCTTCCACTCTGCCTGTCACTGAGCCGTGCTGCCTCTCCCTGTGGCTGGCCCCACCTTTGATCTCAGTCTGGCCAGATCCTAAGTCTTCCGTGTGTGCCCACAGAGCCCAGAGTGCAGTATGGTGGCGGGTTTTATAGGACCGTCGTGAGCTGGGGAGCTTATGTTTTTGAAATAAATGTTTTTTACTTCTGACATTTTGGAGTTTCTCTGCTTCATTTTGCCATTTGTTCTGCTGCATGGGGCTGTCAGATCTTAGGCATCTCAACAAATCTGAGCCTCAGTTTTCCTTTGCTGCCAAATGGCGCAAGAATGCCAGGTGGTCATGAAGATCAGATGAGAGAGATGGAGAGCCCACAGGTGTGAAGGGCTATATGGGGAGTGGGGTAAGGAGTGGGTACACCATGGCAAGGGGTGCTAAATTCTGGCTGGAGGGGTAACAGTGAAAACTTGGGGGGGGAAATCTGACTTTTCATTCTGCCTAGGCTAAAGATTAAAGCTGAAACCAGCTCAGTGAAATCCTGTGCTTTGGGCTGCCTCCCACCCTTCTGTGGATGTGTGGGTGTGTGGGTGTGTATTTGCAGTGTGTGTCAGGCCGCTTGGCAATGAGGATCCACCCTTCTGGCTTTGGGAAGACAGCCAGCTGTGGTAGTCCCCTAGGAAGGGCCTTAGTAACTCTTTGAATATAGGGTGTCCTTTCTCAGTTTCCTTGAATGATAAATCAAAATGCCAGAACTTTGGGAAGACCTGGGCAGGGTATGCCTGAGGTTTTGAGAAACAGAAATCAGAACATAGCCGAGGAAGGGCAGCTTGGCAGGGCAGAGGCCCAACCTGTGTTGTGGTGCCCCACACCCTGTGGTGAGGGCCCGTGAGCCTGGTTATAGGGCCATGCTGGCCTGTGGGGGCCAGGCTGGCCAGGGACTGGCAGCTCAGTCACATTCATGCCTCGGCCTTTGCTGATGTTGTTCCCCTGCCTGCAATGGATGCTTTCCCCTTCCAGGCCAGTCCTAGGGCTCCTCCTTCTCAGGAGCCTGCCGAGGCCTTCTGGGACACTGTCCGTGGGCCCTGCCAGTAGGGGTCAATGACGGCCAACCCTTGTGGAGTTGGGAAGGGACTGCCACTGGGCTCCCCGTGAAGCCTCACCCCCCTGGAGAGCCACGGAAAGCCCAGGAGCCTGGACCATTACCAGGATGGGGGGGAGGGGTTGGACCTGTGACACACCGGGAGCCTTGTTCCTGGCCCGTTGCCCACACACTCCCTTATATGCCTATGCACAGTGTGTCACGTGCCACCTCATGGTCAGTTGTCCCACATGCTTCGATGGCACACACCTTTGCTCCAAGCTCCCTCAGTGCCCACACAGCCTTTGATGCAACCTGTTTGTTGAAGTTATCCCCCATCCAGATGCCCCCCTCCCCCTGCTCCAGGTTGTCACCTTTAGAAGTCGCCCTCCAGCTCTGCAGTCACAGAGCCTGCTGTCATCTCCTTCAATGCCTCCTGTCTCCTGAAGCTTGTCACATGCATGCACACTCCCTCATGCGGGCAGGCACTCCACTGCGCACCCCCCCCACTGATGGCACTTGATGTCACACCCTCTGTTGTGAGTACAAGGGCCACAGTCCAGGCCCGCGCTTGCTGGAGGCGCCTCTTCTTCTCGTGCGGGCCCTGGGGAGTTCCTCCTGCTCTGGTGTCCTCTGACCTGTTTCCTCTCGGGCTGGCACCAGAACTGTCTGTCCTCACAGATCAGAGGCTGACTGCCCACCCCTCAATAGCAAGATCCCAGCTGGGTCATCAGATGGCCCAAGGAAGACAGGGTCTCACGTGAACAGCTGGACAAGACAAGAAGGTGCTGGGGAAGGGGGGCTCAACCTGGCACCCTTCAGTGATTTTTCTGTTAAAAGGCTGCCCCGGTTCCTGAAGGAATCAAACACACCAACTGAAGGTCACTTGGCATTTTAGCTTACGGGCAACTGTCTTCTATTTTGTGGTTTTCCATCTCTCAGAGCTGAGTGGTGCTGGCCAGCAGCCTCCCCAGCAAGGAAGTGACACCAGTGGATTGGGTTACAAAGACTTATTTAAAACGTTTCAGTGTTCTTCTGTTGTTTCTGGCTTTGTCAGGAAAATGTTTCCCGGATTTTTGTAGTTATGGCGTTGGTTTGTTTTGTTTTGTTTTGTTTTTCAGTTTTCTGTTGTGGCTTTGTCATTGAGGCAGATTCCTGGGAGGCAGAGTTCTATGATTTAAAATTTTGCTGAAACAAACCCCTGGTTCTTTGTCACAACACTGCTTCATGCATTATTCAGTTTGGGGATTGCAGCCGGCTGCATCTGCTGGCCTCGGCACCTGGCTGCATGGTCTGGGGGCGGACACCAACTCAGCTTGTTGGGCTGCTACAGCACCCCACGAGGTCCATGGGCCAGGTGTCAGGATGCCGCCCTTCCCCACGGGGCTGGAGCTCTCTTCCCAGGGTGAAGGCGCCGTTGTCTGTGGCGAAGGCTCAGCAATGATGACTTGGATCAGCTGGTTTCTCTTGTGTAGCAGGAGGTGGTCAAAACAGCTGCTCCATGGAGCCACTGGGGGTGCAGGCCCCTTCTGTCCTGTGGCTCCTCCATCCCTAGGCTGTACGTAGCCCTTCTCCACGTGGGCCATGAGAGTGAGCCATTCCCTTCCCGGGCAGCAGAATGTTGAAGACACAGACTGTGGATTATACATTCCAGAGCCTACCATTCCTGCAACGCTCCTGCCTCAAGGGAGGCTGGCCACGATACCCACCCACCAACCCACATCCCTGTGGCAGTAAGCACTTCCAGGTAGCATTCCCCATGGCTTCCAGCTGCTCCATCTGCAGCCCTCCTGTAAGTTCCCTCTGGCCACCAGACCTGCTTGGCCTGAGCACAGGGATGTTGGGTGTGCAGGGAGTCAGTGTCCCCGAGCAGCCTTCAACCGATGTCCGCTGGAAGCTGGGGGGGGGGGGAGGGGCGGGGCGGGTAAATACTGCAGCTTTTGCCCCTCAGGTGGGAGAACACTGAGGCGTGACCTACAGAGTTCTCCCCTGGGATTCAGCCCCAGGTGCCCAAAGTGGTGGCCAGCTCAAGAGCACACCTTTTGCTTCCTTTCCCTTCCCCACATCTCTGGGGGGCTCCCCGGAATCTCCCCCCATTGAAACTACTTGCATCCATATTTTTATCTCCAGGGGAACCCATGATTCCATTGCAGACTTGCTGCTTTTATTTCATTGGTCCCTAAATGATAGGCAATTAGATTAATTTGTGTCCTTTAGCATTACAGTGCTGTGAATATCCCTGCATACATCGGTCTTGCTTGTGTAGGGTGTGATCATAGGATACATTCCTAGAACACAGATCCACTTCCTGACCACATTGTTCACTGTGCCTGGTCCTCAGGAGGCTTCAAGCATCTGCCGATGTACGTTTTACTGTCACTCTGCTCAGGGCACGAGGACAGTCGGGGCCCAGGGTGGATGCACTTTAAGAGCTGGCAGCGTGCCTTGGGTTGCTGTCTGGGCCACTGTGATATGCTAACTCATCCTTCTGTTGTCAAACATTCAGGGGTTGCCCATTTCCCTGTGAGGACTTCTGCGATGCATGCTTCCTGAAGGGTTGGTTTTCTTCTTTGAGGGCATCGCCCTGCATGCCCTCTCACCTACGTCCTAAACACTTGGGGGCCACAGCAAGAGTAGTCCACAGGTGGACCCAGAGGAGCTTCTTTCTATAAGCTGCTGGTGGTCACAGGCAGTGGGACCCCTCGGGGAAAACAGGGTGGGGCTGGCTGGCTTTTGGGAGCCTTCTGGCCAGTGACACCTCTCCAGGGAACAATGTGCACCAGGGACGGGGTAGCAATACTCAGAGCAAGCTGCATCCACAACAGCAAAAACTAGAAACCAAGTGTCTGTCGGAAAGAGGATGGACTAGCCATGGAGTATTATACATGCTAACGAAACGATTAAATGAGCAGTATGCATCATCAGGTGACTCGTAGCAACTTGCTGCTGAGGAAAAAAAGTTGGCATGGAGCATAATACAATCCTATATCGCTAATAAAAAAAAAGCAAACAATGTATTGTTTTGAGATACTAGTTTTAGGAGGATAGGAGAGAGCTGTGGTTACGGGGGTGGAGGGGAGGTGGGGGCGGCTGGAGAAGGAGCCCCCAGGCAGATGGACACATCGGTCACTGCACCGCTACACTGCATCACAGGCACACCATGCTATATTTTGCAAATATCAAGTACGATATAGCTGTGAACATTGGAGGAAAAGTCCTGAGACTTACACAGTCCAAATGGAGATCAGCCTGCCTCCGACCACAACAGGAGGGGACCCTGGCATCTCTGCTTCCCTCTACCACCAGGCCAATGCTGCCTGGTGCACGGTACAATCAGCTTGCTTCCCACCCGGGGCCTGGATGGACAGAGGCCCAGGGTCCCCCCTCCACCCGTGGCAGTCCTCTGCACCCTTTCCCCAGGCCCCAGACACCCCAGGAGCACACAGCAGAACTGACTTCTGCCTCCTGCAGACTGGGAACCACCATCCGGTTCCTCCCTAGGGCTTGGGGAGGGCCCCTTTTCAATTCTCACTCCACAGGGGACCTCATTCCACCTTCTTTCCAGAACAATGCGGCCACTTACCCACATTGCTCAGTGCAGCCACTTTAGTCATCTTCAGGGCCCCCACACTCTTCTCTTCTAGCGAGAGGGTTATAGTTAGTGTCCCCGATTTTATTTACCCTCCTAAGGACTCCAAGATAACCTTCTGGTCCCTCTCTCTGTAGAACAGAGCAGGGAAACCCTTACATCTTCTGCAGGCACCCTCCTACACGGTGCTGCTATTACAAATGCCAAAGAAATTACAACAGTCCCTGATTTTTATTCCATATCACTTCTCTTTGAAGAATCTGTAATCCACCAACAACGTGGTATTAAGTTCATGTATTAAAATTTCAGAAAATAGTAGGCTTGTCCCCAGGTCCCCCAGTTCTTCTGCCCAGAGGTACTGATTGTTACCTACTACACACACACACACACACACACACACACACGTGCACACACATGTACACACACGTACACTCTGTTTCCTAATGTATATAAGATGGGAGTATATCAGAGACACTTCTGTTGTGCTTTAAAAAAATCTAAATATGCATTGTAGATTGCTCCAGACCAGTATATAAAGAGCTAGTTCCTCATTTCAGTGGCTGCCTGGTAGTCGGGGTCTGGCCGTGGTATATCAGTGAACAGCCCCCTAGTGGTGGATATATAGGTGGTCTCCGATCCTTTGCTATGGCGCTGTAATGAATATTGTTGTCCAAATATCTTTACTTACATGAGCGAGTGCATCCTTGGGATCAATTCTGGGAAATGACATTCCTACTCTCTCAAAACCTCACACCAACCATCACTTCATTTTATCGATTAAGAAATGGACGTTCCGAAAGCAAATTGCTCAGTCCAAGCGGAAATAGGATTTGAACCTGTGAAGTTTATTCACATGGCGTGGGATCTGAGGAGATGAAGAGCCCCGTCAGGGTGGTTCCCCTCACTTGAGTTCACCTCTGTCCGGAAGGGAGTACTCTGTGGCCACTGCCTGGAGAGCCCGGGACAGGTGGCCGTGAGGGAGGCTGCTCGGAGCCGGGCTCTAGAGGAGGCCTCTGGAGGGGTGGGCAGCGCAGGTGCCGGGGGGGGGACAGTGGGGGCGCCTGGCCCAGGGAAGCGGCGGCTCACTAGCTTGAGTTCCCAAAGTTGGCTCAGTAGAGGCGGTGGCAGCGGAGGGCTCAAGCAGGACAGTGACGTAAAATCTGGGGCCCCAAGCCTAGAAAAGCCACACAGAACCCCACGGGTCCAGAGGTGTCGGCTGGGGCCACGACCAAGACTGCTCCCAGCCCAGACCTGCCCTGGGACCCCACACTGAGCCTCTGCTGCCCTCCCAAACGCCACCCCCCATGTCCACGTCAGAACCCAACAGGGGTCCCGCGCCGTGCCTCAGACACAGCCAGGACTTGGTCCACCAGGCCTGCGCAGACACTGAATGAATGTCATCCTCCAGTGGCTGGACGGCCGCCAGCAGGTGCACCAGCACTGCATGGCCACTTCCCCTGGGAGGCCGCTGCTCCTCCCCTGGTCTGTCTCTTCCAACAGCTACATCAGCCTTAGAGTTGGAGGGAGGTGCTGAGGCAGTTACAGTGGAGCTGGGGTCCGTGGGAGGTGGGGTGGATGCCCCTCTCCACCAACTGGTCACAGAAGCCCTGCATTATGTCACAGCTGGTGTGTGATGGCCCAGGGACAGCCTGGATCTGAGTTCCAGTTTAGGGCGAGTATGTGAAATGTTCATGTGTGGGGTCTTTCCAAGGGTGTCCGGGTGTTTCACTGTGTGTGCCCGTGTGTGGGGGGTACATCTGTGAGTACATGGTCAGTCTAGAAGTGGCGAGCGTGAAGTCCCCCGTCAATGCCTCCACCCTCAGAGCAGGCTGCAAGGAGACCAGAAACTTGTGGGCTCTTCTGTTTTGCCTCTGCTGTGTGGACGGATGTTGGCTAAGCTGCCTACTCAGGCCTGTTTCCCTACATGTGGACAGGGCCCTCTTCAGGTGAGGCCAGGGCCTGCCCACCCGAGGGTCCTGTGCAGCCTCTCCCACAAACTGCTTGCTGTGGGAGGGACCACTGGACTTCAGTGTCTCCTTTCTGGGCCTTGGTTTCCTCAGCTTGGAAGTGGAGCCTGTTGGGAGAGTCACATGAGTGTCTGTGTGCAGAGCTGGGGTGTAAGGCCAGCAGCTTGAGAGTGGTTGGTGGGCCGAAGCACCTGTCGGCATCCTGGGCCTGTGACTTACCCTCTGACTGGAATGGATCTTGTTGGCACCAAAGTCTTCTGCAGGGGCAGCTGATCCCTCAGTGTAGTGGTCATCTTCGTGACCTCCCAGGGCTTCAGGAACTCTACAGTAGGTTCCGTCAGCCAAGAGAACCTGCAATGGGCACTTGGCATCTTTAGTGAGCCTGCAGCCACCAGCCATATGAATAGCTCTCCTCATCTGGAACTTTCTACTTGTCAGGCCTCATTCTAAGTGCTTTATCAACATTAACCCGTATGTCAACTCACAACCATTTATAGATGAGGAAATTAAGGCACAGAGAGGTCAAGTGACTTGCCCAACACAACTAGGAAGCCCTCCAAAGTTGCTACATTTTTTTTTTTTTTTTTTTTTGGGTCAGGACCTATCAGTGCATTGATGGTGGGATCCAGGACACAGCCTGGCCACACAGAACATTTAGTAACTGCCACTGGTCGGGGCCCCAGAGCTGCCCAGTCTGGGGGTCTCTACTGATTCCCAAGTGCCCTAGGGCTTTACACACTACACCCCACCCCAGTCTGACCCCATCACACCTTTGGCAGGGGTAGGTGTTCATGAATGTGCTCCTCAGGTGGTTCCCACGAGGCCACTGACTCAGAGGGAAAGAGCCGGCTACGGCTCTGGGATGGCCCCAGGTGTCCCGGCCACCTATCTAGAGGCCCTCAGCTCTGATTGGGATGGGGGCGGGATGCAGATGAACCCCAGACTGTCACAGAGCTGCTCAGGGAACTCCCTGTGGATGAGAAACCTCATCCCAGGTCCACACTATACGCCCCTGGAATGCGCTTTGGCATGGCCTCAGGGGAGGCAGGACTTGGCCCTAGGGGCCTCGGAGTCTAGTACCTGTATGGAAACTTCCTGGCAAATTTTTCCTGGGCCTTCTTTCTACTCTTCTTGTACCGGGGGCACTTCTTGGGGTTCTTCGAGTTCATCACGGAAGGAGGTTAAGCTGTGGCACACTTTTCAGCCATGGCTGGAAGACAAGAGGAGGCCTGTCAGAGTGGGGAAGGGGATGGGAGCAGCCAGGCTGGACCTGGACCAGGCACTCGGCTTCCCCTCGGGATTGCGAAGGGGACAGAGAATGGGGCCCCTGCCTGCCCCTCAGGACTGAGTGAGGGCTGGGTCCTGCTGGCCCATCGCCCATGCCCAGCCTCACCACACTGTACCAGTCATACATGCTCTCACGTGTGAGTGTGTGTGTGGGTGTGTCTGTGAAATTTTATGTGTACAGCTTTGTGTAACCACCACCTGGGATGGTTCTCAACTAAACAGCCCATCCCAAACTCTGGCAACCACGAATCTGTGTTCGTCTCTATACTGATGTGACTTTACAAGTGTTATACCAATGGAACCACGCAGGAGGTATCTGGCTTCTTTCTCTCAGCATAAAGTCCCTCAGGAACCAGCCCGGTTGTGCGTATCAGCAGGTGGTTCTTCTTTCAGTGCTGAGTAGGATTCTATGGGATGGATGTGCCATGTTTTGTTTAATCCTCAACTGTTGCCATGCTTTGTTCAATCTACATCTGGGTAGTTCCTGGTATGGGCCTATTATGAATAAAGCTGCTATGAATATTCATGTGCAAGTTTGCGCATGAAAATAAGTCTTTGTTTCTCTGGACTATATAAGGGTGCAGTTGCTGTGGCTTATGATAAGTCCATTTTTAGTTTTAAAATGAGCCACCAGCGGAGCAAGATGGCGGAGGAGTAGGAGACTTGGATTTCGTCTGGTCTCAGGAATTCAGCTGAATAGGGATCAAACCATTCTGAACACCTACGAACTCAACAGGAGATCGAAGAAGAGAGTAGCAACAACTCTCTGAAAAGAGAAACTACCACTTACTGGAAGGTAGGACATGCAGAGAAGTGAATCGAGGTGATATTTGGGAGGATAAATGGCGGGGGAGGGGGCCTCCGTCGGCCGCTTCTGGCAAGTGATAGAGCCGCGGAGCACAAAATCGGAACTTTTAGAAGCCGGCTCCGCTGAGGGACGTCACTCCAGTGGCTAAGCGGGGGGTGGAACCCTCGCGGGACAGTGTGGTCTCAGGACCCTCGGGGTCACAGAAAGACCGGGGGTGCCTGAGTGCGGCAGAGCTCCCAGGTATCGGAGCGGGGAAGCCGGCTGCAGAGACGGAGCCGAGGCATGGGCTCTCAGCTCGGGGTTGCCATAAACTGTGCTCCGCGGCCCAGTCGGGCCACTGCTCCTCCAGCAGGGATCCAACAAACGGCAGATCTGGGGAGACTCCCCTTCCTCCCCCCGGAGGAGCGGCACGGGAGCGCACCGCAGGGATCTGCTGGGTTTGGAGACTTCACACGGGGTCGGGAGCCAGAGATAGAAACGCTCGGTCACAGGCCGGGTGAGCACGGAGTGCGGCCGGAGACCGGGGAGACGGGAGTGACTGCTTTTCTCTGGGGGCACACTGAGGAGCAGGGCCCCGAGTTCTCAGCTCCTCTTGGCGGAGATTGGGAGGCCATCATTTTCACTCTTGTCCTCCAAAGCTGTACCGAGAGCTTGCAGGGAACAAAAGCTCCTGAGAGCAAACCGGAGCAGATTACTTAGCCCGGACGGACAAGGGCGGGGCAATTCCCCCTCCGGCAAAGACATTTGGAAACCACGGCAACAGGCCCCTCCCCCAGAAGATCAGCACGATCGGCCCGCAAGCCAAGACCAAGTTTACCGATCAAGGAGAACGGGAGAACTCCAGCGCTAGGGGAATACTGCACATAGAATTCATGGTTTTTTTTTACCATGATTCATCAGTTTTTCAAAGTTAATTTTTTTAACTTTTTTTTTGAATTTTTCTTTTTCCCTTTTTCAACCAACATCTTATCAATCCCTTTTTTCAGAAAAACATTTTTTATTTTTCATTTTTAGAGTCATATTTTATCCCTTCATAGTAGTTACCCTTATTTTGGGCATATATATATAAGTTGTTCTCTCTTTAAAATTTTGAGATACAGTTTCTTCTAACAGATGAAAATATACCCTAAATCACTAGTGTATGGCTTTGCTCTAGTCTCCTGCCTGATAACATTCTCTCCCTTTTTCTTTTCTTTTTTTTTTAAATCTTCTTTCTTTTTCCAAACAAATTCTTATCTTATCAATTCCTTTTATAAATTCTTTTATAATTTTCATCTTTATAGTCATCTTCCATCCCTTCATTGTATCAACCCTTATTTTCTATATATATAAGTCTTTCTTCCTTTAAAATTTTAGGAGGCACTTTCTCCTAACAGACCAAAATATGCCCAAAATCTCGTGTGTGGCACTGATCTATGCACTAGCCTGATCATATCTGATCATATTCTGTTTTTTTGTTTTGTTCTGTTTTTGTTTGTTTTTATCTTTTTCTTGTTTTCTCTCTCTCTTTCTTTTTTCTTTCTTTCCCTTTCTTTCCCCCTGGTTTCAGGTCTTTTCTGATTTGTATAGAGTATATTTGCTGCGGACGTTGTTAACCTGTTAGCATTTTGTTCTCTCATTTATCTATTCTCCTCTGGACAAAATGACAAGATGAAAAAAATCACCTCAGCAAAAAGAACAAGAGGTAGTACCGTCAGCCAGGGACCTACTCAATACAGACATTAGTACGATATCGGACCTAGAGTTCAGAATCATGACTTTAAATATACTAGCTGGGCTTGAAAAAAGCGTGGAAGTTATTAGAGAAACCCTTTCTGGAGAAATAACTAAAATCTAGCCAAGTCGAAATCAAAAAGGCTATTAATGAGGTGCAATCAAAAATGGGGGCACTAACTGCTAGGATAAATGAGGCAGAAGGGAGAATCAGCGATATAGAAGACCAAATGATGGAAAATAAAAAGGCTGAGAAAAAGAGAGAGAAACAACGACAGGATCACGAGGGCAGAATTCGAGAGATAAGTGATACGATAAGACAAAACAACATTAGAATAATTGGGATCCCAGAAGAAGAAGAAAGAGAGAGAGGGGCAGAAGGTATATTGGAGCAAATTATAGCAGAGAACCTCCCTAATTGGAGGAAGGAAACAGGCATCAAAATCCAGGAGGCACAGAGAACCCCTCTCAAAATCAATAAAAATAGGTCAACATCCCGACATCTAATAGTAAAACTTACGAGTCTCAGAGACAAAGAGAAAATCCTGAAAGCAGCTCGGGAGAAGAGATATGTAACCTACAATGGTAGAAACATTAGATTGGCAACAGACCTATCCACAGAGACCTGGCAGGCCAGAAAGGACTGGCAAGATATCTTCAGAGCACTAAACGAGAAAAATATGCAGCCAAGAATACTATATCCAGCTAGGCTGTCATTGAAAATAGAAGGAGAGATCAAAAGCTTCCAGGACAAACAAAACTAAAGGAATTGGCAAACACAAAACCAGCCCTACAAGAAATATTGAAAGGGGTCCTCTAAGCAAAAAGAGAGCCTAAAAGCAGCATAGGTCAGAAAGGAACACAGACAATATACAGTCACAGTCACCTTACAGGCAATACAATGGCACTAAATTCATACCTTTCAATAGTTACCCTGAATGTAAATGGGCTAAAGGCCCCAATCAAAAGACACAGGCTATCAGATTGGATTAAAAAACAAGACCCATCAATATGCTGTCTGCAAGAGACTCATTTTAGACCCAAAGACACCCCCATATTGAAAGTGAGGGGGTGGAAAACTATTTACCATGCTAATGGACACCAAAAGAAAGCTGGGGTGGCAATCCTTATATCAGACAAATTAGATTTTAAAACAAAGACTATAATAAGAGATGAAGAAGGACACTATATCCTACTTAAAGCGTCTATCCAACAAGAAGATCTAACAATTGTAAATATCTATGTCCCGAACATGGGAGCAGCCAATTATATAAGGCAACTAATAACAAAAGCAAAGAAACACATTGACAACAATACAATAATAGTGGGGGACTTTAACACCCCCTTGACTGAAATGGACAGATCATCTAAGCAAAAGATCAATAAGGAAATAAAGACTTTAAATGAAGCACTGGACCAAATGGACTTCACAGATATATTCAGAATATTCCATCCCAAAACAATGGAATACACATTCTTCTCTAGTGCCCATGGAACATTCTCCAGAATTCATCACATCCTAGGCCACAAATCAGGTCTCAACTGGTACTAAAAGATTGGGATTATTCCCTGCATATTTTCAGACCACAATGCTTTGAAACTAGAACTCAATCACAAGAGGAAAGTTGGAAAGAACTCAAATCCATGGAGGCTAAAGAGCATCCTACTAAAGAATGAATGGGTAAACCAGGAAATTAAAGAAGAATTAAACAAATTCATGGAAACCAATGAAAATGAAAACACAACTGTTCAAAATCTTTGGGATACAGCAAAGGCAGTCCTGAGAGGAAAGTATATAGCAATACAAGCCTTTCTCAAGAAACAAGAAAGGTCTCAAATACACAACCTAACCCTACACCTAAAGGAGCTAGAGAAAGAACAGCAAATAAAGCCTAAACCCAGCAGGAGAAGAGAAATGATAAAGATCAGAGCAGAAATCAATGAAATAGAAACCAAAAGAACAGTAGAACAGATCAACAAAACTAGGAGCTGGTTCTTTGAAAGAATTAACAAGATTGATAAACCCCTGGCCAGACTTATCAAAAAGAAAAGAGAAATGACCCAAATCAACAAAATCATGAATGAAAGAGGAGAGATCACAACCAACACCAAAGAAATACAAACAATTCTAAGAACATATTATGAGCAACTCTAAGCCAGCAAATTAGATAACCTGGAAGAAATGGGTGCATTCCTAGAGATGTATCAACTACCAAAATTGAACAGGAAGAAATAGAAAACCTGAACAGACCTATAACCACTAAAGAAATTGAAGCAGTCATCAAAAATCTCCCAAGAAACAAAAGCCCAGGGCCAGATGGCTTCCCAGGGGAATTCTATCAGACATTTAAAGAAGAATTAATACCTATTCTCCTGAAACTGTTCCAAAAAATAGAAATGGAAGGAAAACTTCCAAACTCATTTTATGAGGCCACCATTACCTTGATCCCCAAACCAGACAAAGACCCCATCAAAAAGGAGAACTACAGACCAATATCCTTGATGAACATGGATGCAAAAATTCTCACCAAAATACTAGCCAATAGGATCCAACAGTACATTAAAAGGATTATTCACCATGACCAAGTGGGATTTATCCCTGGGCCACAAGGTTGGTTCAACATCTGCAAATCAATCAACGTGATACAATACATTAACAAAAGAAAGAACAAGAATCATATGATCCTGTCAATAGATGCAGAAAAAGCATTTGACAAAGTACAGCATCCTTTCTTGATCAAAGCTCTTCAGAGTATAGGGATAGAGGGTACCTACCTCAATATCATAAAAGCCATCTATGAAAAACCTACAGCGAATATCATTCTCAATGGGGAAAAGCTGAGAGCTTTTCCCCTAAGGTCAGGAACGCGGCAGGGATGTCCACTCTCACCACTGCTATTCAACATAGTATTAGAAGTCCTAGCCACAGCAATCAGACCACAAAAGGAAATCAAAGGCATCCAAATCGGCAAAGAGGAAGTCAAACTCTCACTCTTTGCAGATGATATAATACTTTATGTGGAAAACCCAAAAGACTCCACCCCAAAACTGCTAGAACACATACAGGAATTCAGTAAAGTAGCAGGATATAAAATCAATACACAGAAATCAGTGACATTCCTATATACCAACAACAAGACAGAAGAGAGACAAATCAAGGAGTCGATCCCATTTACAATTGCATAAAGCCATAAGATACCTAGGAATAAATTTAACCAAAGAGGCAAAGGATCTGTACTCAGAAAACTATAAAATACTCATGAAAGAAATTGAGGAAGACACAAAGAAATGGAAAAATGTTCCATGCTCATGGATTGAAAGAACAAACATTGTGAAGATGTCAATGCTTCCTAGAGCAATCTACACATTCAATGCAATCCCCATCCACTTTTTTCAAAGAAATGGAACAAATAATCCTAAAATTTGTATGGAACCAGAAGAGACCCTGAATAGCCAGAGGAATATTGAAAAAGAAAAGAAAAGCTGGTGGCATCACAATTCTGGACTTCCAGCTCTATTACAAAGCTGTCATCATCAAGACAGTTTGGTACTGGCACAAAAACAGACACATAGATCAATGGAACAGAATACAGAGCCCAGAAATGGACCCTCAACTCTATGGTCAACTAATCTCCGACAAAGGAGGAAAGAATGTCCAATGGCAAAAAGACAGTCTCTTCAACAAATGGCATTGGGAAAATTGGACAGCCACATGCAGAAGAATGAAACTGGACCATTTCCTTACACCACACACAAAAATAGACTCCAAATGGTTGAAAGACCTAAACGTGAGACAGGAGTCCATCAAAATCCTAAAGGAGAACACAGGCAGCAACCTCTTCGACCTCAGCCGCAGCAACTTCTTCCTAGAAACATCGCCAAAGGCAAGGGAAGCAAGGGCAAAAATGAACCATTGGGATTTCATCAAGATAAAAAGCTTCTGCACAGCAAAAGAAACAGTCCACAAAACCAAAAGACAACCGACAGAATGGGAGAAAATATTTGCAAATGACATATCAGAAAGAGGGCTAGTATCCAAAATCTCTAAAGAACTTACCAACTCAACACCCAAAGAACAAATAATCCAATCAAGAAGTGGGCAGAAGACATGAACAGACATTTTTCCAAAGAAGACATCCAAATGGCCAACAGACACATGAAAAAGTGCTCAACATCGCTCGGCATCAGGGAAATCCAAATCAAAACCTCAATGAGATACCACCTCACACCCGTCAGAATGGCTAAAATTAACAAGTCAGGAAACGACAGATGTTGGCGGGGATGCGGAGAAAGGGGAACCCTCCTACACTGTTGGTGGGAATGCAAGCTGGTGCAGCCACTCTGGAAAACAGTATGGAGGTTCCTCAAACAGTTGAAAATAGAGCTACCGTACGATCCAGCAATTGCACTACTGGGTATTTACCACAAAGATACAAATGTAGGGATCCGAAGGGGTACGTGCACCCCAATGTTTATAGCAGCAATGTCCACAATAGCTAAACTGTGGAAAGAGCCAAGGTGTCCATCGACAGATGAATGGATAAAGAAGAAGTGGTATATATACACAATGGAATATTATGCAGCCATCAAAAGGAATGAGATCTTGCCATTTGCAATGACGTGGATGGAACTGGAGGGTTTTATGCTGAGTGAAATAAGTCAATCAGAGAAAGACATGTATCATATGACTTCACTGATATGAGGAATTCTTAATCTCAGGAAACAAACTGAGGGTTTCTGGAGTGGTGGGGGGTGGGAGGGATGGGGTGCTGGGCGATAGACATTGGGGAGGGTATGTGCTATGGTGAGTGCTGTGAATTGTGCAAGACTGTTGAATCACAGATCTGTACTTCTGAAACATATAATGCAATGTATGTTAAGAAAAAAAAAAAAGAAGATAGCAGGAGGGGAAGAATGAAGGGGAGTAAGTCAGAAGGGGATACGAACCATGAGAGACGATGGACTCTGAAAACAAACTGAGGGTTCTAGAGGGGAGGGGGGTGGGGGGATGGGTTAGCCTGGTGATGGGTATTAAAGAGGGCACATTCTGCGTGGAGCACTGAGTGTTATGCACAAACAATGAATCATGGAACACTACATCAAAAACTAATGATGTAATGTATGGTGATTAACATAACAATAAAAAATTAAAAAAAAAATAAAAGGAGCCACCAAACGACCTTCCAGAAGAGCTGTACTATTTTCCATGCCCACCAGCAGTACACGAGTGACTGTCTTTTTAAAGCTCCTGGTGCAGATGAAGGTAGGTCAGGGCAGAGAACAGCAGGGGTTAAGGACTGATGGATGGTGTTTCCTTTGCCATCAAATCGCGCAACCGTTGCCTGCCAATGGCTGTGGTCATATGCCTTCACTGTGGTCAAACCAGCCATCGTATTGTGAACATGTGACCTCAGAGCCCGTTGTGACAGTGCCAGCCTCCTGCCAGAAATGCCAGCAGCCCTGGCTCGTGGCCTGGCCCCTCAGACCCACCAGGAAGTCTTCCCGACCTTCCACATACTTGCCCACCCAGCGAAGAGCTTTGTTCAAAGTGCAGCTTCTCTACACCAGTGCTGGCCAGTGGGGGCCTCCGTGGCCTCTGACCCCAGACCGCGACTGTTATAAGGACACTGGGGTCCCTTTCATGGGCCTGGGCCCACAGCCTCCACTGTCATGTAAACCCGGGCAGGTCACTATACCCTGGCCCTCCTCCTCCTGCTGAAAAGCCAGGTGAGGGCCCTGGTCCAGGATGGGGGCCTGTTTCACAGTGGGAGGCACGGGCTCTGGGCTCAGCCAAGTGTCTGCTAAGCTCCATGTGTGACCTCATTTAATGTTCTCCACCTGACAGAGAACAGTTGATGGTCACCCCCGTTTTTCCAGGGAAGGAAACTGAGGCTCTGAAAGGTTAGGTGCTTTGCCTACATCCTGACCCACCTGGTGAGTAGGGGACGAGGTGGGGTCCAGAGTGCCATCTGAGCTCTACAGCCTCAAACAGTCCCGAACGGGGCTGGGAGAGGTGACTATACCAGCCATTGACCTGAGGAAGTGGCACCACTACAGGAACCCAGCGGTCTGGAGGAGGCAGAGGAAGGGACACCCCTCAGGCCCACCCCATACCTACCCGCAGACCCCCTAAGTTGTCAGCGTGACCCTGCAAACTGACACAGCTGAATCTCCCTCCCTCGGGCAGAAGGGCCACTGCAGAGGCCAGGGCAGGACTCTGACACCATGGCCATCTGTCCCTGGCGCCATCTTGCTCCTGCTTCCCTAGCTGATCTGGGACTGTCCTTCCCAGCCACCTAGGCTGCCTCCCTAAATCCTAGTAGTGACAATGATGGGGGCTTGGCTCAGGGTGCCCTGGCAGTGTCGGGAAGACACCAGGTATGAGAGCTGCTATGCCCCTTGACCCCCCAAGACTGGTTCCCCCTGGCTACAACACTCTCTTGGTTCAGTGACATAGAGAGGCACAAGCCTGGGTACACAGAGCCTCCAGCCAGAAAGGAGTGGGTGAGTGGACCATCTAAGCTGCAGGCTACTCACAGGCTCGCTTATGTGATGCCAGAAGGGTGGAAGCTGGCCATGGCCCTAGCTACCATGCTATCACAGGAGCACTGGCCCTGGGGCCCCAGCAGTCCAGGCCCACAGGGTCATTGCGACATCAGAAGCCCTTGAAGTCACAATCAATGACACTGCAGTTGCTGAACCATGTGGCTCAGAAGCTGGCCTGAAGCCCCTCTAGCCCAGAGTGGCTATAGAGATGGCAGCGAGTAAGCCAGGGCTTGCTGGCATTCCCATGCTCAGCACCCTGGGTGGATCATCCACCTGAACATATTCCTTAGCAGGGATCTCTCCCATGCAGATTCTGGGGACAGAAGAGATATCCCAGAAATAGCTAAAATCTTACTTTGGTTGCAGAAAAGTTATCCTGGCTGACTCTGACCTGAGCCTTAGCCACAGCCCAACAATTATGGGATGAGGTTTGAGCCCAGGGGAGTGTGAGAGTTTAGGGCGGGGCCCAAAAGGCCCATTCCCTTTCTCCCAGTCTGGGTCACTACCTT
This sequence comes from Eumetopias jubatus, assembly GCF_037043125.1. NCBI lineage: Eukaryota > Metazoa > Chordata > Mammalia > Carnivora > Otariidae > Eumetopias > Eumetopias jubatus. Next base: position 159,166,504 of record NW_028274807.1, read on the forward strand.
CTGTGTGGCCTCAGGCAATGGCTCAATCTCTCTGTGCCTGTGTCCCAGACTACATATGCGTTTTGAAAAAATCGCTCTGGTGGCAGTGTGGAGAACAAAGTGAACAGGGCCAGGAGTAGGTGTGGGTAGACCAGGTGACCAGCAAAGGCAGTAACACCGATGAGGGGTGGTGGTGCTTTGGAATGAGGTGGTGATGGGAGATGGAGGAAGGGGGGTGGATTTGAGAGATTTCAGGAGACCAAGTTGTTGGGAGGGCCAACAACGACTCTGGGTTTCTTTTACTGACACTAGATGGGACTGGACTAGGCCTTGGAGGGAGACCATGGGTTTGGTCTTGGTCAGGTTGAGTTTGAGATGCCTTTGAGGCCTCCCTCCACTTAGGCACTTCTACATCTGGGTCTGAGATCCAGAGGGGTGAGGCCTGGGCACAAAGTATGTTTGGGTGTCACTGATGTACCGGTGGTAACTGAAGACAATCATCCGAATGGAAGGCGATGTGGAAGAAGTGAAGAGGGCATTGGCCTGAGTGTTAAGATACTCAGTATTTAATGATCAAGTAAATATTTAGTGCCTGCGACCCAGACAGAGAGGACAAAGTCAGCGGTGTCATGGAAGCCAGGGGATGATTCCAGCTCAAGAGGTATAGACCGGTCAGTGGTGCCAGTGCTGCAGATGGTTGTGACCAGGCGAGAAGGAAGAAGTAACTTTAGGTTTTAGTGCTGTTTCGTTTTATGTGGAACTGTTTCTGTGGAGGAACGCATGCCAGATTACTGTCGAGTCGAGGAATGAGAAGGTGAAGGAGTTGAATTGGAGGTGGTATGGCCATTTCACCCAAGCCATTCTCCATTCTCCGTTCTGCCTTCAATCTACTAATGTGATGCGTTACATTGATTGAGTTTCTTATTATGAAGCACCCTGGCATTATGGGCACAAATCCCACCTAGTCATGACACATAATCCTTTTAATATGCTGCCGAATTTATTTTGATAGTATTTTGTCGAGGATTTTGGAATCTATATTCATAAGAGGTATTGACCTGAAGTTTTCTTGTCTTGTAGTGTCTTTTTTTGGCTTTGCTATCAGGGTAATCATGACCTCATAAAATGAGCTTGGAAGCGTTCCCTTCTTTTCAATTTTTTGGGAACTTTGATGAGGACTGGTGTTAATTTTATTAAATGTTTGGTAGAATTCACCAGTGAAGCCATCTGGTCCTGGCCTTTTCTTTGCTTGTGTGTGTGAATGTGTGTGTGTGTGTGTGTGTGTGTGTGTGTGTGTGTGTGTGTGATTCTTAGGGGTTTGTAATTGCTCTGGATAGAACTTCTAGTACTAGGTTGAATACAAGTGGCAAAAGCAGGCATCCTTGCCTTGTTCCTGATCTCAGTGGGAAAATTTTCAGTCTTTTTACCGTTGAGTTGGACATTAAGTGTGGGGTTTTCATATATGGTTTTTATTATGTTGAGGTAGGTTTTTTTCTATTACTAGTTTGCTGAGTGTTTTTTTTAATCAGGAAAGTGTTGAATTTTATCAAATGCTTTTTTTGGCATTAATTGAGATCATCATGTGGGGTTTATTTTCATTTTTCTTTAATGTGGCATATTTGATTACCTTTCATAAATTGAACCATCCTTGCATTCCAGATATAAATCTCACATGGTCATGGTGTATAATCCTCTTAATATGCTGCTGAATTCAGTTTGCTAGTATTTCATTGAAGATTTTTACATCAATATTCATAAGAGATATCAGTCTTAGTTTTCTTTTCTTGTAGTGTCTTCTGGCTCTGTTATCAGGGAAATGCTGGCCTCATAGAATGAGTTAGGAAGTGTTTCCCCCGCTTCAATTTTTTGGAAAAGTTTGGAAAGGATTGATATTAGTTCTTTAAATGTTTGGTAGAATTCAGTGAAACCATCTGTTCCAGGGGTTTTCTTTGTTGGGTGGTTTTTGATTACTGAATTAGTTTACTTTTTATTTGTCTATTCAGACTTTCTATTCATGATTCAGTCTTGGTAGGTTGTGTGTTTCTGGGAATCTGCCCATTTCATCCAGGTTATCCAATTTGTTAACTTATAGTTTTTCATACTATTCTCTTATAATCCTTTTAATTCTCTATAATCAGTAGTAATATTCCCATTTTTGTTTAAGATTTTAGTAATTTGAATCTTCACCTTTTTTTTCTTAGTCATTCTAACTAAAGGATTCACAATCTTGTTGATTATTTCAAAAATCGACTTTTGGTTTTGTTGATTTTCTACATAACTTTCTACTCTGTGTTTTATTTATCTTTATTCTAATCTTTGTTATCTCCTTTTTTCTGCTAGCTTTGGATTAATTTGCTCTGCATCTTCTAGTTCCCTAACTTACATGATTAGATTATCAATTGGGGATCTTTCTTCTTTTTGAAGATATATAAATTTCCATCTTTACACTGCTTTCACTGCATCCTATAAGTGTGGTATGTTTTGATTTTGTTTTCATTTGTCTGGAGGCATTTCTTAAATTCCCTTGTGATTTCTCCTTTGATTCAGTGATTGTTTAAGAAATGTTGTTCAGCTGCCACATATTTGTGAATTTTCCAATTTTCTGTCAATTTCTAGTTTCATTCCATTGTGATCAGAAAATACATTTTGTATGGCTTGAATTTTTTAAAACTTATTAAATTTAATAAGACTTGTGTTTTGTGGCCTAATGCATCTTGGAGAATATTCCAGATACACTTGAGAAAAATGTATATTCCATTATTGTTCAGTGGAGTTTTCTGAATGTCTGTAAGGTCTACATTTGGTTTATAGTGTTGTTCAAGTGCTCCATATCTTTATTGATTGATCTTCTGTCTAGTTCTATCTATTATTGAAGGTAGGGTATTGACTTCTCTATTATAGTAGATCTACTTTGCTATCCAATTTTGTTAAATTTTGATATATTTTGGGGCTCTGTTGTTAAGTGTGTATATGTTTATAATAGTTATATCTTTTTGGGGCACCTGGGTGGCTCAGTCGTTAAGCATCTGCTTTCTGCTAAGGTCATGATCCTGGGGTCTTGGGATCGAGACCTGCATCAGGCGCCCTGCTCAGTGGAGAGCCTGCTTCTCCCTCTCCCACTCCCCCTGCTTGTGTTCCCTCTCTCACTGTCTCTCTCTCTGTCAAATAAATAAATAAAATCTTTAAAAACAACAACAACAAAATAAAAATAAACAAATAATAGTTATATCTTCTGGATGGGTTGACCCTTTTATCAATATTTAATGTTCTTTGCCTCTTGTAATCTTTTGACTTAGAGTGTATTTTGTCTAACAATAATATAGCTGCCCAGCCCTCTTCAGGTTACTATTTTCATGGAATATCTTCTTTCATCCTTTGCTTTCAACTTCTCTGTGTTTTATATCTAAAATGAGTTTCTTGTAGACGACATATAGATGGATTATTTTTATATATTTTAAAATAATCTCTGCCTACTAATTAGAGAGTTTTACCTATTTACATTTAATATAATTACTGATAAGGAAGGACTTTCTTCTGCCATTTAGTGTTTGCTTTTTTTATGTCTTATATGTCTTTTTCCTCAATTCCTCTACTGCTCTCTTGTTTGTATTTAATTGAATTCGGTAATGTACAATTTTGGTTCCTTTCTGTCCTTTTCTATATATATTTTCAGTTACTATCTTAGTGGTTACTTTGGCGGTTGTGATGAAAACCTTACATTTATAACAACTTAGTATGAATAACAGCAACTGAGTTACAATTGTGCACACTCTGCTCCTATACGTCTTCTCCTCTCTTTATACTGTTATTGTCACCCATTACACCATTAACACAGATTTGCAATTATTACATCATGCATTTATGTTTTCATATAGAAAAAAGGAGGAGTTATAAACCCAAAATACAATCACATTGACCTTAACATTTACTTATATACTTGCCATTATCATTGTTCTTATTTCTTCCTATAGCTTTGACTTACCGTCTAATGTCCTTTCAATTTTGCCTGAAAGACCCCCTTTGGCATTTCTTGTAGGGCAGGTCTATGAACTCCCTCCATTTTTGTTTATTTGGAAATGTCTTAATTTTTCCTTTATTCTCAAAGGATACTTTTGCCAGATATAGAAATCTTGGTTGAGAGTTTTTTTCCTTTCAGGTCTACAAATATGTCATCCCTCTGCTTTCTGGCTTCCATGGCTTCTGATGAGAAATCAGTTGTTAACCTTATTAAGAATCCCTTGAATGTGATGAGTAACCCCTTTCTTGCTGCTTTCAAGATTCTGTCTTTGTCTTTGAGTTTTGACAATAAGACTATCATGTGTGTTGGTGTGGATCAGTTTGAGTTTATCCTGCATTGAGTTCATTGAGGTTATTAGGTATGCATTATCATACCATAGGGAAGACAGAACTGGTGTATTGAATTAAGAACATGTAGATTATGACCTGATGAATGAGAGAGCACAAGCCACCCACATGGGGGTCAGCAAGTAGCTACCTCAGCATCCAAGTTCCCTCTGGATGGTAAGTGAGACCCATGAGGTCGTTTGGATTGAAGACACAGTTTCAGTACACCCACACAAGAAAGTAGCTACCAGAGTTATTATTATTCAGAGATCCCAGATGTGAGGGGGTGCAACTGAGCCAGTGGAGGGAGGGCAGCTCCCCAGGTCACAAGCAAGCAGGAGATAGAGAGCAGGGAGCAAGACCTATTACTTACAAGGTGGTTGGGGTGTAGGTCACTTTTTGTGGGATCAACAATAAAGTGGTTACTTTTAAAGGTGGCTGGGAAAAGTAAAACAGGAACTTATGGTGGGCATCCTAAATTCAATTCCTTATATAAATATCCAGAGTCTGGGTGTGTGCAGGGTTATCATACTAGGTAAAATGCCTAAGCAACAACTCAGAAAAACAAAGTTGTTTTCCCCAGATATTCTTTTCCTGATCACAGCATGCTTTTCATCAGATTTGGGAAGTTGTCAGCCATTATTTCTTCAAATAGTTTCTGTCCCTTTCTCTTTATCTACTATTGGTAGATAGTTGGTATTCTTTTTATTTTAAGATTTTATTTGTTGAGTAATTTCTACACCCAACATGGGGCTTGAACTCACAACCCCAAGATCAAGAGTCACATGCTCAACCAACTGAGCCAGCCAGACATCCCTCTGTTGGTATTCTTGATGGTATCACACTGATACCTCAGGCTTTGGCCTGAGGCATTTTTCTTCATTCTTCTTTTTTATTTTTCAAACTGGATAATTTTGATTGCCTTACCTCCAAGTTACAGGTTAAACTGTGTCCCTTCAAAATTCATATGTGGAAATCCAAAACCCCAGAATATGAGTTCATCTGGATATAGGGTCATTGCAAATGAAATCAGTTAAGATGAGGCCATACTAGAGTAGAGTGGTCTCCTAACCCAACATGACTTATGTCCTTATGAAAAGAGAACATTTTGGATGCAAACACACACATACAGAGAATAACATGTAAATATAAACGCAGAGATTTATAAGCCAAGAAATGCCAGAGATCACCAGCAAACCACCAGAAGTTGACAGAGAGGGATGGAACATATTCTCACTCAGTACCCTCAGAAGGAACCAACCTTGATGACACCTTGATCTCAGACTTCTAGCCTCCAGAACTATGAGTTAATAAATTTCTGTTGTGTAAGCCACCCAGTCTGTTGTACTTTTTTACAGCAGCCCTAGCAAACTAACACATATCTTTGTTTTTGTTTTTGTTTTGTTTTGTTTGAGAACTGGACATTCTAAATATATGATAACTCTGGAAAATACATATTCCCATCCTCAGGATCTGCCGATGTTTGTTTGTTGAAGGCTAGACCCATCTGTCTGTGACTTTTCCAAACTATTTTGGAAACTGTGTATTCCTTATTGTATGTGGTCACTGAAGTTTCTGTTTCCTGTGGTCATCTAGTAACTTGACAAAGATTTCTTTAAGTATCTGGCTTCCAAAGGGGGAAAAATAAAATAAAATATTTAAAAAGTACTGCCTCTTTAAATTCTCTTGTGGTAGGGAAGTTGCTTCAGATTGTGAGGGTTGAATGATCAGCCTCTGTGCTAGCCCCTCAGCAGTCAATAGCAGCAACCAGCAGTCAAAACAAACAAACAAAAAAAACCCCTGAGTTTTGAAGGACAAGGTCCTATTGCCCCAGTAAGCCACACCATGAACACAGGCCCCTGTGCCTGTGGCTGCCTGCCACGGTGCTGGAGGATGTAGGGTGTTAGCCGCTGGAAGCACGGGAACATGGAAATTCACTAAAATTTACAAGCCTCTTCACCAAGCTCTCCCCTGGATGCTTTAAGTATTTGATTAGATTCTAGAGCTCCCAAACACTTGCTTCAGACAGTCCCTGCCAGCTCAATTATTGTTTCAGTGGAGGGATGGATTCCTGGAGCATCCTACTCTACCATTTCCATAATGTCACTCCTGTTCATCTACCTTTATTGCTGAGTAGGGTGCATCACTGTTTGTTTGACCATTAACCCATTGTAGGACATTTCAGTTGTTTCCATTTGGGGGTTATTATGAATAAAGCTGCTATATACAATCATGTACGCATGGAGATGAATGGAAGTCTTTGTTTCTCTGGGATAAATGCCCATCCAATGGTTTTTAATTTCTGCTATCATATTTTGCATTTCTAACAAGTGTCCTATGGTCCTCAGAATGTTACTTCTGAAGGGAAGCCCTATTCTCTGTTCCTGAGTGGAATACATTATCTCTGAGCATATGTACAGTCTCCATTTCTTTCAAGCCATGTACTTTGTATGATTTGTATGTTCATGTTAAATGTTGGAGATTAAAAAGATGTTTCACTTTGGGGATGATGAAACTGTTCTTTATCCTGATTCCATTGGTGGTTTTACAAATGTTTGAACCAAAAAAAAAATCTTAATTTTGTTGTAAGTAAATTATGCCTCAATTAAAAATCTTTTTTCAAGTTTGAAAGCTCTGAGCTTGTGTTTACAGCTTACTGAATTTGGACTTCACTGTCCAATTTTCTAACTGGGAAGTTCATTTGGGGACCCTTATCCAGTATCTTTAGGTCTTTTTCTATGGGCTGTCAGAGTCCCCTGAGAAATCAGACTGTACCCACCTCTGGCCAGAGAAGGGTAAAGGCTGGTTGCCAGAGTTCCAGGAGCTCAGTGGGAGATGTGTAGGATTCAGTATGTATTTTCTCACTTCAATATTGCGCTGGGATAGCACACCTTCATTTGATCCCAGTGCCCTAGTCAAGAGGCCTTCGGTTTTAAACATTTCCAGAAAATAACCTTCCAGATATTTGCCAGTGTGTGGAAAGTGCTCTGTAGAGTGTCTGGAGGTGAAAGTCTCATTATTTCTTAAATGGATTTTTGGTCTGCTTGATGTCAGCTGGCCCCCATACCCCCTCCAGACATACACGGTGTCACTAACCTTTGATGACTTTGATGAGAAGCCAAGCTGGTTTCTTGACTTTTCCCTTATGTGCTTATAACTTTTTTTAAACCCATCTATGTGCTTTTCTTTCAAAAATTTCATTTTTATTTGCCTCTGTTGCTATTCTGAGGGAAATTAAATAATACCTAAGTAAATGAGGAAAGAACCCTGCTTCGGGACTGGAAGATATTTTTTAAGATAGATTTATTTATTTATTTATTTATTTATTTATTTATTTATTTATTTGACTGAGTGAGAGAGAGAGCACAAGCAGGGGGAATGGCAGAGGGAGAGGGAGAAACAGATTCCCCACTGAGCAGGGAGCCCAATGAGAGGCCCGATCCCAGGACTCTGGGATCCTGAGCTGAAGGCAGATGCTTAACCGACTGAGCCACCCAGGTGCCCCTTGGAATTTAATATTGCTAATATGGCAATAAAATATTCCATAGGCTCAATGCAACCCCTATCAAAATCCCATCAGATTTGTACAGAAATAAAAAAGTTGATTCTAAAATTCACATAGAATTTCAAAGGGCCCCAATTAGCCAAAATAATCCTGAAAAAAGTAAAACATACTTGAAAGACTCATAGTTCTTGATTTCAAAACTTGCAACAAAGCAACAGTAATCAAAACAGAGTGGTACTGGCCCTCGGAGAGACAAAGATCAAGGGAATAGAATCGAGAGTCCAGAAACAAACCCCCAGTTACAGTCCATTGATTTTGACAAGGGTGCCAGGACCACTTGGTGGGAAGAGCATAGTCTCTTGACAAATGGTGCTGGGACAACTGGAAGTTCCACGTGCAAAAGAATGAAATTGGGCCCTCATCTCATATGATATACAAAAATTAACTCAAAGTAAATCCAAAACCTAAATATGTCTAAGACTCTTATAAAGTGTCTTCTAGGGGCATCTGTGTGGCTCAGTGGGTTAAGCGTCTGCCTTTGGCTCAGGTCATGATCTCAGGGTCCTGGGATCGAGCCCCGCATCAGGCTCCCTGCTCAGTGGGGCGTCTGCTTCTCCCTCTCCCTCTGCCCCTATACCCTGCTCTTGTTCTCTATCTCTCAAATAAATAAATAAAATCTTTTTTTAAAAAAAGTCTCCTAAACTATAAAACTCTGAGAAAAAAACATAGGCGTTGCTCTTTGTCACCATGGATAAGGCAAGGGCTTCTTAAATATGACACCAGTAGCATAAGCAATCAAAAAACAAATGCAAAACACATATCTCATGATGGTTGTTGAGTTCAACAACAACAAGACAAACCATTAATTTAAAATGGGCAAAGGACTTGAACAGATGTTTCACCAAAGCAGAAGTACAAGTAGGCAACTAAGTACAAGTAGGCACATGAAAAGATGCTTAACATCATTAGACAGCAGGGAAATGCAAACAAAAACCACATGAGATACCATTTCAGGCCCATTCAGATGGCTATTATAAGAAAAAGAGAAAGAAAAACAAGCGTTAGTGAGGATGTGGAAAAATCAGGACCTTTGTGCATTGCTGGTGGGAATGTAAAATGGGGCAGCCTCTGTGGAAAACAGTTTGGCCGCTCCTCAAAAAGTTAAACATAGCGTTATCATATGACCCAGCAGTTCCACTCTTAAGATGTACCCCAAAGAATTGAAAACAGGGACTTAGAATGATACTCACAGTGAAGGTTCACTGAAGAGTTATTCACAATAGCCAAAACGTGGAAACAACTTGTGTCCATCAAGAGATGAATGGATAAACAAAATGTGGCATACCCATACAATGGAATCTTACTCAGCCTTAAAAAGGAATGAAATTCTGATCCATGCTACCACACAAGCTTTGAAAACATTTGGCTAAGTGAAATAAACCAGACACAAAAGGGCAAACATTGTGTGATTCCACCTTTTTTTTTCTTAGAGAGGGAGAGAGTGAGAGTGTGCACATGTGCAAGTAGTGGAGGGGCAGAAGGAGGAGGGAGAGAGAGAGAGTCTTAAGCAGGCTCCACGCCCCGCACAGGGCCTGATGCGGGGCTCGATCTTACAATCCTGAGATTGTGAGCTGAGCCAAAATCAAGAGTTGGAAGCTTAACCAACTGAGCCACCCAGGCGCCCCTGTGTGATTCCACTTGTGGAAACTACAATAGACAAATGCATTGAGGAAGAAAGTAGAACAAAGAGTTCCAGGTGCTAGGGAGGAGCAAGGAGTTGGGAGTTATTGTTTAATGTATGAAATGCCACTGAACTGTATGTTTTAAGATGGTTAATTCATGTTATGTGAATTTATCTTGATATTAAAACACACACACACACACACACACACACACACGAAAGTCTAGAACATCTTGTTTGCCAGAAAGGAAGTGATCAAAGAATGATGAGGATATATCAAAATGACACAGATCTAGTTTGAACTGGTCAAATCGGGACAACTGTGTTTTATTAGTCTGATGGGACTCAGCCATGGAAAGGCGTGAACAGCTGATACCACAACAATAGGGAGAGTCTCACATGCACCAGGCTAACTGATAAAAGTGAGCCGCTGAAGACTAAGTACCCTCTGATTCCATTTGCAAAAAGGTTGTGACGAGAACAGACCGGCTGTTGCCAGGGGTCAGCCCTGGGGAGGAGGAGACTGGTTTCAGATGGGCACAGGGGAACTCTTTTAGGACTGTGGAATTATTCTGAATAATGATCAGAGAGGTGGCGACCTCAGTGAACCTGATAGTAAAGGAATTAGTTGCCTGTATTTGAAAGAGATTCACTTAGAAACACGAATTCCTCGTTTTTCTGAAGTTTTGGTGGGGGGGGGTCCTTCCCCCAACAGGCCTACATTACCAGGGGGCAGTAGCGGGCTGGGGGGAGACTGGAACCTGCCCCGGTGCCTGGGCACCTTCTGACTTAGCACCTGGCCCTGAAGACACCCAAGGTTGAGACTCTTGACTAAAAGAGAATTTTGCCTGCCTCCTAAATGGATTACAGGACAGAACAGGACTGAAGCGGCACAGGGACTGAGAGATGTGTCTTGGGAGCCCAAGGCCAGGGCAGCTTGTGGGAGTCTGCAGGAAGAGCCACTCCTCACCTAGAACCTCCGCCCCCCACCCACACCCCTGCACCAGCCTTGCTCAACCCTTTCCCTGCAGCGGTGGAAACTGGCTCCCTGGTGCCATCATGTGGGCACAGGGGGGAAGAGCAGGAGTGGCTTCTTGGAGATTTACCACCTCCCTTTGGGACTTCAGGCCTTAGAGATTTTGAGCATTTAGAGATGGCAATAAACATAGGGGTGCATATATCTTTCTGAATTTGTGTTTTCATTTTCTTTGGGTAAATACCCAGCAGTGGAATTACAGATGGCAACTACACTTACCATGGTGAGCATTACGTAAGGTACAGTTGACTCCTTTGCACAACACAGGTTTGAACTGCGTGGGTCCATTTATATGCGGATTTTTACTGTATACTACTGTAAGTGTATTTTCTCTTCCTTATGATTTTCTTAATAACATTTTCTTTTCTCCAGCTTACTTTATTGTAAGAATACAGTTTATCATACATACAACATACAAAATAGGTATTAACCGACTGTTGATGTTATCAGTAAGGCTTCTGGTCAACAATAGGCTATTAGTTGTTAAGTTTTGGGGGAGTCAGAAGTGGGTTTTTGTGCATTTTCAACTGTGCAGGTGGTGGGCGCCCCTAACCCCCGTGTTGTTCAAGAGTCAGTTGTATATAATTGTTGAATCGCTATGCTGTGCACCTGAAACTCATATGATATTGTATGTGAACGGTACTTCCGTTAGAGGGGAGAGGAGAGAGGCAGCCCCAGCAGCCCAGCAAGCCTGCGCTCTCTGACCGGCGTGTCTGGGCTGGAGGGGTGAGCAAGAGCTGAAACCACATTTGCCCTCAGAGTTTCTGGAGTTTCACAGCCAGCCAAGAGGTTCTGGTTGTTTATCTTCCCAGTATGGACAAAACCCTCCTTGTCCTGTTCAACATCTTTTCCTTTTGATTCTTTTTTTCTAACATTACGATTGTGACCGAGGATTTTGCCTGGGCAAACAGGTTTCTTCCGGGATAATGCAACCCTCCCCTCCCCCCCCCACCTCCCATCTGGGCACGCCCAGATCTTGGGACCTTGAATCCTGCTGAAGATTTGGAGCCTGGGGCCCGAGAGTCCACTAAAAAGAAAACCCAAACTGCATAATTTTAATCACAGAGACCCAAATTCAACTTTGCCAGTAGAGTGCTGTGTTTGTGGGGTGCGGGAACTGCAGGGTGAGCTCCTTCCCAAACCGGGGTCTGGCTTGTGACTACTGCCAGAGCAAGGACATTTGATATTGGTGACATTTCACTTGGGTGAAATCCTCAAAACTTGTGTTTTCGTCCTGAGTGCTCGGTGTGGCCCGGCCTTGTGGTGGGAGTTGCACCACCTGGGGCGGACGGTGGCCCAGAGACCGCGTCTTCTCAGGACAGGGGCCATGAGAGCGGGGACCCTGGCACCACGGGTAGCTGTGGGAGGCGCGAGGAGTCTGACGTCTTTCCCCAAACACCACAGTCAGGTGGCCCTGGAAGCGGAGGCGTATGGCCGCAGGGCTTTCCGTGGGGCGGTCTTTGCTCCCCCCCCCCCCCGCCCCGCGCGGTGGCGGCGGCGGTCCGGAAGCGCGGGCAGCAGAGGGGCAGGTGCTCAGAGGGGCTGCGGTGGCCGAGCAGCCCAGCCCGCAGCCGCGGTCGGTGGTCCCAGCTGTCTGGGGTGATGCGGCCCGCGGCGAGCAGCTGTGGAGGACCCCACCCCCACCCCGGCGCCTTGCCCCAAGCACGCGCCAGTCCGTCGGGCCGCTCGCGGCCCCGCTCTGTAGGCCTGCACTGTCCTCAGCTGTAGAGTGGGGACACCAGGGGCCCCGCTTGCTGGGGTGTCTGCGGGGCTGGGGGAAGGAGGGTGCCCAGCGCGCCGCCGTGGCTGACAGCGCGCCACATCCTTCCCTTGACGGCTCGCGCACCCTGACTCACCGCGCGGGTTTGCAGCGCGTCGTTTCAGGCAGGAAGGCACGCGGCTGACAGTCAAGTGCCCGAGAGCAAAGACACCCCCCCCCCCCCCGCCGCCCGCCCCGACGCGCTCCAGGACTCAGCCAAGCTCACAGAGCAGGGCCTGGGCGACGCGGGGAGCGCGAAGGCTTGCTGGCAGGGCTTCCTCAGTCTCCTCCCGGACTGGACGACTGTGGCAAGTGGACAAGGAATCCCTCCGCATCACTTGGCCAACATTACGGAAGAACTTGACGTGTGTGGAGGAACAGATTCCAGAGCGCGCCCTAGATGGCTCCTTGAAATAAAACGCCGCGAAGCCCCAGGCTCTCCCCTCCCACCGGTCAGGTTCCCGCAGGAAACACTAGCTGGCCTGCTCCCAGGGGCTAGGGGCTGGGAGAGTCCCAGGCGGAATGTGCGGGAAGAGGGGGTAGGGTGATGAGGACCGAGGGTCACGGCGGGGAGCTGTTTGCACCCACAGTGGGAAGGGAGGGGTCGCCGCAGCTGTGGGAGGGCTCACGGGGGGGGCGGGCCTCCCAGCCCCTCGGGTCTCTTCTGAGTGCCTCCCACAGGCTGGACCCAGCTAGTCCTACCGACGAGGCCCCCGTCATCTCCCAGGACACAGGGCAAGTGGAGAAGAGGCTGGAAGGGCAAACACAATACCCAGCACAATCATTCTGCGGCAGGACTCGCTTTGCGGGGCTCGACCGGCTGCCAGAGCAGCGGAGAGGCAGCTATGTCCTGCCCTTTGTTCCTTTACACACACGAAGCAGGGTTCTCCCGGCTGGCTGCCTTCAAAACTAAAATCCAGACCTCTCTCAGCAGGTGCCATTCTCCATCCTCTCGGGCGACAGCCATCCCCTTTCCCCCAAGGCCGTGACTGCTGTCTGCTTTAGCTGTCCGTTCCAGCATTTCTACCTCAGGGCGTTGCAAGCCATTTGGGAACAGGGCTATCTCTGGATTCTTCCATTTCACTGACCATTTCTTGAGTCTGTGGCAGGGGATGAGGGCTCCTCTGTCCCAGACACGCCGCCTCCGCGCCCCTCTCACCTGCCCAAAGTAGTTCCGTGACAACTTTCCGTTAAATCAATGCTCATTGCCTCATCTCTAAGCCTGAGCAAGTATGATCTTTTCTGATCCTTTCCTTTCCTCCAGGGCCAGAATCACTTCTCCAGGCCCTTCCTCCCAGCTGTTCAGGCCCCCAGGAAGGCTTCTTCCAGTCTCCTGGCTGGAGGGTAAAGGCCTGGAGCTGGGCAGCTGAAGAGGGCCTGTCGTCAGCCTTGATCACTTACTTCTGCACTAGTCTCTCAGTCCCTCCCAGGGGCTGGACCCTAGTCCAGAAGCCTTTGTTCCACACTCTCCAGAGTATGCACTGGTGGGGACCAGCGCTCAACCTCCCCGTGATGGGGGGCAAGGGGGCTGGCAGCCCAAGGTGTGACTGCTTCTTCTCGCCTTCCCCAGTGCCCTCCATGCCCGGTCCCTGTCCCAGCATGGCAGGGTCTGTGCTCTGAGTCCCCACGGCTTCTGTCACTCAGCTCTGAGCTCTGGCCAGGCACTCTGGAGACCCCTCTCCCACCACACGTCCCCGAGTTAGTAGTCCTCTGGTGCTCCAGCTCCCACAGTCAGGGGCAGGGTTCTCCTGCACCTCCCAACCCCTGTGAGGGGTGAGACTGAGCTTTAATGAAACATCCTTTTACTGCAACTTGAGAGGGCTTTGAGCAGGGAGACAGGAAGTATTATTACATTTGTTTTCAACCCACCATCCTAACCCAGAAGCCATTTTATTTTTGTTATAATATCTTTTCTTTAGTGCTTTGACTATTATAATTACTTTCTGTTTAAGGCAAATAAGACTGGTTTCTATTTGTAGTGGTAATATGAAGTTTCCTTTATTTAAAAGACATATACTTAAGTACATATTTATTAAATGTGAGTTGATTTATGAAGACGTTATTGAGTAAATAGTACAAGTGAAAAGAGACATGAGTCATGAATGATGGAAATTCAGAAAACACACGGCTAAATGAATTTCAAGGTTTCTTATATTTCTGAAATTCAATGATTTTTTTTTAATGATTAGGAAAGTAAAAAACATACCTAACTGAATCTTTAAATTTGGTTGCTTTGAAAAAGTCACACGATCACTTTAAGAGACAGAAGAAAGCATTTGACAAAATCCAACACTCCTTAATGGTAAAATCTCGCCATGAACTAGGGATAGAAGGAAATTTCCTCAGCCCAATAAAGGGCAGCTATGAGAAACCCACCGTTGACATAATCCTTTATGGCGAGAGACTACATGATTTCCCCTGAAGGCCAGGAAGGTTGTCTGTTCTCACTACTCCTATTCAACATTATACTAGAGGCTCTAGCCAGTGCAATGGGGAAGCAAAAAAGAAATCCAGATTGGAAAAGAAGAACTAAAACCATCTTTATCTGTTGACAACATGATCCTGTATGCAGAAAGTCCTAACGAACCTATTAGAAAAACCTGTAGAACTAATAAACCAGTTCAGCAAGGTTTCAGGATACACGATCAATTTAAAAAAAATCAATTGTACCTCTATACACTAGCAATGAACAATCCAGAAATGAAATTAAGGAAACAATGCCATTCACAATAACATCAAAAAGAATAAAATATTTGGGACTAAATTTAACCAAAGAAGTACAAGACTTATACCCTGAAAACTATAAAACATCGCTGAGAGAAATTAAAGAGGTCTATATAAATCCCATGTTTATGGATCCTAAGACTCTATTTCTATGATGGAAATACTCTCCAAAGTGATCCATATATTCAATACCAACCCTATCAAAATCCCACAGCAGGATTTAAAAAAAATTTTTTTCAGAAACTGATAAGCTGATCCTAAAATTTATATAGAAATGCAAAGGATACAAAACAGCCAAAACAATCTTGAAAAAGAAGAACAAAGCTGTAGGACTCACACTTCCTACTTTCAAAATTCCTACAAAGCTACGATAATCCAGACTGTGTGGTATTGGCATAAGGAGAGATGTACAGAACAAGAGAATAGAAGGAGAGTCCCTCTGTACTTGCATTTATGACCAATTGATTTTTGACAAAGGTGCCAGGCAATTCAATGGGGAAAAGGTAGTCTTTTCAACACATAGTGCTGGAACAACTGAGTATCTACAGGCCAGAAGATGAATCTAGATGCTTACTTCACACTGTACACAAAAATTAAAAACAAATCATACACTTAAATATGAGAGCTAAAACTATAAAAATTCTAGAAACAAAAACAGGAGAAAAATCTTCATTATTCTGGGTTAGGCACAATTCTTAAATAAGATTCCAAAATCACAAGCCATAAGAGGAATGATTAATAGATAACAGACTTCATCAAAATCACGTTTGCACTTCCAAAGACATCATCATGAAAAGGAAAAGATGTGCCACAAACTGGGAGGAAGTATTTTCAAATCACATATATGCTAAGTGACTTGTATCCATAATATACAGAGAACTCTTACAACCCAATAATAGGAAAACAACCCAATTACAAAATGAACAAAAGATTTGAATAGATATTTCATCAAAGAAGGTATATGACTGGCTTAAAAGCACAGGAAAAGAGTCTCAATATTGTTAGTCATTAGGAGACTGTAAATTAAAACCTCAGTGAGATACAACTTCGCACCCCCTAGGTGGCTATAATTATTGGCGAGGGTGTGGACAAACCAAAAAATGTCCTACATTGCTAGTAGGAGCATAAACTTGTATAGCCACTTCGAAAAACAGGTTGGCAGTTTCTTAGAAAGTTAAACATAAACTGACCATATGACCAGCAATTCCTTTTCTCATTTCTTTCAAAAGAAATGGAAACACAGGTGCCCATGAGGACTAGTGCATGAATATTCATAGCAGCCTTATTGATAGTAGCCAAAAGGTAGAGACAACCCAGTGTCCGTCCGCTGATGAGTGGATAAATAAAACGTGGTCTATCCAGATAATGGAATATTACTCAGCCATAAAAAAGAATGAAGTACTGACAACATGGATGAAACCTGAGGGCATTATGTTCAGGGAAAGAAGGCAAATACATAAAAACTACCTATTGTATGATCACATTCATACATGATGTCCAGAATAGGCCAATCTCTGTAGCCAGGGAACAGCTGAGCAGCTGCCTGGGTGGAGGTGGGAATAGGGATTGACTGCCAATCGGCTCGAGGGATCTTTCTGGGATGGAAATGTTCTAACACTGGATTGTACTGATGGTTGCCCAACTCTGTCAATGTATTTAAAACCATTGAGTTGTACCCTGAAAACAAGGTTAATTTTATAGCTTGTAAATTATATACCTCAATAACATTGTTGAAATGTTTGTTTGCTTCAAAAACATCAGCTTGGATCTGAATTTGACCTTGCCTAAGTTAAAAGGTCTATTTGATGATAACAAAGCAGGGCCAATTCCTGCGCAGGTGTCTTGGGGCTGGGAGGAAGACTGTGGGAGAGGCAGGTGACAGCACATGGATACACCAGGTGGCAGCATGCCTCAACAGAAGGGGCGACTGCAAAGTAGGGTCATCACAACTCTTTGTTCAAGTGACCCTCAATGCAGAACTTTTGGACAATACAGAATATTAGAAATTAAAACACACCCTTAACTTAATCAGCCAAAGAAAACCAGCAGCATGCTGGAGACTGGCCTGTGGCCTCAGAGACTACTGGCCTCAGGCACAGACAGGCTAGTGGTGATTGTGGACTTCCTACTTACACTTTCTGTGCCTCGGCTTCCTCCTCCGTAAAGTGGGGGTGATAGTCAGTTGTGGGGAGGACAAAGTAACCATGTCCAGGTCCTCTGCCCTGGGCTTGCACACAGGAAGTGCTACGTGGTGTTTGCTCTTATGCGGTCCAGGAGAAGCAGGTGTCTTTGACAGGTTTTAAGCAGGAGAGTGCCATGCACCGTCAGGTGTACGGACACAGGGAGGACAGGTAGAGAGTGCAGGGCACGCCAGGAGGGATTTAGGAAGTGGAAGAGGGATGGATGTGAAGAGGGAGGTGAAGGAAATGTCAAGGATAATCAGAGTTTGGGGCCGGGTAGGGGTGCCATTGGCTGAGATGGGGGTCCTGGGAGAGAATCAGACACAGGTAGGACAAGAACTGGTCTAGGCCACTGGGCCTAGGTGATGAGTGCTAGGGGAGGCCAGAGCTCTTGGCTCAGCTCTGGAGATCGAGGCAGGTGTGCTCTGGGGGCCGTGGCACGGATGGAAGGTCCGGGAAGGGTGGCGCAGCGAGGACTGAGGGGGTCAGGAGGGATGGGGGTCTTTAGCCTTGGCAATGCTGACATTTGGGCCATGACCCCTTGCTGTGGGGAATGCCCTGTTTGTCTGCATCCCTGTCCTCTGTCAACCAAATGTAAGCAGCAGCTCCCCATTCACCAGTTGTGACAACCAAAATGTCTCCAGTCATTGCCAAATGTCCCCTGGGGGCAAAATCACCTCCTCCCCCCTCCCTGCGGGCAAGAAACGTTGCTCCAGGCCTGGGGGCCACCCCACTACCCACAGGCAGTCCTAGACTCCAGAAGTACCACTCTACAAGGGCAGCCCACATTCACATCTTGTTCAGAGGCCCCGGGAGCAAGGCCTTCCCTGCCCGGAATGGTCAGAGGCAAAAGACTTTATTAACAAGGTTAATAAAAAATTAACACGAACTACAGCCCCAGGGCCAGCTGGGCCTCCCTGCGGTTGTGCCCCGGCAGACAGGGCATGTGGAGGGTGAGACCTGGCCTCAGCTGGCCTGGGCCTACTCCTGTCCTGCCGCTTACAAGCTGTGTGACCCTGGGCAAGTCGTTCATCTCCCAGAACCTGTTTCCTCAAATGCAGATGGGGGATATGCTATACCGCCTTGCAGTCTGGTTGTGGGGTTAAAGTAGACAAGAGCAGTTCCCAGGCTGGGTGCCTGCCAGCTTAGCCACTCAGTGCCACAAGGCAGGGGAGAAAGCTGCCCTCGCTGGGCCTCAGAGCGTCAGTCCCCAGCGACTCCCATCACTGTGCTCAGGAAGGTCCTGGGGCACCTGTGCCTTCAGGAGGGTCCAGTTTGGGGGCTGGAGGCAGGAAGTGAGCTATAGAAAGGACTCCAGCCCCTGACCACCCTCTCCAGGTGTTCACAGGCCTATTTCCAGACTGCTTTCTCTGAGTCCTTCTTGTGGTGTCAGCGAGTGTCGTACATATTGCCTTTCCAAGAGAAGGGACCAAGCCAGGAGGGGGGCCCCAGTGCCCCTCTGCACCCCCGCTCACCCTTTCACAGGCCAGACCCAGACCTGCGGGTCTGCTCCCATGGCGCCTCTGGCTCTGGGGGTTGCCCAGAGCCCTCCTCCTCTCCACCCTCTCCCACCCCCTCAAACCAGGGGCCAGGTCTAAGGGGGGAGGACCTTTGATCAGGGTCTGCACCAAGGGAAACAGGAAGATGGTGGGGATCCCTTCAAGTGCTGAAGGGTGGGGCTTGTGGGATGTGAAACTCAACTTCTCCGGCCAGCAAAAATATCCCTCAAAAATGATACTGGCATAAAGACATTTTCAGGGAGACAGAAGCTGGGGAAATCTGTCTCCGGCAGATCGGTGAGAAATGCTACAAGCTCTCAAGACAGATAAAACTGAGTTGTTTTGTTTTGTTTTCACTTGCAGGACAAATGGAAAATGGCTTAACTTCCTAGAAATCAAAATATGTACATGTGATTCCCAGAGCCTAATTTGGAGGTGTGTGGCCTTTCCCGAGGAGGATGAGGAGGTGGTCCGGGGAGCCAGGCAGAGTGGAGCAGGGGAGCAATTTGAGGTCCAGGAGTTCCCAAGAGAGGCAGATGGAGCCAAACACAACCTGCAGCATGACATGGTTCAAGAGCAGATGAGGCAAACCCCCTCCTGTCCCAAAGAAGCCTCACTTATCCTTGCCGGGGAACAACCTGAGCCCCAGGTCTTCCCGTTGATGGCTACAAGCAGCATGGATGGCTGAGGGACTGCAGCTGAGGACTTTGTCTGAACCGCTTGAACAACCACAACCCAGCCTCTGATCACCCTCAGAGGCTCAAATTTCCATCAGTAGAAGAGATTCTAAGCGAGGATGGGTCTCTGCCTTTAAGTGCGCATGCCTCTCAAACTGAAGTATTTCTCTTTTATGGAAATTTTAACAAGTGGAAGGTGGCAGACCAGTTATGTCCCTCCCCACCAACGGTAAAATGTCCTGGTCACACTAAACAAAAACAGAGCCCTGATCCATGAATTTAGTAACATTCTTCCCTGCTGCTGTGATACAATGCAAAAGGATTGTGTTTGGAGTCAACAAGCTTAGGTGTGAAACCCGGATGCACAGGTAACTCTCCTTGTGGACGTGGTTTCCTCATCTGTGCTTGTAATCGACATGATTGGGTTAAATAAATGTGTGACCCAAGCATCGGTCTGGCTTATGATAGAATTCAAGAGTCATTTACTGTAAACTCTTGGAGGGCAGAGACCATATATAACTCCCAGGTGAGGCTGGGTCTAAGGCACAGTGTGTTCTCCACAGACTGAAGGAGCGAGCATGATTTCCCAGCGCTGCGGTAGTCACACTGCTCACTTCACCTGGCAGGTCTGCCAGATGAGCTAATGGCTGTCAGTGATAGTGAATGAGTTCACCGGCGTTCAGTTTAAGGTGAAGGAGTCATGCACACCACCTTACAAAGTCATCACAGCCTTCTGTGACGGGGGCTTTTGCCTTTAGAAGGGGATGAAAGCAATTAAGCAGTGCAGAGAACATTCCCCACCTAGTATAATCAGAGAACCTCCAGGGAAGAGCTGATTCAATAGTCTGTGGTCATTACTATCACACAGAGAAAACATACTGAGGAAACAGTTGTGTTTTAAGAAGGCAATTTGGGGGGATAGAGTCGCAGCATGTTTGCCATGAGTGCATGCACTGAGTGCGTTTCCTCGCACGGCTCACTCTATCTGCACAGCTCTGCCAACATCCAGCCGTGATTTCACCCAAAGATTTACATCACCGAGCAAACAAGTACAAAACTGCCATCCTGCATTCATCCCCGACGTAGAAACTTCTTCCCGGGAAAGCCACAATAAATTTCAGTTTTTTCCCCACTTACTTGGCAGGTGGTC
Organism: Eumetopias jubatus; assembly: GCF_037043125.1. NCBI lineage: Eukaryota > Metazoa > Chordata > Mammalia > Carnivora > Otariidae > Eumetopias > Eumetopias jubatus. The sequence continues at coordinate 159,187,038 of NW_028274807.1, forward strand.
TAACAAAAGAGAATTGAAACCAAGTTCATCGCTCCCCAAACTGTGGCAGTCACGTATCATCTTTGAATTTAGGGGCAATGTAGAAGGACTGAAGAAATCTGAGTGAACTGGGGTAGAGGTAGCCTGGTTCAATTCATAGGAGCTCTAAGTAGGTACTGCAAACAGAAACAATGATGCCACTAGACCTGGGCACTGATGCCACACGGCCCTTCCTAGTTGCTGGTCACAGTGGGGAACAAATAATCAAACCGCGGGGCAGTCCGTCAGTGCTAATGGAATACGTTACTGATCAGGGGGGTTCATGAAATTGCCAGTCTACAAATGGGCAAATTCTGAGGCACTGAGTCACAGATGCCAACTCAGGATCACACACATAGACACGCAGACACACAGACACACACCCCTCTATCTGGATCCTTATCTCTCTTGATTCACCCTCTTCTCAGCCACTTCAGCCACAAACATTTGAGACACCCCCAATTCCTCTTGCTACATTCATTCTTCTCACCCAACCAGGGCCTACTATTTAGAAAATGTTCAATAAACATTTAAGCATTGAATAAAAATCAAATTTGAAGTATAATTTACATACTGTAAATTTGCACCCATTTAAGTATTCGTTTTGACTTACGATTGATCAATGAGTTGATGAATTCATGCAATTCTGTAGCCACCACCACAATTAAGATCCAAGAAGTCCTCCTTCCCAATCACTAACCCTCACCTCTAGGAGAGCAATGATCGCTTTTTATCACTATAAAGTAGATTGGCCTTTCCTAGAATTTCATACACAAGTATGAACATACACAAGTAATCTATATATATTTTTTAGCCTGGCTTCTTTTGCTCAAAATAAGAATCTTGAAATTTATATATGCTGTTGCATTTGCCAGTGGTTCATTCATTTTTTATTGTTGAATAGTATTTTATTATATGAATATATCACAGTTTGTTCATCCATTCATCTTTCAATGGACATTTGGGTTTTTTACAATTTTATGCTGTTATGAATAAAGTTGCTATGAATATTCACACATGAGTTTTTGTGCAACACCCGGGAGAAGACTTGCTGGGACATATGGTAAGTATGTGACTAACTTAGGAACTGCCAAACTGTTTTCAAAGTAGTTCAACCATTCTGCACTCCTACCAAAAACATATGAGAGTTTCTGTTGCTACACATTCCCACCAACATTTGGTTTTGTCAGTATAAATTTTAGCCATCCTAGTGGATGTGCAGTAGTTTCTTACTGTGTTTTTCACTTGTATTTCCCTACTCCAGTGATGTCGGGCTAGTTTTTATGTTGCTTTTTTTGGTCAAGTGTATACTTTTGTTGCCAAGTGTGAAGAAATTCTGCTCAAATCTTTTGCCCATTTTTTATTGGGTTGTTTCTCTTCTTACTGACCAGTAAGGAAACTGTGTATTCTGACTACAAGTCTTCCGTTGGATATGTGCATTGCAAATATTTTTCTCCTAATTGGTGGCTCACATTTCACTTTTTAAATGCCGTCTTTCAAAGCGGTTTTAATCAGAGGGAGACAAACCATAAGAGACTTAACTATGGGAAACAAACTGAGGGTTGCTAGAGGGGAGGTGGGGGGGAATGGGGTAACTGGGTAATGGGCATTAAGGAGGGCACGTGATGTGATAAGCACTGGGTGTTATAAGCAACTGACGAATTACTGACCACTACATGAGAAACTAATGATGTACTATGTGTTGACTAATTGAATTTTTAAAAAAGTGATCAAGTACAATTTATCTTTCTTTTCTGATTCATAATTTTTGAATACTAAGAAATCTTTGTCTACCTCACAATCATGAAGTTTTCACCTATAATTTCTTCTAGAAGTTTTAGGTTTTACTATAATCCATTTTAGTTGATTTTTGTTTGTGATTAGAGAAGGCCAAAGTTCATCTTTTCCCCTTATGGATACCCGCTTGTTCCAGCAACACCTTTCATTTTGTTGAAAAGTTTATCATTTTGTCATAGATTTACCTCAGTACATTTGTCAAAGCAACAGACCAATATATGTGGGTCTATTTCTGGACTGTGCTTCTGCTCCAATGATCTATTTATCCATCCTTACGCCAATACCACACTGTCTTGGCTACTGCACTGTTATAGTAAGTAAAGAAATAAAGTAATAAAAAAATAAATAAACCTCTATTTTCCAATGTAGTTTTAGCTATCTGGAAATCCACCACATCTTCATATAAATTTTAGATTCAGTTTTTCACAATTTATCTTTATTTGTATTTATCTTTTAAACATGATACAGAAGTCTATTTAATCTGCATGAACTTTGTTTTTTTTTTAAGATTTATTTATTTATTTGAGAGAGAGAGAGTGTGTGTGAGTGAGCAGGGGGAGAGGCAGAGGAGAGGGAGAGAGAAACCCAAGCAGACTCAGTGCTCAGCATGGAGCCCAACATAGGGCCCGATCCCACAAACCTGAGATCACAACCTGAGCCAAAACCAAGAGTAGGGAGATTAACTAACTGTGCCACCCAGTGTTTTTTGTTTGTTTGTTTTGTTTTTTTGTCTTTAATTTTTCACTGGGGTGTAGTGAACACCCAATGTCACATTAGTCTCAGGCGTACAGCATGGTGATTTAACTAACTCTACATGTTATGCTATGTTCACCACAAGTGTAGCTGCCATCTGTCCCCATATGACGCTGCTACAGTACCATTGACTACGTTCCCGGTGCTGTGACTTTCATCCCCATGACTTATCATTCCATAACTGGAAGCCTATACTTCCCACTTCCCTTCACCCATTTTGCACAAACCCCTTTTGCCTTCCTCCCCTCTGGCAACCATCAGTTTGTTCTCTGTATTTATGGGTTTCTTTCTGTTTGATTGTTTTTTCATTTGTTTTGTTTTTTACATTCTACATGTAAGTGAAATCATATGGTATTTGTCTTTCTGTGTATGACCTATCTCACTTAGAATAGTACCCTCTAGGTCCATACATGTTGTTGCAAATTGCAAGATCTCATTCTTTTTGATGGATGAGTAATATTCCATTATATACCACATCTTCTTTGTCCATTCTTCTGTCCATGAACACTTGGGCTGCTTCCCTGTTTTGGCTATTGTAAATAATAATGCTGCTATAAACATGGGGGGCATGTATCTTTTCAAATTAGTGTTTTTGTTTTCTTTAGGTAAATACCTACTAGTGGAATTATTGGATCATACAGTATTTCTACTTTTAATTTTTTGAGGAATCTCCATACAGTTTTCCCCAGTGGCTGTACCAATTTATATTCCCACCAATGGTGCATGAGGGTTCCTTTTCCTCTACATCTCACCAGCATTAGTTATTTCTTGTCTTTTTGATACTAGCTATTCTGACAGGTGTAAGGTGATATCTCATTATGGTTCTTATTTGCATTTCCCTGATGATTAGTAATACTGAACATCTTTTCATGTGTCTGTTGGCCATCTGTATATCTTCTTTGGAAAAATATATATTCAGGTCCTCTGCCCATTTTTTAATTGGAGCATTTGTTTTTTCACAATTTATTTTTATTTTTTTAAAGATTTTTATTTATTTATTTGACAGAGAGAGAGACAGCGAGAGAGGGAACACAAAGAGGGAGAGTGGGAGAGGGAGAAGCAGGCTTCCCGCTGAGCAGGGAGCCCAATGCGGGGCTCGATCCCAGGACCTTGGGATCATGACCTGAGCTGAAGGCAGACGCTTAACAACTGGGCCACCCAGGTGCCCCACAATTTATTTTTTTAAAAAAGACTGCTGGGAGGTTCTAGTTCTGCATAAGAAAAAGCTAGCACATTCCATCCTGTCTCTCCCAGCTATAAAATCTGGACAGAATGCAGAATAGCAATGAGGCTGGAAAGTAACTAGGAGCAGAATTGGGGGAGAAAATAAAAAAGAACTGGGACACTAAACTGGCAGTGAGTTTAACATCTATTTTCTATTTCATAGCCCCCAGTCTGGACTCAGTGTAGCCTGAAATGCTAAACTGGGTATCAGTGAGGACAGAGAAGGAGCTAGTTGAAACCTTTCTACTTCTGGCTTGAGGAGTGGGGATGGGGGTCCCCTAACTTTCAAAGAGAGAGTGGGTTTTCTTCTCTGTTCCCTCTGCCCCATGGCAACAACAGTGGTGGCAGGAACAGCAGGGAAGATAGGTGTCTAAAACTCTGAGGGAGAGGAACCGCTGGGCCCCTGATGTGGACACAGTTGCATAAAGTGTGTGGCAGAATGAGGTAAATAAAGCCCCAGCTGTGGGGCCCAGAGAACAAAAAAATACTGCTGAGATTGTGGAGAAGGAGGAACGTGGGGAAGTGACACCATAAAGTTGTCCATAAACCTCTGGGCTCAATGCCCAAACTGTGTATTCATGGATATGACCATATAACACACTACTGATGTTGAGAATTGAATTATGGGGCAGCCCAATCACAGAGAGAATACTGTGCATAGACACTGTGGAAAAGGAACCAACATTGAATTCACAACACAGAATGCTTGCTCCAACTTGTGAACTGAACCCAATCAGCTCAACTGCCTGATAAAACAAAAATGTCAATTTTCTCTGTAAGATTTAAAGAACACCAAGAAACTCCTAACATAATACCCAAAATATCTGAGATACAATACAAAATAATTTGGTATATGAAAAACCAGTAAAATCTCTATTTGCATGAGAAGAGACAATAAATAGATGGTGATGCTGAGGTAACACATTCATAGCTGACAGAGCTGTGAAAACAGCTGTTATAAAAATCTCTAACAACAGAAAACACTCTTGAAATGAATAAAAAGATAGAAGTCTCAAGAAAGAAACAGAAGACATAAAAAATAAGTGGGAACTTTAGAACTGAAAAATGCAATAAGAAATTATTGGACTCAATAGCAAAATAGAGACAACAGGGAAGTCTGTAAACTTGAAGAGGGATCATTAGAAATTACCCAGTCTAAACAACTGAGAGGTAAAAAAAAGATTTTTAAAATAAACAGAGCCCCATGGAACTGTGGGAGTAATGATAAGAGATTGAACATTTGTGTCATTAGATTCCCGAGGAGAGGAGAAAGAGTATAGGGATAAAAACATATTTAAAGAAATAATGGCTAAAAACTTACCAAATTTGACAAAAGACAAACCTACATATTAAAGAAATTTTGTGAACCCCAAATAAATAATCTACCAAAGAAATCCACATCTAAATGCATCATAATCAAACTACTAAAAACTAAAGACAAAGAATGGGCCTTAAAAGCAGCCAGAAAAAAATCAACACATTACCTATAGAGGAACAACAATTCAAATTATGGCAGATTTGCCATTAGAACCACAGAAGCCAAAGGAATTGGCACATTTCTTAAATGCTGAAAAAAGAACCAGAATTCTATACCCAGCAAAAAATATCCATCAGGAATGGAGATGAAATAAAGACATTCTCCAATGAAAGAAAGGGGAATTTTTTAAAAGATTTGTTTATTTATTTGAGAGGGAGGGGGTGGCGGAGGGGCAGAGAGAGTTGGAGAGAGAATCCCAAGCAGACTCTACGCTGAGCACAGAGCCTGATGCAGGGCATGATCACACGACCCTGAGATCATGACCTGAGCCAAAATCAAGAGGCGGACACTCAAATGACAGAGCCACCCAGATGCCCTAAGAATTTTTTTTTTTTTTTTTGCCAGCAGATCTGCTGGGATTTTTGACTGGAGTTGTATGGAATCTAAAAATCAATTTAAGGAGAAAGGAATAACTTAATACTGAGTCTTCTAATGTGAAAATGGTATATTTTCTATTTATTTAGGTTTTTAATTTCTCTCAGAAATGTCTTATAGTTTCAGTCTATAGGTCTTACATATATTTCATTAGATCTATCTCAAAATGTTTCATATTTATATGCTGTTATAGTCTTTATTTTGAATTCACAATGCTTTGTTGTTAGAAATACAATTGATTTTGTATATTGATTTTGTATTCTTTGACTCCTAAATTCACCTACAAATTCTAGCAGATTTTTTGGGTAAATTTCTTGATTTTCTTTTTTTTAAAGATTTTATTTTTTCATTTGAGAGAGAGAGAGTGAGAGAGTGTGTGTGAGCAGAGGAAAAGCAGAGGGAGAAGGAAATAATCTCCAGCAGAGTCCGTGCTGAGCACAGAGCCTGATGCAGGGCTCAATCCAAGGACCCTAAGATCATGACCTGAACTGAAACCAAGAGTTTGTCAATCAACTGATGCCACCAAGGCGCCCCAATTTCTTAAGATTTTCTAGGTACACGATCATGTCATCTGCAAATAAGGATAGTCTATGTTTCTCTTTCAAATCTGTTTATGTTTCTTGTATTGTTGCACTGCCTAGGACCTCCACTATAGTGCTGAATATAAATGGTGCAGGTTGGCATCTCTGCCTTGTTCTCAAGGTACACCATTAAGTATGTTGTTGGTTATAGTTTCCTTTTGTCGAGGCTCTTTACTAGTTTGAGCATGTTTTCTTCTCATCCTAGTTTGATGAGAGTTTATATCATAAACTGGTATTAAATTTTGTCTCCTGCATCTACTGCGATAACTATATTGTTTTCTCCTCCCCCAGCCTGTAACTTGAACCAATCCTGAATTCCTGGAGCAAACTTGGTCATGAAGTATCATCCATTTTATATGTTGCTGGATTCAATTTGATGGTATTTTGTTAGGAAGGTTGAGTTGACTTTCATGAGTAATATTGGTGTATAGCTATCTTTCCTTCAAAATATTTGTCAGTGTTTGGTAGCAGGGTTACACTGGACTCAGTGTTGCAAGTGTTCCTCCTCTTCTATTTATGAAACATTTGTATAGAACTTGTTTTTTCTTCCTTAAATGTTTGATAGATTTGACAGCAAAGCCATCTAGTCCTTGATTTTTCACCATAGGAAGACTTTAAGTTACACATTCTATTTATTTAATGAATGTAGTGCTCTTTAGATTTTCTATTTCTTCTTGAATCAGTTTTGGTACTTTGTGTCTTTTTAGGTACTTGTCCATTTTTTCAAACTTGTTGAATACACTGGGATAACATTGATCAAGATATTCTACTATTTTTTAAATGTCTGTAGGATATTTTTCATTTAGAAAAAAGGTTTCTTTTATTTATTTATTTATTTATTTATTTATTTATTTATTTATTTAAGGTTTTATTTATTTATTTGACAGAGAGAGACAGTGAGAGCAGGAACACAAGCAGGGGGAGTGGGAGAGGGAGAAGCAAGCTTCCCGCTGAGCAGGGAGCCCGATGTGGGACTCGATCCCAGGACCCTGTGATCATGACCTGAGCGGAAGGCAAGACGCTTAACGACTGAGCCACCCAGGCGCCCAAAAGGTTTCTACTTTTAAAGTTTAGATTTACAAAGGAGAAGGAAGAGGAGAAGAAAGTAGAGTTCCCATATACCCCCTCACCCAGTTTCCTTATTAGTATGGCACACAGTACAATTCATGAACCAATATTGATATATTATTATTAACTAAAGTCCATACTTTATTCAGATTTCTTTAGTTTTTACCCAACATCTTTTTCTATTCCAAAATCCCATCCAGAATACCACATTAAATTTACTTGTTATGCCTAAAACAGGTATTATATTTTTTCATCTCTACAAGCTATTTTGGTTCTTTTAAATGTCTTCCACTTTTTTTTCATTGTTTTCATGTTTCCCTTTAAATACTTGTGCATAGTTTTACTAGTGGTTTTAATATGCTTGGGTGTTAGTTCAATCAGGTAGTCATTTCCAGGTCTATTTCCATTCACAGGTTTTTATTATGGGTATTTTCCTGCTTTTTGGCATGTCTAGTAATTTTTGACTGGCTATTGGACATTATTGTTATAGTGTTGAATGTTCTGTTGCCTTCCTAGAAAGTGTTGTGCTTTCTTTTGCAGGCAGTGACTTCTGCATCATCTTGATCCCATTAAAGTCTATTTTTATACACTGTTAGGGTAGGTCTACAGTAGACTTCCCTCCTGGGATAGTTCAGTCTATCACTAAGGCATGATCCCATATAAGGTTTCCACTTAATGCCTGGGGTATTATTGAGGACTCTCCTCTGCTGGTCAATTAGAATTTTTCATCTCCCAAGACCTGTGGCAAACTACAACTCCTCATTATTTCTTGCTTTACCTTTCAAGATTTTACTCTAAGGATGTGTAGCTTAGTGTTCAGCAAAGACTCAAGGAGATCCTGTTGCAGATTTCTGGACCCCTTTTCTGCATAGCCTCCAACCTGCAACTTCCAGCTGCCTCAGCCTTCCTGAACTCCAACCCCCACCTCACTTCAGCGAGATAGCCAGGCTTCTTTGGTTCAGGTTCTCCCTTGTGTTTGTAGTCTGAAAAGTACTTCCTGGCAGAAATTTGGGGTAATTGGATCACTTCACGTTTCCCTTCTCTCAAGGATCATAGTCCTACACTGTTGTTCCATGGCTGAGTGTAGTCATTTCGTATTTCCTCCAGTTTGTTTATGGTGGGCTATTACATCTAGTAGCATGGGTGGAAGCATAAATCTACATAAATACTTGATCTCTTACATTAAATTCCTAACAGGTTTCCCTGCACTGGATGATTCTTCACTGGGAAATAAACCACAACTTGAAAAACTGCACTACTATTCAAAAACAGATAAAGTGTTGTAAACCACATCATACAAGTCAAGCTGTACTAACACTACTCACTTAGAGCTCTATGTTCCAAGAGAAAACTACAGTAACAGGAGCTCTGTATGATCTCATATATCCCCAATTTTTTTTTTAATTTTATTTTGGAGAGAGAGTGTGCACATGACTGGGGGGAGGGGCAGAAGGAGAGGGAGAAAGAAAATCTCAAGAAGACTTCACCCTAAACATGGAGCCTGATGTGGGACTTGATTTCATGACCCTGAGATCATGACCTGAGCCGAAATCAAGAGTCAGATGCTTAATCAACTGAGCCACCCAGGAGCCCCATCCCAAATTCAAAAGATAAGACCACTGACACTTTTCCAGCAGCTAGCCTCAGTTACAAATTCTGGCCAATTTCTGCCCAGACCCACTTACTAACCTTTATTGTGTAACTACTCCTTAACTAACTCTGGCCTCCCAAATCCTCTAGGTACCCTTCCCTAGCTCCCATTTGAGAGGACACCAAGACTCTGTCAAGGTAGTGCTCTCCCTTGCTAAGTTTGATGAACCCGCCTTTGTATGAACAGGTTTCCCCAGGGTTTTGTTGTTTTGTTTTGTTTTTCAGTGTGAGCTTTGACAAGCTTTGACATGGATGCTCCAAGGAAGTTTAGCAGGGACCCACCACAGCCGCAGCCCAAGACCACCAACTCAGAAGGCACTCCACTGAGGCCTCTTGAACTTTCCCATTTGGGGTTACCTTCTCCATGATGAGGAGTTCAGTTCAGTACTAAGTTTGAGCTCCACTCCCTTTTTGTTGAGATCCCAAATCTGTATGAGCTTTATTTTGTCTGTCCTAGGAAAAAAGTCCCCAAAACATTTTAGTTATCTGAATAGATTTCTACTACTTCTAATTTTCCTTGGTGGCCATATTAGATATCTATTGCTCTGTAACAGATTACTCCAAAACTTAGTGGATTAAAAAATAATTATTATCTCACAGTTCCTGAGGGTCAGGACTCTGGGAGTGGCCCAAAACCGCTAATGAAATTTCAGTCAGGCTGCAAGCTGGAGGAAAATTTGCCTGGGAAGTATTCACTTCCAAGCTCATTCACATGGATGATGGTAGACCTTAGGTACTTACTGTTGGCTGGAAACTTCAGTTCCTCACCACCTGCGCCTCTTCATGGGCTTCCTGAGAGTTTTCATGACGTGGCAGCTGCCTTCTCCCAGAGTAAATGATCCAAGAGAGTGCATGTCCTTTTATGACCTAATCTTACAAGGGCATACCACCAATTCTGCCAAATGCTACTGGTCACAGAGACCAACCTTGGTACAATGTGGGAGGAGACTACACAAGGATGTGATTACCTGCAGCTGGGGAGTCCAACCTGGGAGCCAACTTGGAGGCTGCCTACCACAGTGAAGTCTGCCAAAGCACTGATTTGTTAATATTTCTCCCATCAGATCACAGAAGCCAAGATATCCTACACCAATATGCAGTATGCAAGGAACTTAATGTATTTAAGTCTGTGAAACAGACAATATTGTCCATACGTAATAAATGAAGAATAAGAAAAGTTAAGCAACTCGTTCTGTCATAGTTCATATGTCCTAAGTCACAGGACCAGGCATTTCCAAGTCATCATTCCTCAAAGTCTAGGATTTTTCCAGAACTCCTTGTTGACTAGTTCCTGGCTCTAACCTAGCTCTTTCCAGCTTAATCTCCCTCTAACCCCTCACTCACCTCACACTACCTCCATACTCCACTTTCCATCACACTGTACGGATTTTAAGGTTCCTAGGTTCTTAGTGTTAGTCCTGCAGCAGCAATATTTTTGCCCATTCCTTTATGGTATCAGCCTTCTGAAATTTGTTGAAGCTAGCATAGGCAAAGTTTGTAAACATTCCATGTGTGCTTGAAATGAGTAAGTTTTCATGTTGAATGTGATGCTCTTCTGAGTTCATTAAACCAAGCTTGTTAATTGTGTTATTCAAACCTATATTTTTTTTAGTGACTTTTAAAATTTTTTTATTTAAATTCAATTTAGTTAACATATACTGTATTATTTGTTTCAGGGGTAGAATTTAGTGATTCATCAGTTGCATATAACACCCAGGGCTCATTCCATCATGTGCCCTCCTTAATACCCTCACCCAACTACCCCATCCTCCCCACACCTCCACTCTAGCAACACTGTTTGTTTCCTAGAGTTGAGTCTCTTATAATTTGCCTCCCTCTCTGTTTTCATTTTTTTTCCTTCCCTTCCCCTATGTTCATCTGTTTTGTTTCTCAAATTCCACATGAGTGAAATCATATGGTATTTGTCTTTCTCTGACTGAATTATTTCACTTAACATAATACTCTCCAGTTCCATCCACGTAGTTGCAAATGACAAGATTTCATTCTTTTCGATGGCTCAGTAATTTACTGACTTTTCTTTTGTTTGATCTAATTACTGAGGGATATTAAAATCTCTACCATAATAGAGGATGTGTCTTTTTCCTTGCAAATCTGTATGCATCTGTATGTTATTAGGTACATACATGTTTTATCTTCTGGTGAACCTAATCTGTCACCATTATCTCAGACCCACCTTTACCCCAGAAGAGGAGAGGAGAGGAAAGAGATGGAAGGGGGAGGGAGAGTATGGGGGAGCCAATTACAGATAGGTTTACATCTAAGACCAATCTTCTCCTTGCAAAGGGAAGATAACTAGCCTCCCCAATAGCCTGCAACCGGGAGAGTGGTTAAAATTCTTTGAGTGAATTACTTCCTCCTAAGAACATAACCAAGTTTCCTTGCTGCTTCTTTCTGGGAAGCAGAGTATGTTTTTTGCTCACCCTCCCACTGGGGGTACAGCCCATTGGGGTCCCAGCTTTACACAAAGGCTTCCTATTTGGAACCCTACCTGGGCAGGCCTGGGCTTTCAGGTTTTCTGCATTATGCTGAGTACAAGCAGAGACCACTTCCAGGCTTCCTGGTTTCATTTCATTTGGGGTCCTACAAACCCTTGGTTGTTTGCATGTATGTGATGCTCAGCAGTATAGTAACAAAGTTTTTAAAAATTGTTTTATCTAGAATTTTAGTTGAACCCTTCAAAAGCATCATTCAGAGCCTCTCCAGATTGCTTCAAATCCTTGAAATCCTACTCATCCCTCATGGTTCAGTTTAAATACAGCTGCTTTCATTAAACTCTGATCTATCAGCCACCCCCACCCCGTATCCAATGGAAATTAATAGCGTCTTCCCGTTTTTCACCAGGCTGTCTCTACCTGGCTTATAGCAACTGCAACAACCAGCCTTACTTTGCAGAGTTATATTTGTATCTTTCTCTCCCCAATAAAAAGGCAACTCAATAACTGGATCCTCTGTCAGGTCCTCGGGTCCCCCTCCCCACTCCAGGCCTGTTCCACTCCCTCCCTGCCTCCGGAGAGGGGAGCAAAAGGCTCTATCTACAGATGGTGTTCCCCAACTGCTGAATGGCCTCAAATTTTTCATTTGAAACCCCTGGCTAGAAATTCTGACCACAGACCTATCCAACCCTACGACAGTGGGCCCATGGCCCACGGCCGGCTCAGGAGAGCACTGGCTGTCTTCCTTGCACTGGCCGCTCTGTGATGTGCACCCAAGAAAACAACGGATTTTCCAAAAGGACCTTGGACAGGTCCCCACTTCAAGGGCCTCTTAGATGCTGACAGGTGCAGATTCGAATAGAATTTCCCATCACCTGTCCCTTTACTGAACTTGACTGTAATTCATTTTAAAGAGACTGAATCATTTTAAAGAGCTTTAAGTTCATTAGATTTCACATCATACAGTATTGAAAACTTTTTAATATTATTCTTAAGATCAACGTAGAGAAGAAATTCGAGCGTGTCTCCGACATGAGACACTAATAAGAGAGGACTCCGAGGTTGTCGCCACTGGGAACCCAGAGAGGGTGAGGCACGAGGTGGGAGTCTGATGGTGGGTACGCTGGATCCGGCTGACTGAACTCTACACAGTGTGCGCAACCTCCTACTCGTGCACCCACGCCCATGGCCAGCTACGCGACGGCATTTCCAGGACACCGCACACCAGTGACCACATGGAATTCCAGGCCCACATACTGGAGGCTCACCACTTTACAGTCAGCTTCGACACTGAGAAAACACTTTCAGAGAAACAACAAAGCAAGGGGATAAAAACACTAGCAACCAGAAAAGTTAACTTGGATTAGTTGTGCGCTTGCAAGGTCCTTCAGAGGGAAGCTCGATTCTGACATGGAAGAGCATCGGCCTTAGCTCACCTCACAATGGGTTCCGAGCTAAAACGTCAAGGAGGCAGTCCAACTGCCTCTCCCAGCCAAGCCGAGCCCGCTGAGCACACGCCCGCTGCCGTCCTGCCTCCTCGTCTTTCTCATCTCTGTGCTGGGAAGGGAAGTCCAGCACTGGGCCCCGTGCAGGAGAGCAGGTGCATGAGCACCGACTCACTTTACCCGGGGGGGCATTCTTATCTTCCAGAGAAATGGGAATAGGACAAGGAAAACCGAACAGCAGCGGGGCTAGCCTCAGCAGCCTTTCTGCGTGATGTCTAGTCCCGACGACTTCGTGATTTCCAAAGTTGTAAACACCTGTTCGAAAGGAAGGAAACCAAACACATTTATATCTAGCCATCAATATTTCAGTATTGCTTTAAGAAAACACGTTTTGAATATTACATCTAGGTTAACCTTTAAAATATACGAAGCAGTTACTAATACAAAATCTTTCTGACGATGTGCTTTAGAATAGTTTTTCCAAACTACACCAACTGAAATCAGTAAAAACACAAACCTATCTCCGTACCTCACCACATGTGGGATGAATTCCAATGGTGTCATCAAGTAGCTGCTTTGTGAGCCCACATTTCATTGCGGCCGCAAACCCTTGGGTGATCTCACCGGCATTCGGTCCGAGAACATGGAATCCTATCACCCGATACTTGAATATGCAAACATCAGAAAGAGAAGCCCAGTAGGTTCATGATCTGAATAGAAGTCTATTTATTGCAAGTTCACAGTTAACATTTACGGCAGCTACTACAGAAAAAGAACTCTAATGTTGAACTGAGCAGAGAACATTATCATGAAACTGAACCACTCTAAGAATCTGTTAAATGAGCCAGTAAATGCACATCCAGAGTTAATTTGCACTCAAATTTACTAGAACAAGCAATTTACCCACTGCATGAAGGAGTTCATTAGCATGATGTAAATTTCCAAATTATGCTGAGATAGTGCTAAACAACAACCCAACAAATCTGAATTAAAGTCCAATGCTGGAATAATTCTAGGGCATCAGGGTTTGGAAAGGTAGTGGTTCCTGGCCCAGTAAACAAGTTGCCTGGCTCCTGACATAACTAAGCAGAGATCAAGGAGTGGCCAGAGCGGGGTTTCCACCCAGGCCTGCACATAGGGAGGGATGGGGCGCAGGGCATGAGCAGACCCACCAAGACAGGAAGCAAGAGTCAAAGTATATTTCCAGGGTAACACTGCATTTTAGGCTGTCCAGTGTTTTTTCACCAGACTCTAGTCTTCATTTTAATGTTCAATAGTGAAAGTGCTCACCAGATAAGAGAGAGAAGGCAGAAGGGCAGGAGAGAGACCTCTGCCATCCACATTCTGGAGAAAGAACAAAGAGCACACGACCTCGGGCACATCTACTGGTGGGCACTCACAGGAGAGCCCCTGGAGTGGCATTTCTCAGGGGGCTGGCCGTCAGAGGCCACGGGAGCTGTGCATGAAAAGTGGGAGTTCTCGGGATCCCACAGAAGGCTCCTGAGATGGAATCTCTGAGATGGGGCATCATGCAGCAAAGTGGGGAAAGGGGGGACCCCGGAGAGACAAAGGACCTCTGATGAAAATCTCCCCTTACAAATGAAAATGAAGGCAGGTCCTGTGAGAGGGCAAACCTCATTCACCCTTTTTGCCAAATAGCCACAGGAAGATAGGAAGTACCAGGGCGATACTCTAGAAGTATCAGTTGGGATGGGGGTAAAAGGAGGAGCAAGCTCTACTGTGGAGGGTGGGCAAGTGTGCAAGGGCAGTGGAGGCTAAGTGGCGGGAGTGGCAAGGGACAGAGCAGAAGATGTCCAAAGAGGGGTGGAGAGACCTTGAAATTCTGCCCCAGGCCCACCAGTCAACACCTCTGTCGAGAGATCAGAAATATCTTGGCTTCAGCAGGGGCTCTACCAATCTGAGCCCAATCCCGCTCACTCCGGGGGGCGGTGGTGCGTGCAGACCATCTCCGCCTGCTCCCTTTGCAAAGGCCACCTGCAGCTGGCATGACGGTAAGCTCACATCACTCATGTCCAGAGTCAGGACAAGCACCCCACAGCTGGCACCACCCCCGGGGAGCACAGCTGGGAATGTGTCACAGCCCTACGGCATTTCTGGGGCGTTCTGACCAGTAATCCCCTTCACTGCCCTGCACACCTGTGCAACGGCCAAGAGACTAAGTTCTAGAGCTCTGGGT
Source organism: Eumetopias jubatus (assembly GCF_037043125.1). Lineage (NCBI taxonomy): Eukaryota > Metazoa > Chordata > Mammalia > Carnivora > Otariidae > Eumetopias > Eumetopias jubatus. The sequence continues at coordinate 159,202,136 of NW_028274807.1, forward strand.
ACCTTCACCGCTCAGGCAATGGGGCACCTGCTAACTGGCCATGAGTCTGTGATACCTGTTTTCTGTTACACTGAGAATTCAATGGATTCAAAGAGAAGATGACCATTATATTTGTAAACTTCATACAAATATCAGTTGTCGCTGTTCACATTTACCTAATTTTATGTTTCATCTCCCAGGTTATAAATTCTTAAAAAGGGAAGAACCAAGTCCTACTGCTTTCTACACTCAGTGTTCTTTACAAAACAAGTCATAAATAACCTGTGCTTTCAACTACAATAATGAAGGCATCTATTATCAATTTCATGCTCACCTCAAGAACGGGGAAGGCAGAGAGCCTCCACCCACCGGCTCTCCACCCCACTGATTCTTCTTTAATGAAAGCCTTCATTAGGAATCAGTTAATTAACTAGTTTTCACTTCGTGCAAACATCTCTTTCTAAAGGCTTCTGACACACATTTGGTCAATTTACAAAATGCACACACATTTTATTAGTTGATGACCAAAACTTTCACAGATCATCTGGTTCTAAACTGCCAAGTTAGATAGCTCTGGGAAGAGACAACTTTCAACAGGTTTTTTTTTTTTTTTTTTTTTGAGACTATTAGTGAGCCTCCATTATAATCTGTCACGTGTTCAACCTCCACAAACACATGGACTTGGTAACAATTTGAAGGATTTCTGCCTCGCCCTGAAAGCGGTCTTTAAAGAGATCATTCAAACCCAAATACTAGATTAAAAGCAACAGTTTAAAATAAACAGCTTTTTAGCGTCCAATCATATTACGTACATTGTCGAACTTATTGCAAATTATCTTTGCATAACAAGTATTGTTGTCTCTGCTGGCCACTGTCCATTCAAGAGGCCAGAACAAAGTATGATACACCTGCAAGACAAGGGAGAAAGAGGCCAAGATTAATGTCTATGAAAACCACTCCCTGATACACTCTTTAATTATATAAAGAGATCATCTCTAGAACAGCTTTCATAAATTTAAAGTTTCATAATCCCGACTTATGTGTCTGATGGGAGCATCTGGGCCACCATTCCTAAAATACCAGCTACACAAGTGTGTGGACATTTTTTTTTCTGTCAGTCCAAAAAAAATCTCCCAATTAATCAAATTCCATTTTCAAACATTTCTAGAGTACTGCTGTCCAGGGCAATGCAGTAGGCCCTATGGCACCTGAGAAGGTAAATAAAGACAGATTCTGCTTCAGTGAACTTACAACCTGCCTACAAGGTTCACAGTCACACCACATCTAGGGAAAGCAGAAGAAATAAAATAGTCCCAGCCATTCATGGACATTAAGAACACTACCTCTGGGCACCTGGGTGGCTCAGTCATTAAGCATCTTCCTTCGGCTCAGGTCATGATCCCAGGGTCCTGGGATCGAGGCCCATATCGGGCTCCCTGCTCGACAGGGAGCCTGCTTCTCCCTCTCCCTTTGCCTGCCTCTCTGCCTACTTGTGCTCTCTCTCTCTGTCAAATAAAAAAAAAAAGAACACTACCTCTGCTACTTGAGAGCGCTCCCTCCATGCTCTGAGTGCACCTGTAAGGCTCCTCAATCTGGCCTGGTCAGCTGGGAACCGGGACAAAGCGCAACAGGTTCTCTACTTGTGGGGCTACATGGTCCCAGCCTCTTTCTCCTAATCACTCCATACAGAAGGCGATGGATTCATGTCTGCTGCCAGGATAAGAAATGAATTCCGAACTAAAATCCACAGTGGAAGGATATAAATACTGATTCTTTGTTCTTTAATAGGATTATGTATTTCATATTTTGAATTATGTTTTTATAAAAACAATATAAGGTTATCATAAGAATAATGCAGTGCAGAAAGTCACAAAGAAAGTAAAAAAAGAAAAAAAAAAACCACCATCCAGAAATAAATATTTTGAATGTTAGGGAAGTATCAACTATTGGTGCATAGCTAATAAAGTGAAATTTTTATTTAAGAGATATCATAGAGCACAGTTACTTGTAATAAAAACCATTACATCTAACTTGTATTTAACAGAAGAGAAACAAACTCTTCCACACATTTTAATACAAACTTTTCAATCTCTGTGGCTGTTATCATGTTACAGATAAATGTTTATCTCAAGACAGTATTGCCTAAAATACAGGTTAAGAAAAGAGATGGTGAAACCTCTGGGGTTTCAAACAAGATTTTCCCAACAGCAAGTTTATTCTTGGCTTGTCCCGTGCCACTCTGCTCACATGTCCCACTTCCCTTTCCTTCTTTCTCCAGTTTGTGCTCTGTGTGTGGGTTCCTTTTAGTACTTTGAAGATTTTATTTTATTTAAATCTTTGGTCCTTTTGGTTCAAAGTGGGTGTGAAGTGTGGACCTAACTTTGTTTCTTGAATGGCCATCCACTTGTTCCAACACCCTTAAATGAATGTCTCTTCCCACTGATTTAAAATAAAATACCACCTTTATCATGAATTGTTCTAAGCATTTGAATCCAATTCCAGGTTTCATGTCTGTTCCACTCATCTTTCCATCCACCTGTACGCCACTATGGCATGATTTTAACTACTACAGCTATATGATAAACTTTAGTATCTAGTAGGGCCCGTCTCCCCATTGTTCTCCTTATTCAGAATCTGTTATTGCTTGTCTCTTTTTTAATTTATCAAATTATGCACAATTATTAGATGTAATTTTTGAAACTCTATGATGAAAACAACAATATCTGCCTCCTCATGCCCATTTCAATCAATCGGAGGTAACTGCTTCACTTTTTTTTTTTTTTTAAGAGTATGTTTTCCTACTGCTGGATCAGCAGATCAGTGCTGCAGTGGTCTTTGCCTGGTTTAGAAACGATTTTATTTTGTTGGTCTCATTTTATTCTTCAATCCTTTACCATTTGAAGCCTGTCTTAAACAAAATGCAGATTTCAGACATTAAGGTATTTCCACTTTTTCTCCTCTTCTGTCAGCTTAATGATACCATAGTAAGCACTCTTTTTCCTTCTAGAACTACATACTTTGTAAATGAGTTGTGGGCAAGAGAAAATGCCCATGGGTTGGCCAAAGTCAGCACCTCTGGATCAATGGTTCACAACCTTGTCTGCTCATTAGAATCCTAGGGTGGGGTGGCATACGCCCAACCTGCTAAATTAGCATCTCTGGGTTGCTTTCACCTCTTTTATTTTATTTACCTCCATGTTTCTAAATAACATGCTTATGTTGCTACTTCTTGAGTTTTCCATTTTAGGCTTTATTGACTTGCCTCTACTGGAGAGGAGGATTTAACTCCCTTTCTTTTCCAGACCCCACCACTCACTGGACACCCTTCCTGCCCCACCCACCACCCCCCATCCTCCCGATTATAGTTTTATTCTCCACTTGATCAATTATCAGTGTTTCCTTTACTAAGTCAAAGCTATTCACAGACCACTGGATATTCACACACAAAGGAATGAAGCTGGATCCCTCCCTCACATCTATTCAAAAATTAACTCAAAATGGATCAAAGATCTAGATGTAAAAGCTAAAAACTTTTATAAAACTCTTAGAAGGAAACACAAGCATAAATCTTCACGACTTTGAACTGGGCAACAGTTTATTCAATGTGATGTCAAAAACACAACAGAAAAAAAGATAAAGTAGATTTCATCAAAATGAAAGACTTTTGAGCTTCAAAGGAAACCATCAAAAGAGTCAAGACAACCTGCCAAATGGGTGAGAATTTTTATAAATCATCTCTCTGATAAGAGACTTGGATGGAGAACTCTTAGAATTCATAAAAAGACAACCCAATTTTTAAAAGGGTGAAGGATCTAAATAGACATTTGTACAAATAAAGATGTACACCTAGCCAATAAGGCCATGAAAAGACTCCTAAAATCATTAGTCATCAGGGAAATGCAAATGGAAACCGAAGAGACACCACTATATTGGTGTATCAGTTTCCCAGCACTGCACTAACAAATTACCCCAAACGTGATGACATAAAACAAAATGAGTTTATATTCTTACAGTTCCAAAGGCCAGAAATCTGAAATCAAGGTGTCCGCACAGCCAGGCTCCTTCCAAAGGCTCTAAAAGGATAATTCCTTGCCTCTGTTAGCTTCTGGTATCTCCAGGTACTCCTTGACTTTGGCTGCATAACTCCAATCTCTGCTTTTGTTTTTACATGGCCTTCTCCTCTTCTGTTTTATAAGGATACTTGTCCTTGGGTATAGGGCCAGAAAATCCAGGATGATCTCATCTCAAGATTCTTAACTTAATTCTACCTGCAAAGACCCTGCTTCCAAACAAGTTCACATTCAGAGGTTCCAGGGATTAGGCTGTGGACATATCTTTTGGGGAGTCACCATTCAACCCACTACAGATAGCCATAATCAAAAAGACAGACAATAACAAGTGTTGGTGAAGAGGTGGAGAAACTGGGACTCTCATATACTGTTGCTGAGAAGGTAAAATGGTGCAGCTTAACTGGAAAATCTACTCTTAGGTATAGACAAGAAAATGGATCGCATTATGTCCACACAAGAACTTGTACAGGAATGCTCAGAGCAGCTTTACTCATGATGGCCCAAAGAGTGGAAACAATCCACATGTCTGTCAACTGATGAATGGATAAATAAAGCATGGTATTATCCATATAATGGATTATTATTCAGCAGTAAAAAGAAATGAAGGACTGGCATGTGCCACAACAAGGCTGAATCTTGAAAACTAGCTTACGCTAGGAGAAAGAAGCTGGTCACAAAGGACCACAAACTAAATGATGCCACCTACAGGAAATGCCCACAACAGGCAGATCTACAGAGATTGGAAGTAGATTAGTGGTTGCCAGGAGCCAAGGGTGAGGGGATGGAGGAACACAGGGAGGGACTGCTAACAGGTGCCAGGTTTCTTTCTGGGACAATAAAAATGTTCTAAAAGTGACTGGTACACGGGCATACAACTCCGTGAAGATACTAAAATCCATTAAATTGCACACTGTAAGTGGTTAACTATATAGTATATGTCTTCTATCTCAGTAAAGCTATTTTTTTAATTAAGCTATTCACATCTGATTACATAGTACACAATGGTTATTTTACTCTCATGAACTTTTAATTTTCTATGGAATTAAAGAGTACCTTGTTTTGCATTAGATTTAATTCTCCCTCTACCAACACTGATTTATCCCAAATCTTAACAATACTGTATTCTAATCCATGAACAGGCAATGTCTTTCCAATTAATTAGCTCTTCCTTTATTTCTTTTAACAGTGTTTCAAAGTTTTCAGTGTACATATCTTTTGCCATCTTGGTTAAATTTATTCCTAAGTATTCTTCTTAATGCTATTCTAATTGTTTTTAAATTTCGTTTTTGGAGAGCTCACTGTGAGTACATAGAAATACATAGAGTACATAGAAATACATAGAGAGTACATAGAAATTTTTGTGTTTTCATGCCCTGCAACTTTGCTAAATTCATTTAGTTCTATTATGGGCTGAATTATGTCATAGCCTCAAAATAAATTTGTACTTTGAAATCCTAACCCCTAATACTCCAGAATGTAACCATATTTGGATAGGGTCTTTAAAGAGGTAATTAAGGTAAGGTCATTAGGGTGGCCCTAATCCAATATGACTGTGTCCTTAAAAGAAAAGGAAATTAGGACACGGACACACAGAGGAAAGATGATGTGAACACACAGGGAAAAGAGCCATCTACAAACCAAGGAGGGGGGCCTGGAATATCCTTCCATCATGGCCCACAGAAAGAACCAACTCTGCTGACACCTTGGGCTCAGATTTCTAGCCCCCAGAACTGAGAAAATAAAAATCTGTCTTTCACATGAATAGACACTTTTCCAAAGAAGACATCCAGGTGGCTAACAGACATGTGAAAAGATGCTCAACATCACTGGGAGTCAGGGAAATGCAAATCAAAACCACAATGAGATACCACCTCACAACAGTCAGAATGGCTAAAATTAACAACTCATGAAACAATAGATGTTAGTGAGGATGAGAAGAAAGGGAAACTCTTTTGCACTGTTGGTGGGAATACAAACTGGTGTAGCTGCTCTGGAAAACAGTATGGAGGTTCCTCAAAAAGTTAAAAATAGAGCTCCCCTAAGACCCAGCAATTGCACTACTAGGTATTTATCCAAAGGGCAGAAAAACATTGATTTAAAGGGGCACCTGCACCCCCATGTTTAGAGCAGCAATGTCTACAATAGCCAAACTATAAAAAGAGCCCAGATGTCCATCGACAGATGAATGGATAAAGATGTGGTTAAAGATGTGGTATGCAAAAACAGAACATAGATCAATGGAACAGAATAGAGAACCCAAAAATGGACCCTCAACCTGACGGTCAACTAACCTTCGACAAAGCAGTAAAGAATATCCAGTGGAAAAAAGTCTCTTCAACAAATGGTGCTGGGAAAATTGGACAGCCACATGCAGAATAATGAAACATTTTCTTACACCATACACAAAGATAAACTCAAAGTTCAGGATGAAAGACCTACATGTGAGACAGGAATCCATCAAAATCCTAGAGGAGAACACAGGCAACAACCTCTTTGACCTCGGCCACAGCAACTTTCATTTATGATTTTAGCCATTTGAGTCTGCCTTTTTCCTAGTCAATCTAGCTAAAAGTTTATTTCTGTTAGCCTTTTTTTCAAAGTTTTCCTTCTGTTACTGATTTCTAGGTTCATTCCACTGTGATCAGAAAAGATACTTTGTATGATTTCAATCTTAAAATTTACTAAGACTCGTCTGGTGCTCTAACATGGTTTATCCTGGAGAATGTTCCATTTGTACTTGAGAAGAATGTGTAGTCTGCTGATGCTGGGTGGGGTGTCCTAATGTATGTTAGATCTAATTGGTTTATAGGTGCTCAAGTACCCCACTTCTGTATCCTGTCTGGTTGTTTTAGCCATTATTGAAGGAAGGGTAATTTTAAAGTCTCCAACTATTATTGCAGAAATATATCTATTTCTCTTTATCTTTCTGTCAGTTTTGCCTCATATATTTTTGGGCTGTATATGTTTACAACTGTTACATATTTTTGCTATATTGAATTTTTAAATCAATATATAATATCCTTTCTCTGTTGTAACTTTTTAAATTTAAATTCTATTTTGTCTGAAAATAATAATAAATCTGTTATTATTTGCATAGAATATCTTTTTCTATCCTTTAGCTTTCAATCTGTCTTTATATCTACAGTGAGTCTCTTCAAACAACATATACATAGATCCTATTTTTTAAGTGAAATCTGACAAACTGTCTTTTGATGGCAGACCTTAATCCGTTTACTTGTAACGGGATTACTGATAAATGAGAACTTACTTTTGCATTTATCTATTTGTTTGCTGTAGGTCTTATATGTTTCTCACTCCTTAATTCCCCTATTCCTGCCTTTTTGGTATTTAGTTTATGTCTTCTAGTGCACCATTCTGAGTGCCTTATTCTTATTTTTTGTATATTTAAAAAATTATCATAGTGGTTACCTTGGGAACACCTTACATTTATAATAACCTTGTTGGAATAATACCAACTTAAGGTTTCAATAGTATGCAAAGACTGTGCTTCTATATATATCTCTATCCCCTCCTTTTATATTCTTGTTGTCACAGGTCACATTTTATACCATACATGCTCATTAACTTGGATTTATAATTATGTTTAATACAGTCCCCTTTTAAATCAGATAGCCAAAAGAGAGAAGTTACAAACCAAACCAAAAGTGCAATAACACAGGTTATTATGTGTACCTAAGAAGTTATCCTTACTAGTGTTGACTTTTCCTATAGCTTCCAGTTACCATCTGGTGTCTTTTCCTTTCTGTCTGAAGGAGTCTTTTCAGAATTTCTTTGGGGCAGGTCTACTAGTAATGAATTCACTCAGCTTTTGTTTTTCTGGGAATGTCTTAATACCTTTCGTTTCTGAAGGACAGTGTTGCCAGATACAGAATTCTTGGATGATAGTTTTCTTTCTACATCACCCCATTGTCTTCTGGCTTCCATTGTTTCTAATGAAAAACCAGCCATTTACCTTATTAAAGATCTTTTCATATGATGCGTTGCTTCCCTCTTGCTGCTTTTAAAACTAGCTCTTTTTCTTAGGGTTTGGATGATTTGACAGTAATGCATGTCAGTGTGGATCTCTGAGTTTACCCTGCTTGGTTGTCCTTCAGATGCTTGGATGTGTAGGTTTATGTATTTCAAGTTTTGCCCGTTACTTCCTCAAACATTTTTTCTGCCCTCCCTTCTCCTTCTGGGACTTTTTTTTCTTTTTTAAAGATTTATTTATTTAAGACTGAGAGAGCGAATGAGCAGGGGGAGAGGCAGAGGAAAAGAATCTTTCAAGCAGACTCCCCATTGAGCGTGGAGCTCAACACTGGGCTCGATCCCATGACCCATGAGATCATGACCTGAGCCAAAAACAAGAATCGGATGCTCAACCAACTGAGCCACCCAGGCGCCTCCTTCCGGGACCCTTTTAATGCATATGTTGGTGTGCTTCAAAGTATCCCACTCATCTCGGGCTTTCTTCATTTTTCTCCATTCTTTTTTCTTTCTACTGTGCAGAATGGATAATTCCAATTGTCTTATTTTCAAGTTCACTGATGCTTCCCTCTGCATACTCACATATGCTGATGAACTTCTAGTGAACATTTCAATTCAGTTATTGTACTTTTCAGCTCCAGGATTTTTTTAAAATTTTTATTGTTATGTTAATCACCATACATTACATCATTAGTTTTTGAGGTAGTGTTCCATGAATCATTGTATGTGTATAATACCCAGTGCCCCATGCAGAACGTGCCATCTTTAATACCCATCACCAGACTAACCCATCCTCCCATCCCCCTCCCCTCTAGAACCCTCAGTTTGTTTTTCAGGGTCCATCGTCTCTCATGGTTCCAAAAAGACAGCTCCAGGATTTCTGTTTGGTTCCTTTTCATAATTTCTATCTCTTTAATGATATTTTGTTCAGACATTGTTTTCCTGACTTCCTTTGCTATTTGTCCACATTTTCCTTTAGCTCACTGAATATATATATTTTTTAATTTTTATTGTTATGTTAATCACCACACATTACATCATGAGTTTTTGATGTAGTGTTCCATGATTCATTGTTTGTGCATAACACCCAGTGCTCCACGCAGAATGTGCCCTCTTTAATACCCATCACCAGGCTAACCCATTCCCCCACCCTCCTCCCCTCTACAACCCTCAGTTTGTTTGAGTCCATCGTCTCTCATGGTTCGTCTCCCCCTCTGACTTACTCCCCTTCATTCTTCCCCTCCTGCTATCTTCTTCTCCTTTTTTCTTAACATATGTTACATTATTTGTTTCAGAAGTACAGATCTGTGATTCAACAGTCCTGCACAATTCATAGGGCTCACCATAGCACATACCCTCCCCAATGTCTATCACCCAGCCACCCCATCCTTCCCACCCCCCACCACTCCAGCAACGCTCAGTTTGTTTCCTGAGATTAAGAATTCCTCATATCAGTGACGTCATATGATACATGTCTTTCCTGATTGACTTATTTCACTCAGCATAACACCCTCCAGATCCATCCACGTCGTTGCAAATGGCAAGATCTCATTCCTTTTGATGGCTGCATAATATTCCATTGTGTATATATACCACCTCTTCTTTATCCTTTCATCTGTCGATGGACATCTTGGCTCTTTCCACAGTTTGGCTATTGTGGACATTGCTGCTATAAACATTGGAGTGCACGTACCCCTTCGGATCCCTATATTTGTATCTTTGGGGTAAATACCCAGTAGTGCAATTGCTGGATCGTATGGTAGCTCTATTTTCAACTGTTTGAGGAACCTCCATACTGTTTTCCAGAGTGGTTGCACCAGCTTGCATTCCCACCAACAGTGTAGGAGGGTTCCCCTTTCTCTGCACCCCCTCCAACATCTGTCGTTTCCTGACTTGTTAATTTTAGCCATTCTGACTGGTGAGGTGGTATCTCATGGAGGTTTTGATTTGGATTTCCCTGATGCCGAGCAATGTTGAGCAGTTTTTCATGTGTCTGTTGGCCATTTGGATGTCTTCTTTGGAAAAATGTCTGTTCATGTCTTCTGCCCATTTCTTGATTGGATTATTTGATCTCTGGGTGTTGAGTTTGATAAGTTCTTTATAGATTTTGGATACTAGCCCTCTTTCTGATATGTCATTTGCAAATATTTTCTCCCATTCTGTCGGTTGTCTTTTGGTTTTGTGGACTGTTTCTTTTGCTGTGCAGAAGCTTTTTATCTTGATGAAATCCCAATGGTTCATTTTTGCCCTTGCTTCCCTTGCCTTTGGCGATGTTTCTAGGAAGAAGTTGCTGCGGCTGAGGTCAAAGAGGTTGCTGCCTGTGTTCTCCTTTAGGATTTTGATGGACTCCTGTCTCACGTTTAGGTCTTTCAACCATTTGGAGTCTACTTTTGTGTGTGGTGTAAGGAAATGGTCGTTTCATTCTTCTGCATGTGGCTGTCCAATTATCCCAATACCATTTGTGGAAGAGACTGTCTTTTTTCCACTGGACATTCTTTCCTGCTTTGTCAAAGATGAGTTGACCATAGAGTTGAGGGTCCATTTCTGGGCTCTGTATTCTGTTCCCTTGATCGATGTGTCTGTTTTTGTGCCAGTACCATACTGCCTCGATGATGATAGCTTTGTAATAGAGCTGGAAGTGGGGAATTGTGATGCCGCCAGCTTTGCTTTTCTTTTTCAATATTCCTCTGGCTATTCGGGGTCTGTTCGGGTTCCATACAAATTTTAGGATTATTTGTTCCATTTCTTTGAAAAAAGTGGATGGTGTTTTGATGGGGATTGCACTGAATGTGTAGATTGCTCTAGGTAGCACTGACATCTTCACAATGTTTGTTCTTCTAATCCATGAGCATGGAACGTTTTTCATTTCTTTGTGTCTTCTTCAATTTCTTAAATGAGTATTTTATAGTTTTCTGAGTACACATCCTTTGCCTCTTTGGTTAAATTTATTCCTAGGTATCTTATGGTTTTGGGTGCAAATGTAAATGGGATCGACTCCTTGATTTGTCTCTCTTCTGTCTTGTTGTTGGTGTATAGAAATGCCACTAATTCTGTGGATTGATTTTATATCCTGCTACTTTACTGAATTCCTCTATGAGTTCTAGCAGTTTTGGGGTGGAATGTTTTGGGTTTTCCACATACAGTATCATATCATCTGCAAAGAGTGAGAGTTTGACTTCCTCTTTGCCGATTTGGATGCCTTTGATTTCTTTTTGTTGTCTGATTGCTGTGGCTAGGACTTCTAATACTATGTTGAATAGCAGTGGTGAGAGTGGACATCCCTGCCACGTTCCTGACCTTAGGGGAAAAGCTCTCAGCTTTTCCCCATTGAGAATGATATTCGCTGTAGGTTTTTCATAGATGGCTTTTATGATATTGAGGTATGTACCCTCTATCCCTATACTCTGAAGAGTTTTTTTTTTGTTGGTTTTTTTTTAAACTTTTTATTTATTTATTCATGAGAGACAGAGAGAGAGAGAGAGAGAGAGAGAGGCAGAGGGAGAAGCAGGCTCCCAAGGAGCAGGGAGTCCGATGCGGGACTCGAACCCAGGACCCTGGGATCATGACCTGAGCCGAAGGCAGATGCTTAACCATCTGAACCACCCAGGCGCCCCTCTGAAGAGTTTCGATCAAGAAAGGATGCTGTACTTTGTCAAATGATTTTTCTGCATCTATTGACAGGATCATATGATTCTTGTTCTTTCTTTTGTTAATGTATTGTATCACGTTGATTGATTTGCAGATGTTGAACCAACCTTGTGGCCCAGGGATAAATCCCACTTGGTCATGGTGAATAATCCTTTTAATGTACTGTTGGATCCTATTGGCTAGTATTTTGGTGAGAATTTTTGCATCCATGTTCATCAAGGATATTGGTCTGTAATTCTCCTTTTTGATGGGGTCTTTGTCTGGTTTGGGGATCAAGGTAATGGTGGCCTCATAAAATGAGTTTGGAAGTTTTCCTTCCATTTCTATTTTTTGGAACAGTTTCAGGAGAATAGGTATTAATTCTTCTTTAAATGTCTGGTAGAATTCCCCTGGGAAGCCATCTGGCCCTGGGCTTTTGTTTCTTGGGAGATTTTTGATGACTGCTTCAATTTCCTAGGTGGTTATAGGTCTGTTCAGGTTTTCTATTTCTTCCTGGTTCAATTTTGGTAGTTGATACATCTCTAGGAATGCACCCATATCTTCCAGGTTATCTAATTTGCTGGCATAGAGTTGCTCATAATATGTTCTTAGAATTGTTTGTATTTCTTTGGTGTTGGTTGTGATCTCTCCTCTTTCATTCATGATTTTGTTGATTTGGGTCATTTCTCTTTTCTTTTTGATAAGAAAAGAGAAATGATAAGAAAACCCCTGGCCAGGGGTTTATCAAGCTTGTTAATTCTTTCAAAGAACAAGTTCCTAGTTTTGTTGTTCTGTTCTACTGTTCTTTTGGTTTCTAGTTCATTGATTTCTGCTCTGATCTTTATTATTTCTCTTCTCCTGCTGGGTTTAGGCTTTATTTGCTGTTCTTTCTCCAGCTCCTTTAGGTGTAGGGTTAGGTTGTGTATTTGAGACCTTTCTTGTTTCTTGAGAAAGGCTGGTATTGCTATATACTTTCCTCTCAGGACTGCCTTTGCTGTATCCCAAAGATTTTGAACAGTTGTGTTTTCATTTTCATTGGTTGCCATGAATTTTTTTAATTCTTCTTTAATTTCCTGGTTGACCCATTCATTCTTTAGTAGGATGCTCTTTAGCCTCCATGGATTTGAGTTCTTTCCGACTTTCCTCTTGTGATTGAGTTCTAGTTTCAAAGCACAGTGGTCTGAAAATATGCAGGGAATAATCCCAATCTTTTGGTACCGGTTGAGACCTGATTTGTGACCTAGGATGTGATCAATCCTGGAGAATGTTCCATGGGCACTAGAGAAGAATGTGTATTCCGTTGCTTTGGGATAGAATGTTCTGAATATGTCTGTGAAGTCCATTTGGTCCAGTGCTTCATTTAAAGTCTTTATTTCCTTATTGATCTTTTGCTTAGATGATCTGTCCATTTCAGTCAGGGGGGTGTTAAAGTCCCCCACTACTATTGTATTGTTGTCTATGTGTTTCTTTGCTTTTGTTATTAATTGCCTTATATAATTGGCTGCTCCTATGTTAGGGGCATAGATATTTACAATTGTTAGACCTTCTTGTTGGATAGACACTTTAAGTGGGATATAGTGTCCTTCTTCATCTCTTATTACAGTCTTTGTTTTAAAACCTAATTTGTCTAAGAATTGCCACCCCAGCTTTCTTTTGGTGTAATGGTTACCATTAGCATGGTAAATGGTTTTCCACCCCCTCACTTTCAATGTGGGGGTGTCTTTGGGTCTAAAATGAGTCTCTTGCAGACAGCATATGGATGGGTCTTGTTTTTTAATCCAATCTGATAGCCTGTGTCTTTTGATTGGGGCATTTAGCCCATTTACATTCAGGGTAACTATTGAAAGGTATGAATTTAGTGCCATTGTATTGCCTGTAAGGTGACTGTGACTGCATATTGTCTGTGTTCCTTTCTGACCTATGCTGCTTTTAGGCTCTCTCTTTGCTTAGAGGACCCCTTTCAATATTTCTTGTAGGGCTGGTTTCGTGTTTGCCAATTCCTTTAGTTTTTGTTTGTCCTGGAAGCTTTTGATCTCTCCTTCTATTTTCAATGACAGCCTAGCTGGATATAGTATTCTTGGCTGCATATTTTTCTCGTTTAGTGCTCTGAAGATATCATGCCAGTCCTTTCTGGCCTGCCAGGTCTCTGTGGATAGGTCTGTTGCCAATCTAATGTTTCTACCATTGTAGGTTACATATCTCTTCTCCCGAGCTGCTTTCAGGATTTTCTCTTTGTCTCTGAGACTTGTAAGTTTTACTATTAGATGTCGGGGTGTTGACCTATTTTTATTGATTTTGAGAGGGGTTCTCTGTGCCTCCTGGATTTTGATGCCTGTTTTCTTCCTCCAATTAGGGAAGTTCTCTGCTATAATTTGCTCCAATATACCTTCTGCCCCTCTCTCTCTTTCTTCTTCTTCTGGGATCCCAATTATCCTAATGTTGTTTCGTCTTATCGTATCGCTTATCTCTCGAATTCTGCCCTCGTGATACTGTCGTTGTTTCTCTCTCTTTTTCTCAGCCTCTTTATTTTCCATCATTTGGTCTTCTATATCGCTGATTCTCTCTTCTGCCTCATTTATCCTAGCAGTTAGTTCCCCCATTTTTGATTGCACCTCATTAATAGCCTTTTTGATTTCGACTTGCCTAGACTTTAGTTCTTTTATTTCTCCAGAAAGGGTTTCTCTAATAACTTCCACGCTTTTTTCAAGCCCAGCTAGTATCTTTAAAGTCATGATTCTGAACTCTAGGTCCGACATCGTACTAATGTCCGTATTGAGTAGGTCCCTGGCAGACGGTACTACCTGTTGTTCTTTTTGCTGAGGTGATTTTTTTCGTCTTGTCGTTTTGTCCAGAGGAGAATAGATGAATGAGAGAACAAAATGCTAACAGGTTAACAACATCCCCAGCAAATATACTGTATACAAATCATAAAAGACCTGAAACCAGGGGAAAAGAAAGGGAAAGAAAGAAAAAAGAGAAAAGAAAGAAAAAAAAAGAAAAAGCTAAAAACAAAAACAGAACAATACAAAAAAAACAGAATATGATCAAATATGATCAGGCTAGTGCATAGATCAGTGCCACACACTAGATTTTGGGTGTATTTTGGTCTGTTAGAAAAAAGTGTCTCCTAAAATTTTAAAGGAAGAAAGACTTATATATGTACAAAATAAGGGTTGATACAATGAAGGGATGGAAGATGACTGTAAAGATGAAAATTATAAAAGACTTTATAAAAGGAACTGATAAGATAAGAAGTTGTTTCAAAAAAGAAAGAAGAAGATTTAAAAAAAAAAAGAAAAAAAAGGGAGAGTATGTGATCAGGCAGGGGACTAGAACAAAGCCATACACTAGTGATGTAGGGTATATTGTGATTTGTTAGAAGAAACTGTAACTCAAAATTTTAAAGAGAGAACTTATATATATATATGCCAAAAATAAGGGTAACTACTATGAAGAGATAAAATATGACTCTAAAGATGAAAAATAAAAAATGTTTTTTAAAAAAGGGATTGATAAGATGTTGGTTGAAAAAGGGAAAAAGAAAAATTAAAAAAAAAAAACAGTTAAAAAAATTAACTTTGAAAAACTAATGAATCATGGTAAAAAAAGCCATGAATTCTATGTGCAGTATTCCCCTAGCGCTGGAGTTCTCCTGTTCTCCTTGATCGGTAAACTTGGTCTTGGCTGGCTGTTCTTGCTGATCTTCTGGGGGAGGGGCCTGTTGCCGTGGTTCCCAAATGTCTTTGCCGGAGGCGGAATTGTCCCGCCCTTGTCAGTCCCGGCTAAGCAAGCTGCTCGGGATGCTCTCAGGAGCTTTTTTTCCCTGCAAGCTCTGGTACAGCTTTGGAGGACCAGGGTGAAAATGGTGGCTTCCCAATCTCCACCTGAAGGAGCTGAGAACTCGGGGCCCCACTCCTCAGTGCGCCCTCAGAGAAAAGCAGTCACTCCCATCTCCCCGGTCTCCGGCCGCACTCCGTGCTCACCCGGCCTGTGACTGAGCGTTTATATCTCTGGCTCCCGACCCTGTGTGGAGTCTCCAAACCCAGCAGATCCCTGCGGTGCGTTCCTGCATCGCTCCTCCCCGGGGAGGAAGGGGAGTCTCCCCAGCTCTGCCACTTGTTGGGTCCCTGCTGGAGGACCAGTGGCCCGACTGGGCCGCCGATCACAGTTTATGGCAACCCCGAGCTGAGAGTCCACGCCTCGGCTCCGTCTCTGCAGCCGGCTTTCCCGCTCCGATACCTGGGAGCTCTGCCGCACTCAGGCACCCCCGGTCTTTCTGTGACCCCGAGGGTCCTGGGACCACAATGTCCCACGAGGGTTCCACCCCCCGCTTAGCCACTGGAGCGACGTCCCTCAGCGGAGCCGACTTCTAAAAGTTCCGATTTTGTGCTCCGCGGCTCTATCACTTGCCAGAAGCGGCCGACGGAGGCCTCCTCCCCCGCCGTCTATCCTCCCGAATATTGCCTCGGATTCATGCACGTCTCCGCACGTCCTACCTTCCAGAAAGTGGTCGCTTCTCTGTTCAGAGAGTTGTCGCTACTCTCTCCTTCGGTCTCCTATTGAGTTCGTCTAGCTCACTGAATATATTTAACATTGATTTAATAGCCAATTTGATGTCTTTGACTTTGAAGTCCTAGCCCACACTATCTTAATATGTGATCTTACTTAGAAATAGGGTCATTGTCAGAACAACGAACAATTCCATCTTTCTGAGAAACTTTTCTTTATATCCGTTTTTAACCATTAATATTGAGACAAAAGAATTGATGTGATTATCAATTACTACTACTACTATCAATTACTACTCCATTTTCAAAGCGCTGATTGTAAAATAAAGCTAAGAATTTATTTAAAAAAAAGAAATAGGGTCATTGTATGTGTAATTAGTTAAGATGAGGTCATTCTAGAGTAAGGTGGTTCTCGTAATCTAATGTGAATGTTGTCCTTATAAAAAGAGAAAATTTTGGATACTCTGAAACACACAGTAACAGGGAATCCCAAGTGAAGATAAGGTAAGATCTACAAGCCAAGGAATAACAAAGATTGCCAGCAAAACACCAAAAACTAGGAGAAAGGGATGGAATAGATCCTCCTTCACAGAAATCAAAGGGAAACAACCCTGTCAACTACCTTGACGTTGGACTTCTAGCCCCTAGAATTGTGAGACAATAGAATTCTGTGGTTTAAGCCCCCAATTTGTGGTACTACATGCTTCCTCTCATGTGCCTGCCTTTCTATCTTAATTTCTCGTTAATTTTAAAAGTTTTAGAACTAAGTGTTAAATCCATAATTGTTACCATCAATTTTCCAAGACTCAAGTAAAAAGTTCACCACTGCAGGAAAATACGGCTCATTATTACAAAGGGTTAATTATAAACATTGATCAAGTAATGTCCTCTAAAACATACATTTCTCATTGAAAACAAGCATCTAAAATAACATTATAAAGTTTTAATCACTCATTTTCCCAATATCAGTGATATAAATAAGAGCTTCAGTTAGTCATCAGGCCATTTAACTAACGCTATGATTTCAGCGAATTGCCAGTAATTGACATGACTTCAAGGGAGAGGAATGAAATTTCAAATCTTTTCTGTTGAAAACATCAAGTACTAATAATCCTCCAACTCTTTTTAATTCTCCCTATCCCTCCTATGTTGGAATGGTGTGCAGAAAAAAAGCCACTCAAACTACCCATCAAAGAGTAAGAATGTAAGAAAATATTTATAATATGTAAGAAATATTTATAAGCTTGTTATGATTTGATGGGGCAGGGGTGAAGGGGAGGTGGAAATAAATGTATGCCAAGGACATCTTTTTGGGAATCTGACAGCTCACAGCCGGCAACAGGCTGACAACCCTGGGAACTGCCCACCCTCCCCACCCTGAGCTCATCCACAACACAGATTCCCCATGTTGATGGGACAGGAGGCTGACTCCGGCCATGCTGAATGGAAGTGGGTGGATGGCTGATCCAACTCAGACCAATCAGATGTCCTCTTCCATAATTCAGAACTGAGACTAAGAAACAGTGAGTCCATCAGTTCCTCCTAAGACCAGAACTATTGAATAAACTTGTTTGTGGAAGAAAGGGTACATTTTGGCTGCTATGTGCATTCCACAGGCAAAGAAAGTCTGCATGCAGAAACAAGAAGGAGTTGCATGCCCACATGAGTTGAGATGGTGTTGCAGTTCCTGGTTCTCATCCATTCCTAAGGCCTTGCGTGTATATACTCCTGCATTCTACAAAGTCTTATAATAACATGTGCTTTCTTGTATAAGCTACTCAAATAAGACGTTTGTCACTTATAACTTGAAAGTCCTAATGCATACATCTTTTGTCCCCCTTTCCCCAACTGTATTATTATTATTAGCTAGAGAAATAAGGTTTAAATTACTTAATTTCTGATTTTCCTAAAATAGGAATATGATTTCCTACATTCTAATCATTACAGTACCTTGCAAAACAAAAAGTGACTGCGAAGTTAGCGGATTCAAAGAGAAATTCTGAATAAGTAAGCAGTAAAACACAATCTTACCTCAAGATTCTCTTTTTTATACACTTCAATAGCTTTCTCTTCGGACAATCCACAGCAGCCGTATTCCAAAGGAGCAAACACTGTAGTTGGAACATTAACATAATCACACTGAAAGATAAGCAAATTACATCCGCTTATTTTGTGACACTTCACAGCAAAAATCTACATTACATACATTTCTAAGAGGAAAAGAAATAAGTCTGGTTCAATGTGACTGATTCTTCCATTTCACCACTTTAGGGAATTTGTAGTTATACTCAAAGTAGGCAGTGAACCCAACTCCAGAGCAGAGACCACACCCTGGCCAGTGGCCCACGAATGGGACCGGCTCTCCTAGAGCCTCAACCTTCCACTCTAAAATGTTTCATTTCCATCCCCCTGATTCCGGACCCTGCTCCCACTGGAGCACCTCTACCAGGTGACCAAGAATCACACCATTTCACTGGAAGCTGAGGTCACCCTTGGCCATTCACATAACTGCCACAGAGGAGATGAGCAAAGAAGCAGTTTAACAGTGTGGGAATGGGTGAATGCCCTGGACCATCGGGGGAGATGGCATAAGGGTAGGGGGGCAACTAACACGGGGACCAGGATCTCATAAGTCCTGTGGTTCTGACAGAATCCCCACAGAGCCCTTATCAGACTGAGGCAGAGCGTGAGTGGACATCGTGGGGAGACTGCAGACTCTGAGCTCTACATGCCTCTTCCAGCAGCTCTATGCACCTGCCTGTGGGAAAGAGAGTGTGAGCACTGGTGGCATCCCTCCCTGGAAGAGAGTGTCTTTGTGACAGCATGAAGAACTGGAACACACTGGTGCAAGCACCATTAGAACCATGCATGGAGAGAAAGCAGTGTGCAGGAGCAGAGAAAGGGTGGAGGGTATAACCAGAGATGAAGGTCACCAGGCCTGCCCATCAATAGCCCCTCAAGGGGTGACACTGCCCATAGCACTACCTGTCCCCCCAACCGTGCCAACAGGTTGTAGGTGATTAGGTCAAGGGTGGCCTCTAACCCAAAGAAAGCTAATGTGTGAGCTGGCCAGAAATCTATGTAGAAAAAGGTGAGCTACATCAATCAAATTCTTTTCTTTTGCAGGAAGACAAGCTGGAAGCAAAGGAAGAATCCCCCAGTGGAGGTGGGACAGGAAGAAATGCACCTGTGGAGCTATAGCCAAGTAAGGCTACTGGAAGAGACCCTGTGAAACCCCCACCTGTGTGCCGGGGCCCCAGAGCAGCTGTGACCCCAGCCCCAGTTCTAGCTCCAAATGCAGTGTGGCCCAGCCCTAGCACGGTGCTTGTTCTAAGTCAGTGTTTCAACTTACTAATTCACAGGATCCTTGTAAAAAAAACCCTCAGTCTGCCTAGTGGGAGTAAGTTTCTACTTTTTGTTACCCCAAACAAAAACAAATCAAACCACTGCCAGGTATCCCTACATCAGTGAGGTGGATTATGTATAATGTACATCAGCCTAGAATCTTTAACCTAAATGCTCTAGTACCACTTCACATTTGTGAACCTGCAAATCATGGGTAAGCCAAGCATTTTTTTTTTTTCCAAGGGGGCTAGAAAAAAAACACATAACCGTAGGGATAATCTTAGTATTTTTTCACTTCTGTTAGGCCTGCACATACACATCAATCCATTTACAGCTGACCCTTAAACAATGTGGGGGTTGGAGTGCTGACCCCCCATGCAGTCAAAAATCCACATAAAACTTTTGAACCCCTCCCCACCAAAAACACTTAATAGCTTACCTTTGACTGGAAGCCTTACAAATATTGTAAGCAGTTGATTAACACATATTTTTATGTTATATATATTGTATATTATATTCTTACACAATAAAGTAAGCTAGAGAAAAGAAAATGTTACTAAGAAAATCATAAGGAAGAGAGAATACATTTACAGCACTGTACCGTGTTTACTGAAAAGAATCCCCACGTAAGTGGACCCGCACAGTTCAAACCCGCGATGTTCAAGGGTCAGCCGTACTGACCAGCAGCTGACCCTGGGTCCCATGGCTTACAGGGAAAGCCTCATTCTCAAAGGGTGCCTCTGTCTCCCATTTCCTATCAATTAAGAATAATTAACAGGAAATTCCTCAATGCTCCTCCCTTTCATCTAAAACACTTTCTCCACATCTTAAACCATCTCCTCCACTTGAACTTGACTTCATCTTGCCCTTCTTGCCTTCCTTCTAGTCCTGTACCTTTAAGCTCTTTCTTTCTTCATACCCTAAACACACTGCTGCATCTTCAGATCTCTCCACCCGACAGCCACCTTAACTTCTTAAAGCATTTGGCAACTACTCTGCCTCCATACACCCTGAAATGCTAACTGCATTGCCACACTGTAATGTTCAGCATCCTGGGCCCCACCCACTGATGCTCACAGAGCTGCATCCTCGTTGCCCCCATCCAGCAATGCCTCCATATACGTTCAAGGTCTTCCTTCATGACCTCATGAGGCACCGGGGGTGATATGATAAGCAGAACACAGCATCCTTTGTGAAGAAGACATACTCAAAACATTTCACCTGACCCTAATCATGCAAAACAATCAGAGAAATTCAGAATATGAGACATTCTACAAGGAAAGTAGTCTGGACTCATCAAAAATCAAAGTCACGAAAAACAAAACAAGCAGGTAAATAAAGGCAGGGGGACCATTTCAGATTAAAAGAGACTTAAAAGAGCTAAACATACCACATGAATCAAACACGTGCATGTGCATACACTTAATGGAAATCTGAACAGTATCACATTTTTGTTCAAATTCTTAGATAGAATAATGAAACCGTGGTTATGGAAGAAGATGCTTGTTCTCAGGAGATGCATGTTGAAGTCTATAGGGGCCAATGTCATTGACCTGCCACTTACCTCAAAAAGCTCTGGAAAAAAAATGCACGCATTGTATACACACATATTCAGAAAAGGAGAGAGAGCCAAATGGCAAAATATTAATAACTGGGGAATGTGGATGAAAGGGTAATATGGGTGATTATTCCTATTCTTCCTGTGGTTTGACAGTTTTCTAAACAGAAAGATGGAGGATGTAAAGGTCTTCAACAGTTCCCACTGCCTAGAGAAGGCCATTCCAATTCTTAATCGTGGCATGGGAGATTTTTGATGAGCTGGCACCAAATGAATTTTCTAGCCTCATTCCCAGTTGTATTCCTCTATCCCCAAGTGTTCTGCCCACACACATCCCGAATGTTCTAAGTATTATAGAAGGGACCATTCTTTGTGTAGGACAAAACATTTAGCTTTCCTCACCCCTACCCAGGCCCTTCATCCGCCTACACTTCCACACATCCACAGTGCTCTCATGGAGTAGAGCACGACGTCCCCAGCCGGGAACTCTAACAGACTACTCACAGTCCTGCTGAGCTTGGTGCTTGCATCTGCATTATCTACTTACCAGAAAAGCCCTGTGCTACCTCAGTTTTGAATTACTCATCCTACAAAGCCTGTCCCACATCTTTGACTGAAGACAATGAAAAGTGCAGGAGATGCTAGAAATCATCACCTTCACACTTGGCAGAGGTAAAACTGAGGCACAGAGACTTGAAACAACCTGACCAGGTTCACCCACCAGCAGGCATGAAGCCAGGGCCAGCGACTGCCCATCTGGGATGCCTTTACCAGCCCAATAAGTTACAACTAACTGCCCCTTGTCTTACATCACTCATGATCCCCCACTCTCCTGGGAAGCCCCTTGGCACTGGAACCATGCCAATCCTTTGTATATCACCTAGCATGACAACCTGTACACAGCAGACACTCAAAAGATATTTGTTGAAAATTATTACTAAATAATAATTTATCTGTGATGAACCCTTTACTTGCAAAACAAGTACACAAGTGTTCTTTGTAATGATTTTTTTAATCACAATTTTGATCTAGATATCATCTCAAAAGTAGAAAACTCACCTTTTCCAAACAGCCAGCAAAAAGTCGGCGAGCCAGCAGCTTGCCTGCCTGTATGGCAACGGGTGTGAGCTCAAGTTTACCCTCCAGAATATCCCCGACAGCATAAACATAGGGCACATTGGTCTGTTCCACATCGTTTACTGGTATTTTGCCACTCCTATTGGATTTTGGAAAGGAAACAAATACATTATGACTCATTCTGTACTGCTGGATGACTAACACCAACTTTTCCAAGAGACAATGACTAAACACATAGAGCAAAGACCTCCCTCTAAGAAGAGAGGCACCTCAGGTCATCAATGTCTATAAGATCAATGGCTCAAATTGTAAGGGTTTCTCTAGCTCCAAAAAAACCACCTTTCTGGGTTTTTTTCTACTCATTTTTTTGGATGCCAAGGATAGGTCCAGATTTCCCTTTGAAATTTTTCTCCTAGCCTGACCAACAACATAAAAATTAACCCTAAATCAGAAAGTGGGTAAGGACATTTCCACAGTTTATTTTTTAAAATCACTGTTTAATGTATCAGTTCTTTAAGGCACACACTAAAGAGTTACTGATTCATTAATGAAAAAAATTGATTAATACAGAGCTGGCACAGTACTTAGTGTGAAATAAACTTACAGCATTAAAATTTTGCATCTTAGTAATTAACTGAGAATTCCAAGAGGTGATCTGTAGAAACATTTTGCTTTGTGCAGCAACAGTGCAATGATCCCACGTGTACTTACTTCTCATTGATTTTGACACCAATCTTCTCCAAGCCTATTTTCCTTGTGCAGGAGTCACGACCAATTGCTAACAAAACCTATATTTAGAGTGAGATCCAAAACACAAATTGTCAATGTCAGGAATGAAAGAAGGAACATCACTACAGATCCTTTAGACATTAAAAGGACAATAACAGAATACTATGAACACCCTATGCCAATAAAGTTGACAGCTTAAATGAAACATTCCTCGAAAGACAGTTTACTAAGTCACACACATGCAAATCTGAATAACTCTATGTTCTGTGCTAAATTACGTCCCTGTACCAAATTCACATGTTAAAGTCCTAAGCCCCAGTGCCTCAGAATGTAATGTATTTGGAGACAGGGCCATTAAAGAAGTAATTAAGGTAAAGTGAGGCCGTTAGGGTGGGGGCCCTAATCCAGTATGACTGGTGTCCTTTATAAAAAGAGGCAATTAGGACACAAATGACACAGACTGAGGGGCAACCACGTGAGGACCCAAGGAGAAGGCACCATCTGCAAGCCAAGGAAAGAGGCCTCAGAAGAAACCAAACCTACTGACACCTTGATCTGACTTCCAGCCTCCAGAACTGTGAGAAACTGAATTTCCATTGTCTAAGACATTCAGTCTGTGGTGTTTTCTTATGGCAACCCTAGCGGAGGAACACACCCACACTCACTGGAGAAACTGAATCCACAATTTGTAAACTGCCCATAAATTAACTCAAGACCCAAATGATTTCGCTGGTAAAGTCTATCAAAACTTAAGTAAGAAATACTACTAATGGGATACAAACTCTTCCAGAAAAAAAGAGGAGGGAACACTTCCCAACTCCATTTTATGAGGCCAGCATAAACAACTGACACAAAAATCAAAAAGGATATTAAAATTATAAGCCCATACTCCTCATGAACACAGATGCAAAATACTTGACAAAATGTTAGTTAGAAAATGAAATATAGCAATATATAGAAAGGATAATTGATCATGCCCAACTGGGGTTTGTCCCAAAAATACAAATTTGGTTCAATATGCAAAAATCAATCAATGTAGTTAATCATATTAACCAAATAATGGAGAAAACAATTTAATCATTAACCAACAGATATGGGGAAAGAATTTGACAAAATTTAATATCATTTGAGGATTTTAATTTAGTCCTCAGCAGATTAAGAATAAAAGAAAACTTCCCCAACCCGTTAAAAGGCATTGGTGTTAAAAGAAAAAAAAAATCTACAGCTTGCATCCTAGCAATGATGAAAGACTGAATGTTTCACCTCTTACTTAGGGTAGGAGCAAGATAAGGATGCCCACTCTCAAGCAATTTCTATTCAACATTGTACTGGAGGACTTAACCAGTGCAACAAGGCAAGAGAAAGAAATAAAAGTCAGGCCGACTGGAAAGAACAACAAAACTGACTTTATATGCAGACATTAACCCCAAGAATCTACAGTAAGGTCAACATGCAAAAATCATTTGTATTTCTATATACTACCAAGTAAACATTGAAAGTTTTAGAAAATTTAAAATACCATTTTATAATAGCTTAAAAACATGAAATATTTAGAGACAAATTTAGCAAAACACACAAGAGACCTCTAGAGGAACATGATAAAATATTGAGTAAAGAAATTAAAGATAATTGGAAAGATCTATGAAGTTCACACACTAGATGGTCAGTTCTTCTAAACTGGTCTATATAATCAATATAATTCCAATTAAAATCTCAACAGGATTTTTTTCTGGTAGAAATTGACAAGCTGCATTATATGGAAATGTAAAGGACCTAAACAAAACCAGAGGACTTACTCCACCAGTCTAAAGCTTCAATATTGAAAACAATGTGGTGAAAGGAGACAAATGGTCAATGGGATAAAGAAATGTAGAAACGGACCCACAGTTAAATGGTCAAATGATTTCAATAAAGGCACCAAAGCAACTCAGTGGAGAAAGGAAGTCTTTTCAACAAATGGTACTGGATACCCATACAGAAGAAAAAGAACCCATATTCCTACCTCACTGTATAAACAAAAAATAATTCAAGATGTATTACAGACCTGAACATAAAAGATAAAATTATAAGGCTTCAAGAATAAAATTTAGGAGAATAGCTTCATGACCTTTGGGTAAAAGGATTCCTTAGAGGGGCGCCTGGGTGGCTCAGTTGGTTAAGCGACTGCCTTCGGCTCAGGTCATGATCCTGGAGTCCCAGGATCGAGTCCCGCATTGGGCTCCCTGCTCAGCGGAGAGTCTGCTTCTCCCTCTGACCCTCTTCCCTCTCGTGCTCTCTCTCTCTCATTCTCTCTCTCTCAAATAAATAAATAAAATCTTTTAAAAAAAAAAGATTCCTTAGAGCTCATAGAAAGCATTAACCATAAAGCAAAAAATTAATAAACTGGACTTCATAAAAATTTTAAAACTACTGTTCATCAAAAGATGCCATAAAAAATGAATAGACAAGTCACAAATGGGATGAAAATATTCACAATATATCTACCTGAAAACAGAATGTATCCAAGAGCTGTACAAAACTCCCTCAATTCAAGAATAAAATTCAAATAACTGAATAAAAAAAACACAGACCAAAGATTTGAACAGATACTTCATAATGGAAAATATAATAAATGGCCAGTGAACACATGAAAAGTTGCTCAACACCATTAGTCATCAGGAAGACGTAGATTAGAACAATAAGACACCACTACACATGCACTAGAATGGCTAAAATGAAAAATCCAGACAAGCCCAAATGTTGAGGACATGGGACAACCAAAACTCCCATGTCAGCTGGTGGAAATATAAGAGTGATTCATTCATATAGAAGCTGTTATACAGTTTCACAAACTGTATAACATCGAAACCATCTTATGACCATTTAATTTCATTCCTAGGTATTTACCCATGAGAAATGAAAATATAAGTCCACAAGGGCTTATGCAAGAAATCTTCATAGCAGTTTTAGTCACAATAGCCCAAACCACAAACAGCCTAGGGGTTCATCCACAGGAAAATGAACAAACTGTGGTATAGTCATACCATTTTATAATCATATAATTTATACAGTAAGAACAACTAACTACAGACACACAACATGGATGAATATGAGGCGTATGTATCATATGGTTCCATTCCTGTGACATCTAGACTAGGCAAAACTAGTCTATGGTGACAGAATCAGAATAGGGTTGTTTGGGTCAGGGAGTGGGAAGCGATATAGGAGAGCTTTCTGAACTCGTAGAAATATTCTATTACCTTCAAATGTGTATGGATTACACAAACATGCATTTTTCAAAACCAACTGAACTGTACATCTAAGATATGTGCATTTCACTACATGTAAATTACACCTCATTATAAAAGTAAACAATTTACAAATTTAGATACTGTGAATAACTTTATACCATTATATTCGATAACTCAGATGAAATGAACTAATTACTAGAAAAATATAATTAATCTAAAGTAACTCAAGAAAAAAATAGAAAGCCTTAAAAGCCCTGTGACTGTTAAAGAAATTCGATCAGTGGTCAAATACATATATCTATAGAAAATTCTAGGCTCAGATGGTTACATCAGTGAATTCTATCAAACAAAGAACCAATTCTAACATTACAAAACTGCTTCCAGAGAACAGAGAAAGAGGTAATATACTCCAAACTTCTTTCATGAGCTAAACCTTGATATCCAAATCTGAAAAGTTCAATATATGAAAGGAAAATTATGAGCCAATATAATTCATGAATATTAATGCAAAAATTTTAAAGAACCAAATCCAACAATATATAAAAAGAACGATTACCAAGTTGGGTTTACACCAGAAACACAGAGTTGGTTGAACATTAGAAAATCAATGTAATTCAACACATTTACAGATTAAAGAAAAAATTTTTGATCAACAGGTACAAAAGAAACACTGTTAAAACCAAACATCCACTCGTGATTTTTTAAAAAACAGAAAAGAAATAACCAAACAACTCTTGGCAAACAAGAAAGAGAAAAGAAATTCTTTAACTTAATTAAGAATATCTAACAAAATCCTGCAGAAAACATTACTCTTTAATGATGAAACACTGAGAACTTTCAATACTGAGAACAAGACAAAATGCCTGCCACTGCCATTTCTTGGAGGTCCCAGCTAGTGTACTTATGCAAAAAAAAGAAATAAAAAGGAAAAAAGCAGAAAGGAGGAAACAAAACTTTTGTTATTTACAAATAGTATGAAGGCATACAAAGAAAATTCAAAATAATCTAAGATAAATTATCAAATAATAGTTTAGCAAGATTATAGAATACTAAATCAAAACACACAAATTGGCAGCATTTCTATACACCAGCAACAGTTAAAGACAATGACATTTTCCCCCAAAAATATCATTTATGACTACATAAAAATACATTAAATACCTAGGAATAAATCTAAAAGATGTTCTTGATTTGTATACAGAGGAATTTATTAACTTTGTTAGGAATTATTAAAGACAACCTAAATTAAGAGGAAGATATACCATATTTATGGAGAGAAGACTAAATATTGCAATAAAAAGTTAGCAATTGCTTTATATATCTGATAAAATCCTAATAAAACTCTCAACTGGGGTTGATTTATTTTGTTTGTTTTCTTATTTTTTGGCTTTGTTGATCCTCCCCATATTGTTCCCTTTTTTTAACTAAAAACAATCACACATATATCAGTATATAAAATATAAATATGATTTACCAAAGAAATGTTGACATCCAAATATCATCATTTTTAAATTAGAACTGTTGCCACCCAATATAGTCCATGGACAATTCACGTTGTTTGCAGATTTTATATTGTTTTTAAAAATAAAAAGATCTTTATTATTGTTTTTGATTATAAGATATATTCAATTTTTATTGAAAATATCCAAATGTAAAAGATATCTAATGCTCCAGAAGTAAGTACTTATAAGTCAGATATATCTGCTTCCAGATTTTATTCTATGTATAAATTATCCATACACACATATTTTCTTATATTTTTCATGTACACCAAAAACTACCAAATGTCAACAGCTCAACTACCTGCCATTTTATTATAGTTTTTACAAAGAATCAAAAGGAAAAAAGTTAAGCCTAAGAATTTTCCCATAAACTTCATTTGTGCTAATTTATGAGTGTGTTCAACCACTTACTGCTTATAAAATAAAAACTTACTGTATTATATACTTCTTCAATAGTTTCTGGTCCTTCAGTGGATTTAGCCACTACTTTCAGCTTTCCGGGTGAACCTTTCTCCAACTGCTGAACCTAGTAAGGATAAGTAATGTAATGATTCTGTCTAAAGGTGACAGAAAATAAATGGGTCAGAGGGTGTACAAGTGTGCACATATAGTTTCTCGACTAAGTAAAGACAGAGGAAAAAAGGACTGTAACAAGGTAAAATTTGGAGGTAGAAATAAATTAATGGATTCGTTGGTGGAGGCATAATAGGAGGAATGAGGGATGTTTTCCAGGTATTGACTTAATAAATTGTGTAGACTGTAGTACCACCTTCTGAGTACTTATATAGGCCAGAAAGATGAGCTGGGGAATACACTTAGGAAGAAAATCAAGAATTTCACTTTTGTCTTAATAAATCTGAAATGCTTATGAGGATTCAAGTGGAGATATCCCATAGCCAAATGTGTAAATGGGTGTGGAGTTTAGGAGAGATGCCTGAGCAGGATATATAAATCTGAAAGCCATTAGCATTGAGATAATAAAGTATGGACCTAAAGAAGACCACCCAGGTAACAAGTGCAGAGAAGAGAAGAGGGAGCCAGTGCTCTGACATTTACAGGTTGAGATGTGGAATCACAGGCTGTGGGACCAGAGAGTTCAAGGATGGAGAGTGTTTCAAATGGAAGGAATGTCAGTTTCACCAAATGCTGCCCAGAAGCCCCACTCCATAAGGGCAGAGATACGACCATTGGATCTGACAGCATGGAGTTGGCCACAGACCCTGGCATGTAATTTCAAAGGAGGAGCAGGGATGGAAGCAGCTGAGAGTTGGCTGAAGTGGAAAATGGAGGCAAGAAACCAGAAGGAACGTGTACAGAAGTTTCCTTGTGAACAGGAAAAGAAAAACAGGGACCCAGCCAAAAGGGCAGAGAGGGCAAGGGAGGGCTTATTTGTTTGAAGAGGAGAGACACTGGTGGGAATGACAGAGCAGAAAGGATGTTAACTGAAGACGGAGCATCCCTGACAAGGTGAGAGAAGGTAGGAGCACACATAAGGCCTGAGAGGAGTAAGGACACCTTCCCGCACAGGGGGAGGGGTGGGGAGGACAGAGGGACACGTGGAGGTCAGTTTTGTAGACTAGAGGTGGGAGCTCTATCTTTAAGGTGTCCTACTGAGTACGGACTAATTTATTTCAGGAAATGAAGTAAGGAGAGCTAGAATAAAAAACTAAAAAGAGAATAAAAACCTAAAAATAAAAGGAATTCCAAATGCCTTTCGGACTTACCATCACAGGTACAAATTTTCTTAAGAACTTAACACCATGTTGCTCCATGTAGGAACCCACTTTCTCTGCCATTTCTTGATCAAAGCCACGAAGAAGGACTGAGCGCACCATAACTGTGACATCTAAGCCAATGCCAGCAAGAAACCCTGCACATTCCAGAGCGACATAAGATGCACCCACCACTAATGTTTTGCCAGGGCAATAAGGCAGAGAAAACAGGTCGTCACTGAAAAATAAAAACAACAAAAGGAACATGTAGGCAATAAAAATGAACATGTAGGTTTCTATGTGTAGTGGTCTTTTGTTGGCTTAGCAACCTGGTGCTTGAATGAAGAAACATGAACAGAAAGAGCCTTTTAGAGTTTCTAAGAGTGTCCACTATAGAGTAAGAAGTATAGCTCAGTTTTTTCAAAATCAAATTAGTGGATCACAACTGAAGGTGTTTTAAATGAAACAGAATAGAAAATATTAGACTACATTATATAAGAAGAAATATGGTTTGGTTTGAGTGTGTGTGTGTGTGTGTCTGTGTGCACACATGCGTGTGTGTGTGTGTGTTCACCTGAACAACAGTGTCACGAAAAACACATTTCTTTTTTTTAATTTAAATTCAATTAGCCAACATATAGTGCATCATTGTTCCAGATGTAGTGTTCAATGATTCATCAGTTGCGTATGTGCATCTGGTAAAAAAGTCTGAAAGTCATTGTCCTGCATTACACAATGTCCTCTCTGTAACCATCAAGGGATAACTACTATTAAATCCCAGTATTAGGAACAGTCACGCTTCTCCTGATCAACTGGTTCATTAGATCCTATAGACACTAAACCCTAAAGCTATTTGTATTTATTTCTTTGCTCTGGCCTCCAGGAAGTTTAGAGCCAACTTCCCAGATCTCACTGAGCAATTACCTAGAATCATACAGCATATATGTGTGCATAAATTTGACCTTATTACTTACCTAATCTTATTTTCTTTGGGCTTCATTATGTTAACCACTTAGCTTCTTGCGTTATACTTTTTATTTGTCATCAATTCAAATCTTTTATGAAATAATATCAGGGACTAAATAAATTGGACACATAAACATAACACAATTTACGGTTACAATAGCCTATTTAATCTTACCTAGTAATACAGTACTCTTTATCTCCTTGGATTCCTAAATAGCGGGGCCTTTCACCTGTTGCTAGGACAAATTTTGCAGCAGTATAGTAAGTTTCCTGTCCTTTTCTATTGGTTGCCTTGAAAAAAGAAAAGCAAATTTCAACTTCTTCTACAAACACGGTAGGGTATCAGACACCCTGGACAACTAGTTACAGAGCTTCCCACCCAACAGGAGCGGACATGCAAATATAGTAATGCAGTGTGATAAGCACCAACATAGAAAAGAGAAGTCTTCATAAAATATCACCAACAGAGCCCAGTGGAGGTGGACCAGGGGACTGGAAGGCCAGCCGAGGGTGGCTTCAAAGGTGGTGGTATTTCAAGTGGAGGCAAGAAAGTGAGAGGATTTGAGAAGAAAGAAAACCTACAGAGAGAACAGTGCACAGAAAAGCACACAGGCCTGAAAGTAGCAGGAGCCTGGGGAGTGGCAAGTGGTCAGAAAGTGGCACGAAAGGGGGGAACGTGTCCCAGTGAAGGGAAACAGATTCATGCCAAATGTTAACACCTTTATTTGCCATTCTCAAGATTTCAGCTACGGGGAACCAGGAAAGGTTATTCATTGTTTGCCTATTTTCAATTATACAAGTAATTCATTTAAAAAATTCAAAAACCAATGAAGGTGTTTAAACAAGAGGGTGGTTTAAATGGTGGGATGGAGGGAGGGCAGCCTGGAGACAGGCACCTGCTCCAGAGGGTCCGGAAAGAGAGAAACAAGCACTGGCTGCGGGGGTGGGAGGGGGAAACCTGAGTTTTCTCGCTGGAGCAACTGAGGAGACCCTGGTTATCACTAAATGCGAAAACGCAGCAAAGAGGCAGGTACGGCTGCGAACAACTGGCTTATTCAACCAATCATGCCAGCCATGCCACAATTTGAGAAATAAAACTACCTGACTCATAGTTCTATGATGTTTCTTTCGTGTGAGTGATGTAATTCAAATTGGCCCATGTATGGTTTCAAAAGGGGCAGCTTTTGACAGACCACCTCACCTTTCCAGAGATAATAAATGACTACAAAACAACCTCAAATCCCCCCAAGATCATTGCACACTGTGCCAGGAAAGCAGAGTTCAAAATTAAACTAGGTGTTGAGGGTTATATCTAATTGTCTTTTATAACTCCAATTTAACATTCTTGTGTTCATCAAAACGATCTCATTTGCCTTACATACTGTTCTTATGATACGAAACATTACAAAGCTTATAAAAATACACTAATTTTCATACTAATTTTATTAATACATCTTTGACATATTGGAGTTCTAGTTAAAGTTTCATTTTATTTTTATTTTTTTAATTATTCTTTGTACTGAAATACAGTTAACACACACTGTTCCATCAGTTTCAGGTATACAACACAGTGATTGGCGAATCTATACATCACGCCATGCTCAGCACATGTGTAGCTGCCATCTGTCCCCGCACAGCTACTACGGCACCCCTGCCTAATTCCCCAGGCTGTACCTTCATCCCTGGGATTGTTCATTCCATTCTGCCCATCCCTCCTAAGGTTTCATTTTAAAAAAGAATTACACTACTAAAATTTTTCATTTTTTAGTCTTTTAAACTTTCAACTATTTAGTCTAAACATTTTCTTTCAAGGTAGTAATAAAATCAAAAGGCAAATAATAACTTTAAATGAAGAGCTCTTTAAAAAGGCAATTCCTCCAATTTAGCAGGACCTGTGGAATCAACAACAATGGGGAAGAAACAGATGCACAAAAGGCAATGTGTGTGCACAGGTCAGTGAGAGTCCATAACATGAAACATGGAATTTCAGATCAAGGCAAGTTCAAGCAATAGTAAAGAAAAGCAACAAACAAGACAAAACAAACAGTACCTTTATTTTATGATGTTCAACAAATTCTCCATAGGAATTGACATAGGCCACGGCCTTCTCCCTCAAGGACAACCTGTAGCCCCAGTTTAGAGAGCCAATGTGATTCTGAATCGCTTCTGTCATCGTCTCCCAGTTGTGCTTCACTGAAAACAACCAGAATGAAGGCATAAAGCAAATTTTTTCCTTTAAAAATTTTTTATTTATTTTTTTGTGAGAGAGAGAGCAGACTGAGCAAGAACATTAGCTGGGGGGAGAGGCAGAGGGAGAGGGAGAAGCAGGCTCCCCGCTGAGCAGGGAGCCTTATGTAGGGCTCGATCCCAGGACTCTGGGATCAAGCTTAACTGACTGAGCCACCCAGATGCCCCAAGTGAATTTTATTTTTAACGTTCAATCATATACAAACACACATAAGCCATACTATATATTGCTTTAAGAATCAAGAAGTGACCACAAGACAACTAGCAAATGAAATCTTTTTTAGGCCAGTTATGGTTTATACTTCTTCCTCTTTTATAATACAAAACATAAGCAAACAGCAGAGTTCTGAAAAGAAGAAAAAAAAATCCATGGAACAAAGAATGGGGAGAACAGTCCAAAACATCACAAGGCAGGAAGATCATCCCTACTAGGGTGCACCCCAAGGCCACTGTGCTCTGTGAGGTCTGCTGCACATGGTGTCCCAGATGTGAAGGGAAGCAGGTCTCAGGTCAGTGAGCACCACACATCCCCTGACCAGACCAGCCTGGGCCACTCCCTTTCCGTTCACTTGGTGGTGGTTTTATGATAGCAAAGATCCTACATTTCTTTACAACAAATATGGTTTCTGCTCACCGCTGCCCACCATTTATATTACAATGTTTACTCATTTCCTGTTGCAATTGGAGCAGGAGGTGACGGAATCAAATTCCTCATCATCCCTATGACTTCGAGGTGGGAATGATTTCCTAGTGTTCGCCTCATCTGTTGATGCTGCTTCCTGAAGGAGAAATCAGCCTCCGTGCAGCACTGTGTTTGTAAGACACAGAGGCCAGCCCAGTAGGGATGAGCCTCTCCACAATGGCACATGCCCTCAAATCCTAAACTACCTCTTCCCCTCTAATCCAGAAAGGCTACTCCTCTAACCTTCCAAGAACTGTTTCTCCCAAGGACCTTGTCAGTTAGATTCCCACTTCACATGTCCTTTTGTTTCTGGCTCTTATAAGAAACACTCTAGAGGGGGCGGAGCAAGATGGCGGAAAAGTGTGAGACCAGAATTTCGTCTGGTCTCAGGAATTCAGCTGAATAGGGATCAAACCATTCTGAACACCTACAAACTCAACAGGAGATTTAAGAAGAGAGTAGCAACAACTCTCTGAACAGAGAAGCGACCACTTTCTGGAAGGTAGGACATGCGGAGAAGTGAATCCGAGGCGATATTCGGGAGGATAGACGGCGGGGGAGGGGGCCTCCGTCGGCGGCTTCTGGCAAGTGATAGAGCCGCGGAGCACAAAATCGGACCTTTTAG
Organism: Eumetopias jubatus; assembly: GCF_037043125.1. NCBI lineage: Eukaryota > Metazoa > Chordata > Mammalia > Carnivora > Otariidae > Eumetopias > Eumetopias jubatus. The sequence goes on from NW_028274807.1 coordinate 159,235,980, forward strand.
AAGTCGGCTCCGCTGAGGGACGTCGCTCGTGGCTAAGCTGGGGGGGGAACCCCCGCGGGACGGTGTGGTCCCAGGACCCTCGGGGTCACAGAAAGACCGGGGGTGCCTGAGCGCGGCAGAGCTCCCAGGTATCGGAGCAGGGAAGCCGGCTGCAGAGACCGAGCCGAGGCGCGGGATCTCAGCTCGGGGTTGCCATAAACTGTGATCCGTGGCCCAATTGGGCCACTGCGCCTCCAGCAGGGACCCAACAAGCAGAAGAGCCAGGGAGACTCCCCTTCCTCCCCGGGGAGGAGCGGCGCGGGAGCGCACCGAGGGATCTGCTGGGTTTGGAGACTCCACACGGGGTCAGGTGCCACAGAGGGAAAAGCTCAGTCACAGGCCGGGTGAGCACGGAGTGCGGCCGGAGACCGGGGAGACGGGAGTGACTGCTTTTCTCTGGGGGCACACTGAGGAGTGGGGCCCCGAGTTCTCAGCTCCTCCGGGTGGAGATTGGGAGGCCACCATTTTTGCCGTGGTCCTCCAAGGCTGTACCGAGAGCTTGCAGGGAACAAAAGCTCCTGAGAGCAAACCCGAGCAGCTTGCTTTAGCCCTGACCGACAAGGGCGGGGCAATTCCCCCTCTGGCAAAGACATTTGGGAACCACGGCAACAGGCCCCTCCCCCAGAAGATCAGCTCGAACAACCAGCAAGCCAAGACCAAGTTTACCGATCAAGGACAACGGGAGAACTCCAGCGCTAGGGGAATACTGCACATAGAATTCATGGTTTTTTTTACCATGATTCATTAGTTTTTCAAAGTTAATTTTTTTAACTGTTTTTTTTTTTTGAATTTTTCTTTTTCCCTTTTTCAACCAACATCTTATCAATCCCTTTTTTAAAAAACATTTTTTAATTTTCATTTTTAGAGTCATATTTTATCCCTTCATAGTAGTTACCCTTATTTTGGGCATATATATATAAGTTGTTCTCTCTTTAAAATTTTGAGATACAGTTTCTTCTAACAGATCAAAATATACCCTAAATCACTAGTGTATGGCTTTGTTCTAGTCTCCTGCCTGATCACATTCTCTCCTTTTTTTTCTTTTCTTTTTTTTAAAACTTCTTTCTTTTTTCAAACAACTCCTTTTCTGATCAATTCTTTTATAAAATCTTTTATAATTTTCATCTTTACAGTCATCTTCCATCCCTTCATTGTATCAACCCTTATTTTGTACATATACAAGTCTTTCTTCCTTTAAAATTTTAGGAAGCACTTTCTTCTAACAGACCAAAATACGCCCAAAATCTAGTGTGTGGCACTGATCTATGCACTAGCCTGATCATATTTGATCATATTCTGTTTTTGTTTTGTTTTCTTCTGTTTTTGTTTGTTTTTATCTTTTTCTTTTTCCTTTCTTTACCTTTCTTTTCCCCTGAATTCAGGTCTTTTCTGATTTGTATAGAGTATATTTGCTGGGGACGTTGTTAGCCTGTTAGCATTTTGTTTTCTCATTCATCTGTTCTCCTCTGGACAAAACGGCAAGACGAAAAAAAATCACCTCAGCAAAAAGAACAAGAGGTAGTACCGTCTGCCAGGGACCTACTCTATATGGACATTAGTACGATGTCGAACCTAGAGTTCAGAATCATGACTTTAAAGATCCTAGCTGGGCTTGAAAAAAGCGTGGAAGTTATTAGAGAAACCCTTTCTGGAGAAATAAAAGAACTAAAATCTAGCCAAGTCGAAATCAAAAAGGCTATTAATGAGTTGCAATCAAAAATGGGGGCACTAACTGCTAGGATAAATGAGGCAGAAGAGAGAATCAGCAATATAGAAGACCAAATGATGGAAAATAAAGAGGCTGAGAAAAAGAGAGAGAAACAACGACAGTATCACGAGGGCAGAATTCGAGAGATAAGCGATACGATAAGACGAAACATTAGGATAATTGGGATCCCAGAAGAAGAAGAAAGAGAGAGAGGGGCAGAAGGTATATTGGAGCAAATTATAGCAGAGAACTTCCCTAATTGGAGGAAGGAAACAGGCATCAAAATCCAGGAGGCACAGAGAACCCCTCTCAAAATCAATAAAAATAGGTCAACACCCCGACATCTAATAGTAAAACTTACGAGTCTCAGAGACAAAGAGAAAATCCTGAAAGCAGCTCGGGAGAAGAGATATGTAACCTACAATGGTAGAAACATTAGATTGGCAACAGACCTATCCACAGAGACCTGGCAGGCCAGAAAGGACTGGCAAGATATCTTCAGAGCACTAAACGAGAAAAATATGCAGCCAAGAATACTATATCCAGCTAGGCCGTCATTGAAAATAGAAGGAGAGATCAAAAGCTTCCAGGACAAACAAAAACTAAAGGAATTTGCAAACATGAAACCAGCCCTACAAGAAATATTGAAAGGGGTCCTCTAAGCAAAGAGAGAGCCTAAAAGCAGCATAGGTCAGAAAGGAACACAGACAACATACAGTCACAGTCACCTTACAGGCAATACAATGGCACTAAATTCATACCTTTCAATAGTTACCCTGAATGTAAATGGGCTAAATGCCCCAATCAAAAGACACAGGCTATCAGATTGGATTAAAAAACAAGACCCATCAATATGCTGTCTGCAAGAGACTCATTTTAGACCCAAAGACACCCCCACATTGAAAGTGAGGGGGTGGAAAACCATTTACCATGCTAATGGACACCAAAAGAAAGCTGGGGTGGCAATCCTTATACCAGACAAATTAGGTTTTAAAACAAAGACTGTAATAAGGGGTGAAGAAGGACACTATATCCTACTTAAAGGGTCTATCCAACAAGAAGATCTAACAATTGTAAATATCTATGCCCCTAACATGGGAGCAGCCAATTATATAAGGCAATTAATAACAAAAGCAAAGAAACACATTGACAACACTACAATAATAGTGGGGGACTTTAACACCCCCTTGACTGAAATGGACAGATCATCTAAGCAAAAGATCAAGAAGGAAATAAAGACTTTAAATGAAGCACTGGACCAAATGGACTTCACAGACATATTCAGAACATTCCATCCCAAAGCAACGGAATACACATTCTTCTCTAGTGCCCATGGAACATTCTCCAGGATTGATCACATCCTAGGTCACAAATCAGGTCTCAACCGGTACCAAAAGATTGGGATTATTCCCTGCACTTTTTCAGACCACAGTGCTTTGAAACTAGAACTCAATCACAAGAGGAAAGTCGGAAAGAATTCAAATCCATGGAGGCTAAAGAACATCCTACTAAAGAATGAATGGGTCAACCAGGAAATTAAAGAAGAATTAAAGAAATTCATGGCAACCAATGAAAATGAAAACACAACTGTTCAAAATTTTGGGATACAGCAAAGGCAGTCCTGAGAGGAAAGTATATAGCAATACAAGCCTTTCTCAAGAAACAAGAAAGGTCTCAAATACACAACCTAACCCTACACCTAAAGGAGCTGGAGAAAGAACAGCAAATAAAGCCTAAACCCAGCAGGAGAAGAGAAATAATAAAGATCAGAGCAGAAATCAATGAACTAGAAACCAAAAGAACAGTAGAACAGAACAACAAAACTAGGAGCTGGTTCTTTGAAAGAATTAACAAGACTGATAAACCCCTGGCCAGACTTATCAAAAAGAAAAGAGAAATGACCCAAATCAACAAAATCATGAATGAAAGAGGAGAGATCACAACCAACACCAAAGAAATACAAACAATTCTAAGAACATATTATGAGCAACTCTAGGCCAGCAAATTAGATAACCTGGAAGAAATGGGTGCATTCCTAGAGATGTATCAACTACCAAAATTGAACCAGGAAGAAATAGAAAACCTGAACAGACGTATAACCACCTAGGAAATTGAAGCAGTCATCAAAAATCTCCCAAGAAACAAAAGCCCAGGGCCAGATGGCTTCCCAGGGGAATTCTACCAGACATTTAAAGAAGAATTAATACCTATTCTCCTGAAACTGTTCCAAAAAATAGAAATGGAAGGAAAACTTCCAAACTCATTTTATGAGGCACCATTACCTTGATCCCCAAACCAGACAAAGACCCCATCAAAAAGGAGAACTACAGACCAATATCCTTGATGAACATGGATGCAAAAATTCTCACCAAAATACTAGCCAATAGGATCCAACAGTACATTAAAAGGATTATTCACCATGACCAAGGGGGATTTATCCCTGGGCCACAAGGTTGGTTCAACATCTGCAAATCAATCAACGTGATACAATACATTAACAAAAGAAAGAACAAGAATCATATGATCCTGTCAATAGATGCAGAAAAAGCATTTGACAAAGTACAGCATCCTTTCTTGATCAAAGCTCTTTAGAGTATAGGGATAGAGGGTACCTACCTCAATATCATAAAAGCCATCTATGAAAAACCTACAGCGAATATCATTCTCAATGGGGAAAAGCTGAGAGCTTTTCCCCTAAGGTCAGGAACGCGGCAGGGATGTCCACTCTCACCACTGCTATTCAACATAGTATTAGAAGTCCTAGCCACAGCAATCAGACAACAAAAAGAAATCAAAGGCATCCAAATCGGCAAAGAGGAAGTCAAACTCTCACTCTTTGCAGATGATATGATACTGTATGTGGAAAACCCAAAAGATTCCACCCCAAGACTGCTAGAACTCATACAGGAATTCAGTAAAGTAGCAGGATATAAAATCAATGCACAGAAATTAGTGGCATTCCTATACACCAACACCAAGACAGAAGAGAGACAAATCAAGGATTCGATCCCATTTACAATTGCACCCAAAATCTTAGATACCTAGGAATAAATTTAACCAAAGAGGCAAAGGATCTGTACTCAGAAAACTATAAAATACTCATGAAAGAAATTGAAGAAGACACAAAGAAATGGAAAAACGTTCCATGCTCATGGATTGGGAAAACAAACATTGTGAAGATGTCAATGCTACCTAGAGCAATCTACACATTCAATGCAATCCCCATCAAAATACCATCCACTTTTTTCAAAGAAATGGAACAAATAATCCTAAAATTTGTATGGAACCAGAAGAGGCCCCGAATAGCCAGAGGAATACCGAAAAAGAAAAGCAACGCTGGTGGCATCACAATTCCGGACTTCCAGCTCTATTACAAAGCTGTCATCATCAAGACAGTATGGTACTGGCACAAAAACAGACACATAGATCAAGGGAACAGAATCGAGAGCCCAGAAATGGACCCTCAACTCTATGGTCAACTCATCTCTGACAAAGCAGGAAAGAACGTCCAATGGAGAAAAGACAGTCTCTTCCACAAATGGTGTTGGGATAATTGGACAGCCACATGCAGAAGAATGAAACTGGACCATTTCCTTACACCACACACAAAAAAAGACTCCAAATGGTTGAAAGACCTAAATGTGAGACAGGAGCCCAACAAAATCCTAAAGGAGAACACAGGTAGCAACCTCTTCGACCTCAGCTGCAGCAACTTCCTCCTAGAAACA